>NC_142505.1:104512333-104825166 GCF_057876585.1 Rhinolophus sinicus
AACCAATAAATGAATTTCTGGATTATTCTTCTGACGCTCTTCAGCTGCACTGAATTCTGCAAAGACCAGCCACAACCCCAAGTCCTCTTCCAAGAAGCCTAACTAGACCTCTCCCTTCAACCCAACTCCAATCAACATTCATGTCCCCCTTCCACACGCTCCCACAACATGAAACTTGCATGTGTGTGTGCATATACGTGTGTCTGTCTGTATTACGGCACATAACACAATCTGTTGTGTACAATGGATGAGGGTAATAGCCTGGCGCTAGAGTCAGACTGGAGATAAGACCCTGCTCTGTGACTTTAGGCAAGTTTTGACTCGCTGAGCCTCAGTTTCCTCAGGATCTAAAGGACAATAATAATATTTCCTACCTCAGAAAGCAGTTACAGAAATTTAAAGACATAATGCACACAAAGCACTGAGCCCAGGGACTGCTCGCAGTAAGCCCTAGGTAAGTAACAGCTGTCGTTAGTCTCTGTCCCCTGAAAGGAGGTGAGTTTCCTATAGGTGGCACCATGCCGTAATCATTTCCACTTTCCCCAAGCACCCAGCTTAATAAATAAAGGTGCCTAATAAAACTGTGTGCCACCGAAGAAAAAGGAAGATAAAGGTCTGCCAATTGAAATCTCCGCTATCAGGGCTTAACTGACGTTTAATCGAATGTCTCTGGGTGTGGGTCCTTAATAGCCACGACGCCTGACCGTAGTGACAGTGATTTCTGTTCTACCTCCTCACGGTTTGTCATGAGGATTCAAATTTAAAACCGGATGAGAAAGCATCTCAAAGAAGCCAATCAGTGATTCTGTTTTGCAATATAGTAAGTTTGCTTCTGAATTAGCAACATTCCAGCTTCCTCCATTCTGGACCCCAGCTTTAATGGCATCTCACAGGGAGTGCTTAGCACAGAAATCCTCAGGAATGCAGGCTCCCAGTCACACGTTCACCGTAGGGGGCAGAGTGAAAGTCTGTTTGGAGGGGCCCTTATAAGGGAAGGCAAGCCTCTGTAGGCATCCTCCTCACGTTTTTCCTTTCTTAGAATCACGACGACGGTTGCCTGTAACATGGACCTGTCTAAATACCCCATGGACACACAGACATGCCAGCTGCAACTGGAAAGCTGTGAGTATATATCCCGCAGCCCCCTGAGATGATTTTCCCGAGTGACTCAGATCTGTGTATTCGTGAAGAGCAGCCTAGACTTCGCGGCCTTTCTTTTCCTGATGTTGATTATGACAGATTCGGCCCTTCTGACTGTATGTCCAGAGAGATTTAGAGACCGCTCAAAGACAAATTTTCCAAATTTTCATTTTTTTGGAGAGGACCATTGTGCATTGGCTCCAAATATTTCCACCTAAGAGTGGACAAGACAGCCAAGGAAATGGCAGTCAATAGGACTAGGAGTTGGACTCAGAATCTGCAAGGGCCTGGAAACCAGAAAGAACGCAGCAGAGATCAGAAATGGCAAACATACAAAGCAATCATTGACATTTACCCCACAACTGCTTCCAACTTCTAAAAGCAATTGCTTGATATATATAACGCTTAACACAGTAATACCAGTAAGCGGGCATCTGAACGGCAATCTGGGGATTTGCTTATAATGAAGAACAAGCATTTACTCTAAGTTGATGTGTGTCAAATGGCATGACTGAACAATAGCGATTGTTCCTTGGTAAACTACTGTGCAATGCCCACCAAACTTGGGGAAGTGGTACCTGTGACAGGTGTCCTGAGAAAGCAGTGCCACCCATAGGAATCCTTAAAGAATCAAGGCACAGCTTACCTAAGGAGGAAAAAGTAGAGCCAAGTGCTGGGGACCAGTGGGCACTTCTCGCATGAGGACACAAGTGGCCACCATTTAAGAAGCACAACCATTATAAGGCAGCAGTCATTTTTTCAGAGGCAGACATTTAATTAAAGACTCAGACGGGCAGATTAATTACCTTATTGATTAAATGCATGCAAAACCTTCTTGAAGCAGTACAGCTGCTGGGGGCAGAATAAAACTTGAGGTTATCAAAATGAGAACTCATTTTCAGCCCCACATGGCAAAAGTAATTGCCCTCCATGTGTAGCTGTTCTCATCTCAAATCCCAGGGGTGAGATTCTCCTGGAAACTTCAGCACACTGCTTGCACAAATACCATCCCCAATGAGCAGAGGAAGCTTTCACTGAATGTTTATTAGCAGTTATTTGGGTACAGAAACCTCAGCAAGCGTTTTGTTTTTTTTCCTGAACGCCTTTTCTACAGAAGAACTGACACCACCACCCCGCAAAGCAGTGTCCAAGCAGGAGGTTGTACGACTCACTCTTTTAGATACTTTTTCTTTCTTTGGCATCCAACACCTATTTGGACAGCTAATTCCAGTAAATGTGGGGGTGCTTCTAAGAGAAAGGCCACAGATAGCTTTGACCTGGGACTCCTCTAAGGAGCTCATGACGACTTCTCCGCCCTTTAAAGGGGAGATAACCGCTGCTGGACAGCGGACACCATAAACTGAGGTTCCCCAAAGGATGAGTCCCAATGCTGCATCCTCTTCCCAGTAGCCTGGGAAAACGTTTAAGATCACAGGTACCGGCACCACTGGGCTTTTCCCGTCACTGGCTGTGTAACTTTGGGTGAGTAGGCCTAACTCCTCTGGACCTCAGCTTCCTCGTCAGTGAAATAGGAAAAATAATAGTATCTGACTCAAGGAGTTGTTTTTTTAAACAGCCTTATTGAGGCAAATTTGCATAACATAAAATGCACCCATTTGAAGTGTACTGGTCAAAGATGTTTGGTAACTGGGCTGAGTTGTGCAGCCGTTGCCGTGTTTTATTGCTAGGACATTCCCATCACCCAAAGAGACCCGTCTGCTCGTTTACAGTCGCTCCCATTGCCACCACCAGCCCCCAGGCAACCGCTAACCTACTTTCTGTTTCTGTGAGTTTGCCTTTTCTGGATATTTCCTATATGTGGGATCGACACAGTATGTGGTCTCTTGCATCTGGTTTCTTTAACGGAAACGTAGTGTTTTTGAGGTCTATCCATGTTGGAGCATGTGTCAGTATTTCATTCCTTTTTATTGCTTTGTTCCTGGATAGTCCATACACAAGATACAAGCTGTACAGTGTCTCTGGCTGGTTTTCACCTTTTAGCTATTGTGAGCACAGCGGCTGTGAACGTTTGTGCACAAGTCTTTTTGTGGACATGATTTGATTTCTCCTGGGCAGGTGTTTAGGAGTGAATGCTGGGTTAAATGGTAAATTATATATGTGTGTATATTATATACTATATATTACATACATATATACTACATATGTATCTCAACAGTAAGATCTATCTCAATTTCAGAAAATGTAAAAAAAAAATGAAGGAAAAAGAAATGTTTACCTTGCAAGTTGGTGAGAACATTGGAGCCATAATGTGTAAAGGACCTGACATAAATGTTTAATAAAAGGCAGCTATTATTGTTATTATCAACTATATTAGTAAAAGTGCTTTGAGATTTATCAAACGCCTATGTTTACAGACATCAATAATGTGGCAGCTGCTGGTGTTTAGGTCTTGTTTTTGCATTTATGCCAATGTGGAAACAGGAACAGAGCGATTATAAAGTTCCCGAGAACGCTGTCAGAGCGGTCAGACGGTCCTGAAAGGCACAGATATGTGTCCAAAACTTATTTAGATAAGGAGGACGGCTTACCATCTACCAGGTCTATACAATGCTTAGCATAGAACCAGCTCTCTACTGAAGGCAAATAGCCCGAACAGGCCATCTCATCCTGAGCGGACACTGCACTTACACTTGAGAAATCATGCAAAGTTTTACATGGGCTCATCCAGGGACTCAGCGCCATCAAAAGAGAGCTCCTGTTGTCTCCGTAGTGTAGCATTTTCCAGAGCAGTTCAATCTGCTACCTTGTTGCACTGACCAGTGCTCTGTTTGACTTGCCAGGGGGTTATGACGGAAACGACGTGCAGTTCAGCTGGCTGAGAGGCAACGACTCTGTGCGTGGCCTGGAAAACCTTCGGCTTGCTCAGTATACCATCCAGCAGTATTTCACCTTAGTCACCAGATCACAACAGGAAACAGGTAACTCGCAGGACAAATTGTACAAAAGCTAAAGAACCGGTTGCATTCTAAGTCAGAAATATCATTTGTTCTCTCCTTTATCCCTTGGGGGCCCAGGAACCCCTTTGCAGGGTGGTGGGGCAACGGTGTCTGGGCTTGGCACTTTCACCTACTCCACACCCAGGACTGAAATGGCCCCAAGAGACTCACAGTCTAGTAGTGAGGTTGATGGCAAGGAAACCAGAAGTTACGATGCTGCAGGAAGACTATGATAGAGAAAGACACAAGAAGAGGATCCCGGTGGGGTCATCAGCACCCCTATAAACCCCACTCTACACAAGAGCATTTTCTTTCGGTGAAACTATAAAGACAGTTCACGATTAACTAGGTGTTGGTGAATAGCAGATGGCTTAATGTGAATATAGCTGAATTAAACACCCCACAGGGAAACCACTCTGCTGAGCAGACATGGTTTCCTATCTCGTTTACCCTATCAGGAAATTATACGCGATTGGTCCTGCAATTTGAGCTTCGGAGGAATGTCCTGTATTTCATTTTGGAAACCTATGTTCCTTCTACTTTCTTGGTGGTGTTATCCTGGGTTTCGTTTTGGATCTCTCTAGATTCTGTTCCTGCAAGGACCTGCATTGGTAAGTAGCAACAGGAGTTTTCTAAGAACTGGGTTATCAGGTCCTTCTGTTTTTCCTTTCCTTCTACCATTGTTTTCATTGATATTCAAAGGGCAATCTCAGGAGTTGGTTTCTTAAGAGATTCTTTTACAGAAAGAGAGACAGAGACACAAAGAGAGATTACTTTAGAAGTAGTGCATTTTTAAACTTATGCTTTACAGTGACAGATAAGGGAGAATTGTGATTAGAGGGGTTATGAAGTTATTTTATAGGCTGAACACCCCCTTTGAATGAGAAGACAGAAGGCAAAACATTCAGAAAACCGTATTGTTCATATCTATGCAAAATGGATAAATTAACCCTCTTCCAGATTTTTCAAAATGAGCTATGTTCCATTTCTGAAGCCTGTTCCCCCCTTGCCAAGTCCTGGATGGAGACAGTCTACCAGGTGATGGTGGAAGGGTCACTGGCCACTGACGTGGGGGCATTGCCAACCTGTTTTCCCAGGAGTTACCACCGTACTGTCAATGACCACACTGATGATTGGGTCCCGTACCTCTCTTCCCAACACCAACTGCTTCATAAAGGCCATCGACGTGTACCTGGGGATCTGCTTTAGCTTCGTGTTTGGGGCCTTACTGGAATACGCGGTTGCCCACTACAGCTCCTTACAGCAGATGGCAGCCAAAGATAGGGTAAGAATTGTGAGTGTCCTGTATATGATTTCCTCACTGTGCTATGTGCTGGTCTGCAGAGATGACCCAGACGTGGTTCCTGCCCCTGCCCCGTGATTCACTTTGCTCCACTGATTCTCATCCTTGTTCGGGGGGAAGCTTCTGGAAGTCATGACACCTTTTGAAAAAGACTGTTCTTTTTGGCAAATACAATGAGATACGAATACACTTAATTTTCCAGCAGAAAATAACTATGTTATCTGTATACAATACAAAGTCAAAACTACAAGAAGAGGCATCCATGAAAACCCCAGTGTCAAACCAAACATGATCAGCTGCTTACAAGTTTCAGATTAATATGTATTTACTAGGCAATTCTTGTGTCGCATTCTTGTTTCCTTAAATTATGGTTTACTGTAAAAGGTATGAAAAAAATCAAAGTATGGTTAACTTCTGGATCCGCATTATTTTTCTGCTAACTGGAAAGCTGCCATTATCTGATTTAGCAGTGAAACACCGGGGTCCAGCTCTCAGAATAATAACAATGATTGTTATCTATTGAGCACGTACACGTGCCAGACACAGGAACAAGCCCTTTGCAAATATTATATTATTTAAAATGCTTATAACAACCCAGCGAGGCTATTTCCATTTTTATAGTTGTGGAATCTGAAGTACAGGAAGGGTAAGTGACTTTTCCCAGGGGACACAGATAGTGAAGAGGTGGAGCTGGGATTTGAACCCCAATCTGCTTGGCTCCAAAGTCCAGCACTTCTCTGTTACTCCCACTTGGGGTGGGCAGTGGGCTATGCTCATAATTATTGTTCTCTGTAGGCCCATGGGATTCTTTGGAAGCCTGATTTGACAGACTTTGGCATATGAAAGTTCATGCTAACAAACAAAAAAAAAAAGCAAAAAAAAAAAAAAAAAAAAAAGATAAGGATCTAATACAGAAGAGGTACCCACCTTCAGCAAAGTGCCAATACTGCAGAGGGTCTAATGTGAGAAAATGAGGGATCAAAAGATCCCAAAGACCTTTTCCCTTGTGTTTGACTGTTGGGAACAATGTTTCACACAGTTGTACCACCCAAGTACCAAAGACAAATGATCATAGGTGCCAGCCAAAGAAAATATGGATTTCATTTATTTTATGCCCTGTAGGTTTCCTTAAGGGGACAACAGTTCATTACCAAAAAAAAAATAAAAAAAAATAAATAAAATCTGGATTTGGTACATTGGCAAAAAGGGAATTAGAGAATTTCTGAGATCCTTTACTGAAGACACCAGAAACCTTATTTTGCCATGTGTGTAATAGTAGCTTCACAAAAGAGTACTTGCTGTGTGCCAAACGACTGATCAACATCCCCTCAAATAGGTACCATTATTATTATGATTTTAATGTTTAGTATCCTGCCACTCAGAGAGGTGAGGTAACTCATCCAAAACTCCACATCTAGTAAGTGGTTTGGCCAAGGATCCAAATTACACTCTCTCTGACTTCACTATGCTCCCCACATCTTATGTCACCCCAGCCATGTTGGAAAATGCCAACTCCCTGGAATTTCAGGGAGTATCACTATATCTGTGCAGCAAAGACCTGGAGACACTGCTGATTTCTATTATCTTTCAGTCAATTACTCCCTCCTCCCTTGAATACATTGGAATTCATCACATACCTGCTCAATGCTTTACATCATTTATACCATTTAATCTTCCCATCAGTCTCATGAGGTAGGTATTAACATCATCACTGTTTTGCAGATAAGGAAGTCAAGTTTTAAAGGGATTAGGTGACTAAAATTTCACAACAGTGAGACAGAATGGGATTTGAACCCAGGTCAGCTAACTTCAAAGCCTGAGAAGTAGCATTTAGCACACAGCTCTGCTTATCTAATCTGTGCAATGGTTGTTCTTCCCATTATGCAAGCTGATGACCTAGGGACCGTGCCTAGCAGCAGCTTAACAGGACTGCCAAGTCTGGCTTAGTGGCCAGTTTCTGAGTCTCTCCATTAAACCTATTTACTCAATACTTGGGCCTCAGAATATATAAATACCCACTTATTCATTTTGTGGAGTCAAGTCTTTCAACTAACTGCGCTGTCTATGAACTAGGGGATGCCGAAGGACGTGGAGGAAGTCAACATAACTAACATCATCAACAGCTCCATCTCCAGCTTGAAACGGAAGATCAGCTTTGCTACCATTGAAATTTCTGGGGATAACGTTGACTACAGCAACTTGACTATGAAAACCAGTGACAAGTTCAAGTTTGTCTTTCGAGATAAGATGGGCAGGATTGTGGATTATTTCACAATCCAAAACCCCAGTAATGTTGATCGATATTCCAAGCTCCTATTTCCTTTGATTTTTATGTTAGCCAATGTATTCTACTGGGCGTACTACATGTATTTTTAAGAGTATGTAGAATTGTTTGCATGCCATAGGTCTTCAACAAAACAAGGGAATGATGGAAATTCCCAAGTGCGCACCCTAACCCAATGACGTTACAAATGACTAAAGTAACAATGTAGCGTTTTTCCTCAAAGGATGGACCCCCAACCATTATTTAAGCCGTATAGAAGTCCTAGCATTACAGAGTCTTGTAGTAGAAACATTAATCCATTCCTTTTTTATCTTTACAAAAGACATCCCCATGGAGCCTGATTACAAACCTACTCAGGGTTGGCTGAATGCTCAGTGGCTCCCCGGTCTGCATTTACCTCGTATAAAAGAAGAGAAAGAGGCCATTACATGTATTGAGTAACCCTCGCGTATCAGGGGTTATTTCTAAATTAATCATACATGCTATTTATTAAATCTCTGCAGTGCTTACAAAATGCATTGTTGCCTATTTAGGGAGTAACATTTTCTAATTTTTGTTTTTGATTAAAATGACATGTGGGCCTAAGTCCATTCACTGGAAGTCGCTGTACTAACTCAATACCAAGATGAGTTTTCATACAGTACTTAATACCACAGCAGAACTGTTCCCAAATTCCAATAAGTCATACCATTGAAAAGGCAAACGTAAGTGAAGAAAATTTTAGTGGCTCCATAATCTCAGTTTGGATTCTCCAAACTGGAAGGGCTCTGGGCTTTAATTCCCCATTTTACATGCCTGATCTTTTTGGTATTACACTCACGCCAATCCTAAACAGTGCTGAAGCCCTTTCCCCATATCAGGGAATGAAACGGAAGATTGTTTTCTTGTTTTACTTATTCTAGGAGTCTCGATATGGACGGTTGCCACTAAGACTTGCAGCATTGAGTCCGTTTCTATCTGCCACTCTTTCCCAGCAGCAGACCCCCTGCATCCTTCCAAGAGGAGCTTTTCTCTCTATGCTCTAATGACCAGGAATGATGCTTAGTAGATAACGAGCTACATTTCCCAGGAACCAGTGGCTCAGCACTGGTAAGCTTGGCCACGCTCATGTCCCTGACCTTCCAAGCTGGACTGCTTTGAGTGGCTTATCCTGCACATGCAGGAGAACGTTGGCCCTCTGTCCCGAACTTTCTGACTTAACAGTGGGGCTTGAATCAGAACCTACACTGAGGCTGCAGGTCAACTGTCTTGTCCAAGTCCAGCCACTCTCACCCTAAAATAAGAAGCACAAACGTGCATCTCTCCTCGCTCCTTGACCAAGCTCGGCCAACAGCACCGTAAGAGGTGATACGTGTGATGGTGCCATGATAAAGGCTTCCAGTTCTGCCTCAACCACTTAAAGAATCTTGCCGTCTCTAATTCTTTCGCTTCCTTTTCTAATAAATGTATGTCTTTAAGCTTCCTTCCAGAAATAAACCAGGGCTTTGTAAGATCGTCTTTCCTCTATCACCTCCTGTACCACAGGCTCTCATTCTTTTTCCCATTATGATACTTCTCACAATTCAGTTTCTATAGGTGTGATCACTTCCGCCTTCAACAAAATGTTTCTTATGGGAATGGAGGGATTACACGAAGTGGAATGTGGTTGTATGGTTCAAGTATATTTGTGATTTTAAAAAATAGGTTTAAAAGAAAATATCTTCTCTGAAACCCCCTTCGAGCATTATATAAAGAAAACTGTAAATCTATGAAACTGTGAAATAAATATAGCATATTAGCTACCCACCAAATCAAGTGGTCGTCTATAGAATGAGTATTGTAAGATTCCATTTGGAAAAGGAATACATTATAGAACAAACTCAGTGGGCTCACACACTTCCATCCTCGTGTTCGCTCTCCCCTCCAGACAGTACATGTGTGGACCGAGCCAGGAGTGCAGTTTCCAGGCTCTTGGCCTCACTTGAAAAGGTGCTGGCTCAGGTAGTAAATGGCCATCAACTGTGATTGGATGGCCATCAGCTGTGGCTAGTTGGCCGTCAGCTATAACCAGTGAGCCGTTGGCCACTAATATAACTGCCGTGGCTATGCTAGCAGAAAATGGGGGCTAGCAAGAAGATGGTGGCTGAGCTAGCAAGAGGGGATTGCAGCTGGTAAGTGAGTTTGGTTGGCAGAGAGAAGTGAATGGCAGGTTACAGATCGTGTGGCTCCTGCTTCCTGTGTCTCCAACCCAGCCGCCAGCGAGAATATAGTGGTATGACTCCCCTCTCTATGGCTCCGTGGGTGTTCCTTTTTGGCCTCACCATGTCCTGCGTTCTTGTGTGGGGAACGGGAGCAGAGACCCCGCAGGCTGCCCTGCATGACAGCACACATATACATTCACACACACACACACATTTCCTACCAAGGAAGACAAACACGGTGACACAGCCAGTGCCCTTTGACATCACTGCACGACTGCGCTTGCCTTGCAGTTAAGCAACTGGGCCCGGTGATACTGAAAGATCTAATTCTCAGATATGTCAGATTCTCTTCCACACCTTCCACACCTATTGTTTTGCAATTCTTTTGTTTTGGTTAAATAAGATTTTTATAATTTCAGAATACACTTTGAAAAAAAAAATTCTTGGATTTTGTATCACTCCGAACTTTATGTGGGCTACAATATCATAGTTCTCAGTCAAAACTCCTAATATTCTGTACCTGTCCCAGGTATCCTACCTGCCCAGATCAGTCCCAGGACGGATTTATTCAAAATATCTACTTCTGGGGTCAAAATATCAAGACTGACCTCTTGATAGATTGGGACTTCCCAAAGACGCGATACTAAGTAGGGTTGAGAATATTCTAAGTCATGGAAATGCAATTCCTAATTACCTTGATATTAAGAATATCACTATTCTCAATATAGGAAGTCATATATAAGTAGGAAGACATTCAACAACAAGTCAATGACAGGTTTCATGTCAAATGAAAGACAGGAGAAATGGAGAAATGAACATAGCAGAAAAGAGCTAGTGAGTACAGGAGACCGGTAGGCAGCTCGGGGGTGTATCATTACGAGAAACAGTACAGTGTGGACTTTCAGTGCCAGGCAAGTGTAGCGGTGATCTGTAGTTAGGGAGCGTTTGACAACCAGTATTGAGACGTGGCTCTTCTTCAATGATGGACATGACTCTTATACATACCGTTCTCAGCTGCTCGCCCACAGTTAATTTTGATCAGTCCATAATACATTTCCTATAAAAAATCCTTGCTTCTTAATAGAATACATTTTTAAAACTGAGCCTTAACAGACAGGGAATTATATTCCAACATATAGCCAATGTAATTTATGTGTTATAGAAATGACCTTAAAGACGAAGGAAAGAACATTTGAATACATGCTTCATGTTTTTTGAATAATTAAAAAATACATATAATACACATAATTTTAAACTGTTTTTGTAGAGAATTTAGAAATATATCAGACTGTAGTGTATTTGAGTTGAAAAACATTGTGTCCAATTTTCGCCACAATGCTTTTAAGAAGGATGTACAAGAATGTGAAAAGAGTCTAAGAAAAATGGCAGAAGTGATTAAAATCATGGAAAACAGGTCCAAGAAGTTTTTGTACCTTGAAAAGCAAGGCTGAATGATAATGACTGCCATTATTAGGTTCAAGAAAGGTTTTGTACAAGGGACGTGCTGTTCCACTATTCACTTGAATAAGTGAACTGAATACAAGTAAACAGACACAAATGAACTTAAGAGAAAGTCTAGCTGTTTAGAAGGAATAAAATGTGCAAGCCGAATAATGAAATACTCAGAAACTTCTCGTCTCTATCTGGAAATTTCCCATGAGAATACACAATCATCTCTCTGCTTTGATTTTGCCGTCCACATGCCTGAACACAGAATGCTCTATTCTGCCAGGCAATCTTGGGAGGCTGTGGATACAGGGAGACACCTCTGGCTGCAGAAAATTAAAGTGTCATACCAAGTATCGCTAACAAAGAATGTATGCCTAAGAATATTCCTCGTGGCCTATGAGGATGAGTTCCAAAATTATGCTGTGTTTTTGGGGACTGGATGGGGAGTCATATGACTCCTAGCTTTCAGTGATTTGGATGTGAAATAGGCTTTGGTCATCCAATCTCATTACTTATAATTGTGCCTTTCCAGAAATTAGAGAAGAAACAATCCCATTTGGAAAACTGGGAAGGGCAACAGAACATAAAAAGTGAATGAGCAGATGCATGTTGATCCGATATCTCCGTGACCTTTGAGGGCATCTGCTTCTACAAGCCACTTGTCTCTTCTTCTCTAAGTCCAGACTAGAGCCAGGAGCTAAATGATCTTGGACAGTCCATACCCCACATTCATGCCCTGCTTCCTATTCAAAGGCATGACTTTTATTAAAATCCTCAGGGAGTAGAATTTCATACTTCACATGAATCTCCATTTTCATCTGGAAATTTTTCCTCCTATCTAATAGAGAAACTTGGTTAATATACTGTGTAGAGAGAAAAAAAGTTAACATAATAGGCCTGAGACTGCTATCCTTAAAAATTCTGTTTGCAAGGTTGGCCCTTAGCTGGCATCTGAGAACTTGGATTTGGGGAGAGGTCCCATGATTCCCTAATTGGTAAGAGTGGCTCACTGTGCCTAAATTGCTTGTACAATCCATGTGGTTTATCCTGAAAACTTGTTTCTCTTCTGGGTGCCTAGAATCTTGATTCATGCTAAGCAAAGGGTGCCTGTGTGACTGGCCCCCAATAAAAATCTCAAACTGAGTCTCTAATGAGTTTCCTGGTCGACAACATTCCACACATGTCACAATTCCATATTGGAGGAATTAAGCACTTCCGGCGACTCTGTGAGGAGAATACTCTTGGAAGCTAGTGCCTGGTTTTTCTCTGGACTCTGTCCCAGGGGCCTTTTCCCTTTGCTGATTGTACTTTGTAGTGTTTGGCTGTGATACATCATAGCCATGAGTCCCCGCTACATGCTGAGTCCCTGAGTCCTCCCAGAGGACCCCCAAAGCTGTGGGTGTTCTTGGGGACTTGTGACACACATGCTTTGGAACAGTGGTTCCGAAACCAGGCTGAGCATATGCGTCACCAGGGAAGCTTTATAGATGATGGATTTGAGGCTCATCCCAGGCCTGTGCACTCAAAATCCATATTTTTCAAAGCTCTCCAGATGTTTTTGATGGGAAATAAGATGAGAACACAAATGGCAACTGCCTTGGTGAAAAAGACAACAGGTACATGAAAGCTGTATTTTCTAGGAAGGAAAATAATACTGTGTGTCTATCACATGGAAGGAGAGTCCAACTCAATATGATTATTGAATGTGAGTAATGTATACAGCAGGCAGAAAGCAAAGTTTTCCTTTGCTTCACTGAACCTCCTATATTAGTGCCTAGAAGGAACAAAACATGTTCTATTTCTGACATGGCCACAATATAACAAAAGGGCACCCAATAATTAACGTGCAGTTGAAGAGTTAGGCAGGGGGATGATACAGGGATGAGGCAATTTTTCATTGCAAGTCCCAGTTTTTGAGACACTAAACTTTAACAGTTATGCAAATGAACTACAAACCTTCACAGGAAAGCAAAACAGTTAGCAACATGCAGCCAAAGACTTTGGCTTCTGCTATGGGCGGGGGTGCAGTTAACTTGAATGATGCCTCGGAGGGAGCTCTCAAGGAGATTGGGGACATGACCCCACAGTTTCATTAAGAACTCTCAGAGTGACAAAGGGAGAGGACTCGATGGAGAAGTATGAGATCATCAAAGTTGTGACACAAAAGAGCATCTCCAAACTTGAATTCTTCTCTCATTCTCAGGGCCTCTTTCAGTCTAGGCCACCAACTAAGTTCTGCATCTGTACCAAGGCAGAGGTCTTGCAAGTTTAGCTAGAATCTGAGTTACATCATGTTTATTATCTCATGGAGTAATTTCCAAAATTTAGAAGTAATCTTGAACCTGGCATTTTAGGTTGAATACTTTTATGGACATATTTAACAAACAAAAGAAAATGTGGATATGTCCTTATAACATACAGAAACGTAGCATGGCTGATGAATAAACAGTCGGTCTCAATGAGATTTCTTTTTAGGGGAAGTAGGAAAATATGTCCCTGATGGATTTTGCTTTTCAATAACAAGTTATTGAACCAGTTCACCAAAATATATCTTGAAGAATCAAAAAGCCCTCATTCATAAATCAAATCGTATCTATGGAACAAAACAATGGAAATAGGAGCAGATGACAGTGGAAAGTGATAACCACAAATATCACCAATGAAAGTTAGACTCAGATGCCGTGGCATTTAAAGCCACAAACCCCAGAATGTAATAATAAAGTGAATTTTCAGAATGTAAAGAAGTCCCAGGAGAAATGCTCCATTTAAAAGAATATGAGGTATACCTCTTCTAGGTTTGTGTATTTCTTAAATTCTAACAAACCATTCTAATCCACTTCACAGAGGGATTCAAAGGTAAATGCTCAGTGAGGGAAATAGAACTTTATTTTACCTACTCATGCAGTAATTTAACATAACTTATCCAGTTATCTCTTTCCATAGAGAATCCAATTGCATATCCTTTCACACATATCCCAAAAGACTAATCCAGTTCAACTTACTGCAGGAGACCAGGAAAGAGTCAAGATACCAGGGCTCTGCTCTTAACTTAATCTCTATTTGCCTCAGTTACTAATAAGTTAAATGGAACAAAAATATTTGCCCTTTCTCTCTCACTGGTTTGTGATAGGGTTAAAAACGAGATGATAAATGTGAAAGTGTCTTGAAATGTGTAAGAGAAGCAGGGCCTAATTAGTTTAATGCATGCTTATGCACATATCCCATACCCCTAGAAAGCGAGAACGGGGATACAGCTGGGATAGCATGAAGTCCAACCAGCTTATATGACATCACAGCGCATAAGGCTAGAGCATCACAGGATGCATCCAAGCTCAAACACGAGACACAGCCCGGACGAGCAGCCAGGTCTCCTAAGCTCAGCATTCTTATCATTGGTTCCACTACCTCCTCAAATGATTCTGTCTGGTCAGCTTCACGTTCTGCCTGCGCAGCAGCGACATGGCAGGATTACAGTATCCACAGGATTACAGTATCCACAGGGTAACACCCCCATCACCATGTAACGGCATTATCTGCGGCCTGTGTCTGGAAGATTTCTCTCCATGTGCCAGGACTGTTCTACCCCCAGCAGGTCAAGGCAGCAGTATCGCTGGAATCTTTGCTACCCAATCAGACCACTCTTCCCCAGAAAGGACTTTAAAGTCATCTTCGAGCATACAGACCCATCTATTCACCACTTCCTTCTGAAAGCCCCTGCAGAGATCACAAAAGCTGGCATCCTGCCCCCAAAACTATCTCTGCCCTTGCTGGCTGTTCTTGGAGCACAGTGAACAAGAAAATTCGATTTCATTTCTGCAAAGGTGAAAGATCTCACATCATGAATTCTCAGGGCACTACACAGGTGAATTGTTTTAAAAATGCATTTGTGTGTATAAGCAATGCCTTTCATTGCAATGAATCTTTTGCATTTTTAAAAGGTAAGTTGTATGTTCTGACACTATAAATGGTAGTAAAGGTATTTCAAATTATGTCCCATTTGCTTGCTGTATTAACCAAGAGAGTACATTAAGGGCAATAAAGTTATATCTTTATCAGAAAAGCATGCAGTGGTTTCATAAGCACTGTGCTATCACAGCACTGCTGTCTGCTCAAAGTTTTATAATGTTTTCCAAATAGAACATAGGCATAAAATAACTTTGATTCAGACTTCTGGGGGAAAATATTAAGGATAACCACACAGTGCAGTCCATCAGTGGTTTTCTCACTTTGTTTCTTCCCAGGTATTTCATGTAGACTTGATGAGTCACGTAAAAGGACAGGAGTTCATGGTGTGTAAACGCTAGTCAATAGCTACAATTTATTTCATGTCAATCATGTACCAAGCCTCTAACATCCTGTCTCTCAACTGACAATAATCCTATAAGGTAGATGCTATTAAGCCATTTAGCAGAAAAGAAAAATAATGATTCAATGAGATCGCCTGGCTCAGGTTATACAGTTGATAATTGGCAGAGTTGAGGTATAAACTCAGATCATTTGGTCTCAAGACCCAGACTGCCTCCCTCTTATAACAAGTAGTTAGAAGTCTCTAGAATCTGGATCTGAGTTAGACAACAATAGCCATAAAACAATGCAAACGCAATGAAAACATGTCTCACCTTCCTACTTTAGACATATCCACTCAAATTTCCATCTCCAAAGCTGGGAGCTCACAAAGGTGATGAGAAAAGCAAACTGACCCTGTGAGATATCCCAGCAGAACACTGGAGAGCTCGGGAGCCACAGCTCTGACCTCAGGACAACTTGGGTCTGAGCCCTGGTTGTGTAACATCACTTAACCTCTTTGAACCTTACATCCGTCTCTGTAAAATAGGAAAACACCCTCATAGGATTGAATAATATGAAGTGTGCGATATACTTGACACTGAATCGGCCATATTGCTGCGTGCTCAGTAAGCACTATCTATTTTGTATTGGAACTTTTGCCGTTAGGTTGATGTATAAAACTAAAAGAGATTATTGGTTAAAAAAAAAAAATCCAGTTTCTGGTTTAACTGGTTTTGGTTGGCACCTAATGGCTCTCCGCTTCTTGAGTTAAGAGCCTTAAAAACAAAGAGTGGGTATCAAGCACTGGGTTTCTGCTTCCAAGAACAGATGCTCGTGTTCGGGCTTACCTAACACTGAAGTCTAGTCAGACAGCCCAAAATAGGACCCATTTGATTTCTCCTGACAGTTTAAGTAGGAAATCAGTGCTGCTACGGAGGGTGAAGTTAGAGTCTCTAGAATTTCTAATTAATATGTCACTCCCTAAAATGCACATCCCATCTTTTCTTATTTTAGCATAATAAAAGTTTAGCTCTCATTTCCACCATTCTCAACCTCTTCTTTTCCTTTTTTTTTTTTTTTTTTTTCCTAAATAGAATTGCTGAAAATAAAACAGCAACCTGGCTACGTGCAAAGCAGAAGTGGGAACACCTCTCCATAGGTCTCCTGCCCAAGGAAACCCTCTCTACTAGACCTTCAGTCTTTTCGCTTATGGCTCCATCCAAGAGAAAATGTGGGTGTCCCCTTGGAAAGATAATCCCTTAAGACATTTACCTGGGGATGAATGAAGAACAGGAGACATTTGGACAGGGAGGTAGGAAAGGAGAATAATGAGGATGCTGCGTGCCTTAGGATTCAGAAGTGACAATTTGACCAAAGGCTGGCACCACACAAACTTTCAAATTAAAGGTTAAAACCCATAGTTTCAGGTAAGCAAAACTAAAACAAATCTTTATGGGAGTTTTCATCAAACGTCACCCACAGGGCTGGACCCTCTGGAGTTACTTATAGGCTTCAATTTCACTTCCTATGGAATCCTTCCCTCCTTCTCTGAACAGCTCAGGTCCCCGTGTGTCACAGACCATAGCCGTGTATACCTTTCATTGAAAGCCCTAAACCGTGATCACAGCTGTAATTTTACACCTATTTGAGTCATTCATTGGTTACTAGCTGTCTTACCATGAGACTTCGTACAGGCAAGAACTCTGTCTGCATTTATTCACTGTATATCCAGTACCTAGCAGAGTAACTCCCACATAAAAAGCACACAATGAATGTTCATTGAGTAAATGAATATATTCATGGAGTCCAGAGATATTGAACCATACTCTGTCCCCGGAGACTAGAGCAGTGTTTTCCCAAGCATCCCTCTCCAGGGTCCGAATGCTTAGGTTTGAGTCTTAGCTATGACATTTACTAGCTGTGTGGTCTTCGTCAATTTAATCCCTCTCTCTGTGCCCGTGAGGACAGAGCCCCAGAAAGCAGTTTCCAGGCTCTCGGCCTCACATAGAAAGCTGCTGGCTCAGGTAGTAAATGACCATCAACTGTGATTGGATGGCCATCAGCTGTGGCTAGTTGGCCGTCAGCTATAACCAGTGAGCCATTGGCCACTAATATAACTGCCATGGTTATGCTAGCAGAAAATGGGGCTAGCAAGAAGATGGTGGCTGAGCCTGCTAGCGGTGCAGTGAGGGTTGCGAACGGTGTGTCTCCTGTTTCCTGTTTCTCCAACCCAGCCGCCAGCGAGAATATAGTGGTATGACTCCCCTACCTATGGCTCCATGGGTGTTCCTTTTTGGCCTCACCCTATTCTGCGTTCTTATGGGGGGAGCGGGAGCAGAGACACCGCAGGCCGCCCTGCACGACAAATGGCGCAGGGAGCAGGGTCTCCCGCACGACAGTGCCTCATCTGTCAATTGGGAATAAGAATAGTCCTTATTTCCCTGGGTTGTTATCAAAATAAAATGCATTAAAATATATACAATGCTAAAAGCAATGCCCTACATATAACAATGCATGAGCACATATAACCTACTGTTACTATATTTCTTGAAATGACACTGGCTGGCTATGTGATTTGGGGTAAAAAGGCATTTTTTTGGTGAAATAATTTTCTAAGAGATTGGATTAAATAAATTTAAAGGACTTCCGTTGATGCAGGACTTCTCACAGCTTCTAATATGCTAATGGACATTATGAAGGTCTAAGAGGGGAGCATGATATACAGTGTTTCCCAAATTTATTTGACAATAGAATCTTTTTTTGTGAGTAAAATATATTAGAGTGTCTCATGGATATTCTATGGAAGACACTTTGGGAAATGTTGAATTAGATTCTTTAGTAGCAAAATAGCAATAAACAGAATTTGGGGCCAAATATTTTCAATATTATAGGTATTGAAGAAATATTGACTCTAACAAGAAAGTAACTATTTCTTAAAATCTAATTAATGAGATAAAACGCATGGAAAAAAAGATCTAGCTTTAAACTTTCAGTGCCCGGCATCTTACCTAGGCCAATGTAATAGACCCCTAGGGCCCCTGAGAGCGCAGTCTGCAGCCCAGCCTGATGCAGCTTGTAGAAGAGTCCAGGTCCAAGAAAAGGTAGAGCTCCCCATTTAGTGTCTTACTCTTTGAAAAGAAATACAGTGTACGTGGTGATATGCAGCTATGCATTAAAGTCTGTCCTTCTCTTCCTTTTCCCCTCAAATGACGTAACCAGCTGTATTGGTTTGCTAGGTCTGTCATAACAAACTGCCACAGACAGGGTGGCTTAAACAACCAAATTCATTTTCTCACACTTCTGGAGTTCCACTCTGAGGTACTGGGGGGTTAGGATTTCAACACGTGAATTTGGGGTAGAGCTAGGGGGATGACACAATTCATCCCATAACAGCAGGCGTAAATTCTCACTGGCCTCCTCAAAAAGTGAGCAACTACTATGCGTCCTGCTCAGTTTCCTGCATTACAAACACAAAAAAGAAAAAATGTAAGCCCTCTGTTACCTGTCACCCTCCATTTTTGCCCAACTTTCCCCCACCTATTTTAGCTTTTAGTCTGTCTTCCCCAAATCAAGAGAGCCTCTGTGACTTGGCCCTTTGTGCTATCCAGCATTCCTTTGAGAAGAGCTGCTGCAGCGACATGGTATTGCTCTGCTGACTCCTCGCACCTGTCCTTAAAAGGTCTCTATACCACCCTACCCACTCATCTTCTCCAAATCCAGTAACTTCCTCAGCTGCCAAGAGTCTCCCATAATATTACAAAGATTTAAAACCCACAGACTCTGGAAGAGATACCCAAGTGATGTTGAAATGGGGGTAGTCTTTTACAATTGAGGAAACAGAAGACACTCATGATTTGATGATAGTTTACCGGTCTGTGAATAGTATTAAGTTAGCGGAAGCCTCAATACCTAACACAGCAAAGGCCATTGTCCTGAAACAGCAAAGAATGGATGTCACCAGCTCACCTCAGAGCTGGGACATGGCTGGAGGGAATGGCAAGGTGTTCGGTTGCTGTAATGGAAAGTAGCAGACTTTTTTTCTTTCCTTTTTAATTACCTTGTTATGTGATAAAAGTTATAAGGTGAAAGAAAAGTATAAGAAGTTGCTTTTTTTTATACCTGACCTTCTGATAGCCTATGTGTTTTAGGGACAGATAACTTCCTAATGAGACTTTTTATAATAAAGCTTTCATTGCTTTGAAAAATATTAACTTTTCCAGTTCTTCCGGGTGGATCAAACAGACCCTGCAGTTATAGTTACAATATTCTAAAGCTTGAGCTTCTCAGTAATAATGGGTAAGAGCCTCACATTGCCACGGGCCACAACTATATTATTTGAAATGAAACCTCTCATAAATATCCAACTATGAAGTCACTATCTATCAACTGCTGTTATATAAACAGGACAGAGCTAAATCTCCCATCTGCCAATATTGGAGCTGCCACTGAGAATGATTTCGTGTCCAGAACTCACAAATTAAACAGGCTCTTGCTCTGTCAGCCAGTTCTAGGAAGCCAAGTTTGGTTTGGTGTAGGAGGGTCCAAGTAAGGCGGCCTGGTAGGGTCTGAATTCTTCATGCATTTCCCTTTTGCCAAGAGCTTAGATCTCCCTGAGGCCCGGGAGCTCTCTTTCGGGGGGTATAAAAGATGGGACCGATTCTTTAGAAAGAACACTGTGGCTCCCAGTGGCCCACTTGCTATCTCTCCTTTTCTACACCACACCCTGGTATAGACTTCTTGCCTTCACTCGACTCTGAGTATGTCACATCTGGTTGACTGTAGTTCTGGTCAGCAGCTGGGAGGTCTGTGGACCATGCTTTGAGAAGCACTGCTCGGAACAATGTGAACAGGGCAGTAGAATGCACTTCTGTATTTATCTCTTCACATCTTCTGTTCCAGGGCCTGGAACATGACCATCACATATTACGTGTGTGATTTTCTGAGCTTAAGTCAAGATTCCTTTTTTTAAGCCTAAGATTCATAAGTAGGGAAGTAACATAATTTAAGTTTTAGAGAGTGAATAGAAACTGGAGAAAAGGGAATAGCGATCAGAGTCAATGGAACCAATTGTGTCTCCTTTAATTAAAATTTAAAAACACATTATAGTTCTTTTTCCGCCACCATCGTAGGACGTGCAGCTGACTCTTCCTCGCCATGTCTTCTCACAAGACTTTCAGGATCAAGTGGTTCCTGGCCAAGAAGCAAAAGCAGAATCAGACCATTCCCCAATGGATTCGGGTGAAAACTGGTAATAAAATCAGGTACAACTCCAAAAGGAGACATTGGAGAAGAACCAAGCTGGGTCTACAAGGAATCGCACATGAGATGACACCACCTATTTTTGCTGTGTCAGGATTGCTTGGATCTTAACCATGGCACTGAAAAGATCGCTACTATCTGAACAGTTGGAGGTGTTTTATTGGGAAATTATGGGGAAAATGAGTTTTCTCTTAATATGTTTCTGCACTAGTAGGTTGGTTCAGTAATATATATGTGAGATCTTCTATAAAAAATAAAAATAAAAACACATTATAATAATAGTAGCCAAGATTGACGTAACTCTTATGATGTGCCAGACCCTCTCATAAAAGCTTCTTGTATTAACTTATTTAATCCTCACAACAACCTAAAAGATAGGAATTATAGTTATTCTCATTTCAAGATGAGGAAATGGAGATCCAGAGAGGGTAAGCCCCTCACCCAAGGTCACATGGCAAGGTAACGGCAGAGGTGGGATTCCAGCAGCCATCTAGTTTCCAAGTCCAGCCTAAATCACTTCCATGTGCATTACCTCAGTTAGTCTTCATCTCCCCGACCCAGCCCCTCCGTGAGGGAGTGGCCAATGTGCCAGCTCCTCCCACTGGCCTGTCCTACCTGACTTCTGCTAGATCTGACCTACACTTCCCTGATTACCACTACCAAGACGTATCTGACCTTTGTCTTAGTTCCAATGTCTCTGGGTCAATTAATAGGCTTTAACAGCTTAGTGTATTGTTCTTTCGTGGATGACTCATTCATTCTTTCTACAAATATGTATTGAGCACCCACTATGTGCCAGGCACTGTACTAGGTGCAGAGGATACACCGTAAACTGACTGTCAGAGAAACAGACATGTAAACAAATTAAATCATTACGGATCCTGATTAGTGCCATTAAGAAATTAAAGGGGATTGTGTCCATAGGATAATGACTCAAAGGAATGTGTCTTTGGTGTTGAGAATTTCAGGTGCTGTGGCAAATCACACAGGGAAGATATTTTGGAACATTCGTGACCTTTCTATTGCGCCCCTGAATTTACCAACTTCCTTGTGAAAACTAAAACTGACCCCACCATTCCGCAGCCTAGAAGCCTTCAGTGGTTTCTCTCAGCCTTCAGGATAAAGTCCAACCCCCTTTAGCATGACTCACATGGTCCTCCAAGTTTGACCCTCTGCCCACCTTCCAGACTCAGTACTGTGGCAGTCCCTTCCTCCTTCCCTTGCGCACTCAACTCTGGCCATAATCAAGACTAATCATCACATGCTGTCCTATCCACCCAGATTGCCTGTCCCCTGTCCCCACACCTCACCTAAGTAACTCCTATTTATCTTTCAACACTCAGACCAGAGTTACCCTCAAGAAGCCTTCCCCACCCTAGGCTGGGCTTGGTTGCTACCCCTTGGTGATCTCTTAGTATTCGAGGTGAACTCTGTGCCCTCAAAATTCATATGTTGAAGTCTTCACCCCCAGCACCTCAGAAGGGGATGGTGTTTGGAGACAGGGGTCTTTAAAAAGGCGATTAAGTTAAAATGAGGTCATTCGGGGTGGGCCCTAATCCAATACGATGAGTGTCCTTCTAAGAAGAGGTTAGGACACAGACACATACACAGAGGAAAGAATATGTGAAGACAGAGTGAGAAGGCGGCCGTCAACAAGCCAAGGAGAGTGGTCTCAGAAGAAATCGACCCTGTAGTCACCTTGATCTTGGACTTCCAGCCTCCAGAACCATGAGAAAAAAACGTTTTGTTGTTTAAGCCACTCAGTCTGTGGCACTTTGTTATGGTGGTCCTAGCATACTGATACACTTAGCACCCTGCGCAAACCCTAGTGATACACCTGCTTCACACACCTACATCAAGAAACCTCATCTTTTTTAATCTTTGCATCCCCAGTGTTGATCTCAGGGCCAGGCATGTGGTAAACACTTAGCTCAGTGTTTGCTGAAGGAAGGAATGATTGAACTGCTTATGCGGAAGGCAACTTCAATGTGATGTTACTTCTGAAAACTGGAAAGCGGGCTGGAATAACCGTCTGAGAGAAAGGTTGGCTCCCTCTGAGGGAGAATAAAGGAAACCAACACTACAGTTCCCAGGGCAGCAATCAGGATTTGGAAAAACAGAAGGTTACAGAGGCAACCCCCGTGGCACAGATCCATGGTATTTCCCAGTTCTTTCAAACACATTTAATTGCGCACACAGAAAAGAATGGCATCATTATTTAATCCAAAACACAATAACAACAATAGATTGCTCATGTAGGCGCCTAAGTCCCCTGCAGAGAATTTAATTTGCGTGTTCCTTTTACCCACATGCACAGCCAAGGCAGCGGGAATGGGGGCCAGCCCATTCCCGTGGCCTGGGAAGAGAGAACATGGATGCCTGTGGTTGTTATAACAGGAAAAGGGGGGAAAACAATAGAAAGCCCAAGGGTATAGCTGCAACTCCACTTAAGACTAATGCATATCTTCATTTTCGTCCTCGGCAATAACCCAAAGATGTATCTGATGCCGCTGAAAGACTGCTGTCATCCTCGGTAGATACTCATCAATTATTATTAAGTATTGCACAGTTCAGGTCAAGATATAATGTGTCTGAGAAAAACCATGGCACCTCCTTTTAATCTTGCGTAGAAAACAATTAAAGGATATAAAGCACATTATTAAAATATGTAAAATTTATAATTTAATTATAAGATTGCATAGCTTTATGATCTAATAGTTCTGCTGTATTTTGCATATTAGTGAACAATTGCTTTCTTAAAGCACACAGTAGAATCATTTACTTGATGCTGGAGAATAAGTTAATTATGGATTCCCTGTATATGACTAATGGATTTAATAATCACTTTACTGTAGAATTAACTTATACTTCCCTGTGCTTATAGCACTAATGATGATATTCATAAAAGTTATATTTTTTTTAAAATGTAAGATTGGCATAAAAAGAGAAACCAATGTACAACTTAGTTTTCGAGCCAGCAGTTCTAAATAGATAGTTCAGAGCCATCAAGGCCTTCTCCTTGCTCCCTAATAAATCATACACACCCTCTCCACCCCCCACCCCGCCACCAACCCTGCCTCCATTGGCTTTATTAAGGGAATTTATTTTATTTAAGGGAAGACGAAACGCTTGCCAGATGCATTTAGTGAAGCTCCTGATTTTTTTTTAACCTCGGTTGTGGGTTACAACGAGGATTATTCACTTACATCCACTTCATGGAGCTCTGGGAAACCCCATATGTGTTAAGATCACATTGAGATGCCTGAGTCCCTCTTTTTGTCCTCAGTTTCAGTCCCTTGAAGCCACTCATTTTTCTCCTTCAGCCAGAACAAACAAGAGTGGTGGAAGGAGTAACAGGGACGTCCTTTGTTTAAGGAAGAGAGTCCCTAGCACTGCTTTTCTCCATTTTTATCCTTCTTTATGACGTCCACCATGACCACCACCACTACCATCATCATCACCATCACCACCATCAACATCTGCATTATTCTTCCACGTGGAATTAAGCAATGGAAGATCTGGATTTTATTTCCAGCTCTGCCACTTTACCAGTGGGGATGACCTTAGGTGAGTCATTAAACCTCTCCCAGTCTGTTTTCATAGCTCTAAAAATGTAAAAACTGATTACTTCTGACTCTGAATGTGCTTTGTCCACGGTCAGGTCCTAAATACAGGCTGTGTATTATTACAGTGCCCCCTCCTCCGCAAACATGCATCGCCCACGCTTCCATTAATTACTCCGCTGTTTCTGGCATGGAGATTTAAATATTCTGGAAGAAAAGAACTATGGCTTACACTTTGATATCCTGCACAAAGCTGTTCACAAAGTTTATGCTTACTAACTACCTGTTGATGAATTGATTGAAAGATGAAAGAATGTAAATTCTTAATTCACTCCCTGAGAGATTGTAATTTCCTTTAGGTCAGACACCTGCAGCTATAGATGTGAATCTCTGAATTTCTGTCTCCCTGCCTCAAGCTCCCACCAATAACTTCCGTGGAGAATGCAAAGGTCATAAATGGTGGTGAGAGGCTGCAGGAAATGCAATCTAGTCCTTAGCAGGACTCAGAAGGCCTAAGTGTACCACTTCCTGCCCCACTGCCAGGTTCTTCACAAGGCTCCCAGACCCTTTCCTTCCTCCTCAGCACACTAAAGGAATAAACCAACTTCTTTATAAAATACTGAATTGCTTTGGCAAGTGAGCAATCCACAAAGTTTTGCTTTTGTTTTATTCATAATATATGACCTTATTAGAGGGACATTTTTAAGCTGAATTTTCAAGAATTTGCTTAAGTCCTCCTCAGCTAATTAAAATGTAGCCTGAATTAAATGTTCTGATCCCTTTTAATACCCAAACTTTTTGTTTCTTTGTTTAATGAACTTTGTTTACAAGACATATTCCCTCACAGTCTCACTCCCAGCTCCAGTCTAGTCACTTCGGTGGCAATTGGAACAATTTGTTCATTGTTTGATTAGTCATAGAAAATACTCAGGATACTCATTAAATTCATTTTTCTCATAAAATAAATATGTAATGCGCAAAACCCCGTGCCTAAATATATGCCCTTTTCCTTTCATCCACAACCTTTAGCTTTTGGCCTAAAGCAATGCCTCAGAGACCAGCGCACATACTCTCCACCGGGCCATCATGTTAAAATGCCCGTCCTGAGTCAGGTGGGGCCTAGATTCTGCATTTCCAACGAACTCCCAGGTGGGGCACATGAGCTGCTGGTCCTGAGACACAATTTGAGTAACAAGAACCTAAACTTTTTGTAGGCTAGCCTTGAGGTTATCCCTCTTTAATTTTATACCCAGAAAATTCATATTATATCACATTTCATGGCAGAAACAAATGTTTAAACTGAACAATTTCTACTACTCAGAAATAATTTTATTAGTATTATACTTTTTCTCTTGAAATACTAAAACTCACAACCTTTCATCTGTTTCTACTTCATTTTCATTTTGGTCCATATTCCCTTCTGGTTTTTTTCAACCTCTCCACAAACGAAAAGACATTGAGTGTGACATGAGTATAACTGCTTCTCTGACTTTGGGGTATCTTTTGCCTTTCAAATGTTAAATAATATCTCAAACGTCTTGAGATACTTTATGCCTTACAAAGGGTTTCCTTGTACTTATTTCATAAAATAAGTTCATGTCTGGAGGATGATAGAATGAAAAAAGTAGGTGGACTTTGGCATGAAAGTCACCTGGGTACAAACCCTAGCTCTGCTAAATATTCAATCTTGGGCAAATATTTAACCTTTTTGCTTAAATTTTTTCATTTTTCAAAGTGTGTGTGGGGGGTATAAATAGCCATATCATGAGCTAGTTATTTGTGTTAAGGTTGCGGGTGTGAAGTTTCAAAGGAAACTGACTAGCCAAGACTGAGAACACAAAGAATACCTCATGTGTGTTCCCTCCACACTCATATGCAACCAATCCTTTAATCCTACTTAGCTGTTTAGGTACCTCTCAATGTTACCTGTTCTGCAATAACTGTCCTTCTCCAGGATGGCAACTGGCATCAGACACTATCTCCTCCTGTCCTATCTCCCAAATCTTTCAAATTCCTCTAAAAACCTGCTGCTTTTGTTAAGCCTACAGTTGGGATTTAACACCTAGATTTCAAGTGATCAAACAAGACATGATGATAAATTTAAGGAAAACGACACCAGCCCATTGAAGAAAACCAAAATCAATTTGTTTCCCCCCACCTATTCCTTGGGCTCCCCCTTTTTTCCAGCTGTTCTCTCACTTCATCTATCATACTTAGATAGAAATCCATATATCTAGTTTAAAATCACTGTTTCTCAGGCAACAGCCAGGCCACTTAGCAAAAGTCTAAAGCAAGCCAATATAATATTCTGCCCAGAGTGATAGTTGGCCAAAGATTACTGTGCCAGAATAGGTTAATTATAGGACTTACTTTTACTATAATTATTGATTGCCATAAACTAATGGGAAAAAAGCTGCTATTTACTAAGTGTCTTCTCTACCCCCTAGAAGCTTTACATATGTATCTCAATTTATCCTCATCACAACTATGCAAATAGTTTTCCAATTTTAAGAACATTTTAAGATCAAGTTGGTGTAGTTACTTGCCCAAAGTCACAAGCTGGTCATAGGCAGACCCAAGATTTAAAAAAGCCATAAGTGATTATCTGACTGTGCTCTGTTACTATTACTTTTAATTTAAAATTTATGTTTAGCAAGTAATACGTGCATATAATATTAAAAAGGGAGCGATCCAAGATAGCAGAATAGATAAACACTATGCCCCCTTCCTTCTGTGAACACATTAAAATTACAAGAATTATAGAACAATCAACCTGGAGAATCATCTGAAGTCTGGCTGAACAGAAGTTTTATAACTGAGGATATGAAGAAGAAGCTACACTGAGGCTGGTAGGAGGGGTGGAGATGCAAAATGAGCTGGCCCCAAACCTCCTCTATGTTGCAGTTAAGAATCAGGAGGAATATCTCAGTCGTGGAGGTTCCCCCCAGAGGACCGAAGGACCCCAACCCCCAGCCAGAGTACTGGTGCCAGGAAGAGAGCACACACAACATCTAGCTGTAAAAAACAGTGGGGATTCTGACCGTCTGGATGGGACAGAAGACTGCAGGAAACCCAAACATCCTCTTAAACAGTCCACGTACTGACTTTCTCACTCTCAGACACTTACCAGGGGGCTCCAGTGGAGGGACAGTGACTCAGGATGGGGGGACATCAGAGGCATACGGGCAGCAGATTGACGTGTGTCATTTTGAGGCAAGGCCTGGAGGTTGTCAGCTGATTTCTCAACAGCAACTTTGCAGGCCAGAGGGATTAGCAGCAAATATTCAATGTAATAAAAAGCAAGGACCTACAACCAAGACTACTCTACCCAGCAAGGCTATCATTTAAAATTGAAGGGCAGATGAAAAGCTTCCCAGACAAGAAAAAGCTAAAGGAGCTCATCACCACCAAACCTGTATTACTAGGAATGTTAGAGGGACTACTTAAAGATGGAAAAAAAAAGAGATCAAAATTATGAATAATAAAATGGCAATAGCTACATATCTATCAACTATTACTTTCAATGTAAATGGATTAAATGCTCCACTCAAGACATATGAGTAGGAAGGGAATGGATAAGAAAACAAAACCCTTACATATGCTGCCTGCAAGAGAATCACTTCAGATTGAAAGACACACACAGACAGAAAGTAAAGGGATGGAAAAAGATACCTTATGAAAATGGAAAACAAAAAAAAAGCTGGGGGTAACAGTACTTGTATCAGACAAAATAGACTTTAAAACAAAGGCTGTAACAAGAGAAAAATGAAGGATCCATTAATCCCTCCTCTGATATTTATCCAAAGAAACTGAAAATACGACTTCAAGGGGACCTGTGCATCCAGGGACCTGTTCACTGCAGCATTATTTACAATGGTCAAGATGTGGAGGCAGCCTGGGTATCTGTCAATGGAAGAATGGATCAAGAGGAGGTGGTACATATATGCAATGCAATGTTGCTTGGCCATGGAAGGGAATGGGTTCTTGCCACCTGCTGTCGCAGGGGTGGTCCTAGAGGGTGTTGTGCTGAGTGGAGTATGTCAGACAGAGAAAGACAGATGCAATGTGCTTTCACTTATATGTGGAATCTAAAGAATAAAATAAACAAAACAGAAACAAACGCATAGATACAGAGAACATATTGATGGTTGATAGATGGGAAGGGGGTTGGGAGTCAGCGAAAACAGGGAAGGGATTATGAAGTACAAATTGGGGATGTAAGGTGTAGCATAAGGAATATAGTCAATAATATAGTAATAACTATGTATAGTGTCAGATGGGTACTAGATTTATTGGGGTGATAGAAGGGAGGGAAAGCAGGGTAAAAATGGTGAAGGGATTAAGAAGTATAAATTGGTAGTTACAAAATAGCCATGGGGATGTAAAGTAAACCACAGGGAATATAGTCAACGATATGGTAATAACTACGTACAGTGCTAGGTGGGTACTAGACTAGTCAGGGGGATCACTTCTTAAATTATGTAAATGTCTAATCACTATGCTGTACACCTGAAATTAATATAAAATAATATTGAATGTGAATTATAATTGAAAAATTTAAAAGGGGGGGAAGAGTTGAAGGGGAATAAGAGATCCAAATTTCCAGGTATAAAACAAATCAGTCATGCAGATGTAATGTACAGCATAGGGAATATAGTCTATAATATTGTGATAGCATAGTACGGTGTCAGATGGACCTTATATGGTGATTACTCCTTTAGATATATAAGTGTTGAATAACTATGGTGTGCCTCCGAAACTAATATAATATTATATGCTAACTATATTTTTAATAAAAATCTTTTTTTAAAAAAAGAGTTCCATACGACTTAGAACAAATAGCAGAAGTCCCTTGCCCTACCTTTCCCCATCTCTCATTCCCATTCCCCAGAGGAAACCTCTTTTGACTGCTTTCTCTGCTATTTACCTCTATATTTCTTTTAAAGTAGGCTTAATTACTATTTCTTGATTTTTGACATATAATTGATATACTACTATGAAAGATGAGGATTTAACTCTCAACCACCACACCACCCCCCAACTCCCCTCTTCCCTCCTCCTAATATACTTGTAACAACGTAAGAATTATTTGCTATATCAATAGTCAATGTTTGCATTGATTTGGACATACAAATATTATTCACAGCTGCACAACAGTAATAGTATACCTTGTTAATTTTTCTTTTCTTGTACAACAGTTTTTCCTGGAATGAATAATTGCATCACCATTCCATTTCTTTAGTATTTCATCCCTAACTCTCTGCCAGAGCCATAAAATTCTCAGTGCAGTCAAATGCATCAAGTGATTTATTGGTTTTCTGTATGTGCATGTTATGTTTTGTTTTGTTTCCCCCCGACATTCATTGTACAGCCCTAAACTACCAATCCACACTGATCACTCTCCAAGTCTGCTTTATTCAGTGCGTTGGGCTCTTAGCAGGCCCTTCCAGCTACAGATGCATATCCTTCAGTTCTGGAAAGTTTTTCTGTATGTTTTCTTTGATAAATTTCCTTCCCTTTGATAATTTCTCTGTTCTCTATTTCTGTAACTCCTAATAATTACATGTTGGACCTCTAGAAAAGGTGTATCCTCTATCTCATCTTTTCTTGCCTATCTTTTTGCCTTTTTAGTTTATATTTTGGGTGATTCTTCAACTTTCCTTCCAACTAATGGGTTTTTAATTTGTGGTTAAATTTTATTTTTTCATTTCCAAGGTCTATTTCTTATTCTCTGAATATTTCTTTATTATGGCATCCTATGCTTGTTCCAGGGATGTAAACATTTTCTTTTCTCTATCTAAGAATATAAACTTATTTTAAAACACTTTTTTAAAGAAACCTATAGTTTTCTAATTATAGGTTGTTTTGCTTTAAAAAAAAAAAAAAGGCTTGCTTCTGCTTCCTAAATTTTCTATTTCCTCTAAGTAGTATTTTTCTATTTGTTTATTTGGCTCTCACATTTCATATTAGAGACTTTCCTCTCACCTGGACCACTTTGAGGCACTCTTAAATATGGCATAGGAAGCTCTGTGCATGGACAGAACATCCAACTGGTAAGCTTTTGGAGAGAGTGACAAAAGGGTGGTGAGGTTGTGGGTCAACTTTTTCATGGGTTGATACCCAACGTCACTATCCAAAGGCTATGTCTTCCAGGGAGGTCAGTTTCCCCATAAAGGATCCTCCTGTTGCTTCCTTGGAAGGTGTACACCTGGCTCCCAGCATCCTGGGAGCCCACAAGGAAAATAGGCATGAGTTTTTGCTGTTCACTAAGCTGACTTTCGCTAACTCTCCTGGTCCAGCATCATATCCCTGACTATAGCTGAGCAAACCTTGCAAGACATTAAATGCCCAGATGTTTTTATTTTAACCAGTTATTGGGGAATGAATCTTACTGTTCTATATGCTAACTCTCTCTTTTTTTAAAAAAAGTTTAATGGGGTGACAATTGTTAGTAAAGTTACATAGGTTTCAAGGATAAAATTCTGTATTACATCATCTATAAATCCCATTGTGTGTTCACCACCCAGAGTCAGTTCTCCTTCCATCACCATATATTTGATCCCCCTTACCCTCATCTCCCACCCCCCACCCCCCTTACCCTCTGGTAACCACTAAACTATTGTCTGTGTTTATGAGTTTTTGTTTCTCATTTGTTTGTTTTGTTCTTTTGTTGGTTTTGGTTTATATACCACATATCAGTGAAATCATATGGTTCTCTGCTTTTTCTGTCTGGCTTATTTCACTTAGCATTATACTCTCAAGATCCATCCAAGTTGTCACAAATGTTCCTATATCATCTTTTCTTACCGCCGAATAGTATTCCATTGTGTATATATACCACAACTTCTTTATCCATTCATCTATCGAAAGACATTTTGGTTGTTTCCATCTCTTGGGCACCGTAAACAAAGTTGCAATGAACATTGGAGCACACGTGTCTTTGTGGATAAATGTTCTCAGATTTTTTCGGTAGATGCCTAGGAGAGGGATTGCTGGGTCATATGGTAATTCTCTTTGTAATTTTTTGAGGAACCTCCACACTGCCTTCCATAACGGCTGCACCAGTCTGCATTCCCACCAACAGTGTATGAGGGTTCCTTTTTCTCCACAGCCTCTCCAACACTTGTTACTATTTGTTTTGTTGATGATAGCCATTCTGACTGGGGTGAGGTGATATCTCATTGTGGTTTTTATTTGCATTTCTCTGATGATTAGTGATGTTGAGCATTTTTTCATGTCTATTTGCCATTTGTATGTCCTCTTTGGAGAAATGTCTCTCCAGGTCCTCTGCCCATTTTTCAATTGGGTTGTTTGTGTTTTTGTTGTTGAGTTTCATGAGTTCCTTGTATATTTTGGATATTAGCCCCTTATTGGAGGCACTGTTTGCAAAAATCTTCTCCCATTCAGTTGGTTGCCTCTTTATTTTGTCGATGGTTTCTTTTGCTGTGCAGAAGCTTTTAAGTTTCATATAGTCCCATTCGTTTATTTTAGCTTTACTTCCACTGCCTTTGGAGTCAAATTCATCAAATGCTCTTTGAACCCAAGGTCCATAAGTTTAGTACCTATGTTTTCTTCTATGCAGTTTATTGTGTCAGGTCTTATGCTTAAATCTTTGATCCATTTTGAATTAAGTTTGGTACATGGTGACAGATAGCAGTCCAGTTTCATTCTTTTGCACGTGGCTATCCAATTCTCCCAGCACCATTTATTGAAGAGGCTGTCTTTCCTCCATTGTATGTTTTTAGCTTCTTTGTCAAAAATTATCTGTCCATATTTATGTGGTTTTATTTCTGGGTTCTCAATTCTATTCCATTGGTCTATGTGTCTGTTTTTCTGCCAATACCATGCTGTTTTGATTATTGTAGCCCTGTAGTACAAGCTAAGGTCAGGGAGTGTGATACCTCCAGTATTGTTCTTTTTTCTTAAGATTGCTTTGGCTATTTGGGGTCTTTTGTGGTTCCAAACAAATCTGATGATTTTTTGTTGTATTTCTTTAAAAAATGCCATTGGGATTTTGATGGGGATTGCATTAAATCTGTATATTGCTTTGGGTAATATGGCCATTTTAACTATGTTGATTCTTCCAATCCATGAGCACAGAATGTCTTTCCATTTCTTTGTGTCTTCTTCAATTTCTTTAAAAAATGTCTTATAGTTTTCAGCATATAGGTCCTTCACATCCTTGGTTAAGTTTATTCCTAGGTAGTTTATTCTTTTTGCTGCAATTGCAAAAGGAATTGTTTTTTGTATTTGTTTTTCTGAGATTTCATTGTTAGTATATAGGAACGCAATGGACTTTTGTATGTTGATTTTGTAGCCAGCAACTTTACTGTATTCTTTGATTGTTTCTAATTGTTTTTGGTGGAGTCTTTAGGGTTTTCTACATATAGCATCATGTCATCTGCAAAGAGTGACAATTTAACTTCTTCATTCCCAATTTGGATGCCTTCTATTTCTTTCTCTTGCCTGATTGCTCTGGCAAGGACTTCCAACACTATGTTGAAAAGCAGAGGTGATAGGGGTCAGCCCTGTCGTGTTCCTGAACATAGAACAAAGGGCTTCAGTTTTTCTCCATTAATTATGAGATTAGCAGAGGGCTTGTCATATATGGCCTTTATTATGTTAAGGTATTTTCCTTCTGTACCTATTTTATTAAGTGTTTTAATCATAAATGGATGTTGTATCTTGTCAAATGCTTTTTCTGCATCAATTGATATATGATTTTTGTCCTTTATTTTGTTTATGTGATGTATCACATTGATGGATTTGCGGATGTTGAACCATCCTTGTGCCCCAGGGATGTCTATATGCTAACTCTCAAAACACCCTGTTTTCAGACCCACTCACAACTTTGTCTCCAGAGGGTCCTACTGCTTTCATATCCTGACATTCTGAAGTTCTGTAGTGCAGCATGGCTGGCTTCTTGTCACCTCTCTCACTACAGGTATCCAGGTTTCTACTCTCCCTGCTGTGCTAAATCAGTTACCATCTGTTCATTTGCTTTCAGCTTCCAACATTGTGTTGATTTCCCCATTTGCTGTGGAGCCCACTCCTGTTCTCTTTGCCCCTTGTTGGTTGGTATGTGTTTTCCAAATTCCTTCACTATCATATTAGTGGGATTTGAGCAGGGAACAGGACTGTATGTGAGAAGTCATTTATCATGTTTAACCAGAAGTCCCATGCTTTATTCTTGTTAGCAGTTATTTTAGAACCATAGGGTGTTAAATAATGGCCTAGACGCTCACTTGATCCTCAGATAAATAGAGGGCAATTAGGTTGGGCCATTGATATTCTCTAGTATTTCATAAAACAGTAGCTTGGGTGTATTGAACATGTTAGTCTAACTCTTATGACTACAACAGAAGGAAGACAAGAAGGCAGGGAAGGAGGGAGAAAGGAAGGAGAGAAAAAAAAGAAAAAATGCACACTTCCCTTAAATTTTTAAAAATCACGCATGATAATAAACTTTATACTTTATGTAATTTTTCTTCATTAATACTTCTTGGACTTCACTATTAGGTGATATAAAACAGTTTTATTCACATACAATAACTGTCTCGGGATTTGGCTTCCAGATATAACAGGAGGCAAAAACTACACTTCCATTGCCAAGAGTGTAGTTTGTTTTAAACCCAAAAGCTGTCCTTATAAAAACTGCATCCCAGAAGAGCATTTGTGGATTTTTAAATACCCTATTTATCTTCTCTAGACTTGGAATCTGATATCAATATTGGCTTGAAACCATCTGTGGCAGATTTGTGATTTTCTTTTCTTTCTTTCTTTTTTTTTTTTTTTTTTTTTTTTTTTTGGAAGGGAGAGGAAAGAAAAAGAAATAAGGACTTCTTTTCTTTTTGGCTTAAAACCAAACGCTCAAGGCTTATGTTCCTTGCCTTTGAATGAAGCCTCCGGTGAGCACAGTGGTCTTTGTAGCCCTGATACTTGCTCTGCAGAGTCTCCCCACTTTGCATCGTGAGAGCTGGCTGACATTCCGGAGAGATGATGACTGAGGAAAATGTGGTGGAGAACTCTGCTCCCAGCCTGCAAACTGCCTGTCTGGGACTGTCAGATCAATGTGGCTGCTGCTTAGAATGTGGAAATGAGGAAGGTCAGCTCTGAGATTTGGACAGAAGAGAGTCATTGCCATGGTCAGTGTGGGTACCACGTGTCATGCATCCAGGATGCTGATGGATGGAGAAATCCCTGAGCCAGGAAGCATCGATGTGAACCCGGAAAGTGTCTGTGGGCCCGAAGGAAAGACCTATGAGGACGTCTGCCAGCTCAAGGACTTAAGCTCTCAGAAGAGTGCCAGTATTAGCAAGGAACACAAAAACCGTGAGAATCAGGTAATACAAAATCTGCACACCAGTCAGCGGAATTTTTTAAAAATAAAGGATATGCCTCTGCGTATTGTTTTTCTAAGACTACGTGTGTTGAAATGATGTGAGAACCTGATATCTATTTGTGGTCATAATCTGACTTAATTCTGGGTTATTTGATCTCCAGCAGACCTAAATAACTCAGGTATGAAAAATCAGTTGTCCAGGGTTTGATTTAGTGCACTATACATAAAATTATACAAGAGTCAAAAAATTAACTGTAAAAGAGTTCAACTATGTGACTTCACAATAGTCAATGTTTCTGTGTTTATATATTTTACAACAATAACAGAATTTTCCTTATTTTCTTCTATAGTTATCATGCGAAATCAACTGAATTGTAATTCATTGACATCTATATGGAATTAAAAATAAGAAGCAATAAAAGGCAATGCCTTGATAAATATGGTATCTCTGCTGGACTCAACACATTTTTAAAAGCATGGACATGACCCATAGTCAGTTGGATGAAATTTTGTTTTGGTGTGAGAGTCAAAACTTCTATCATTTGAAAGAGCCACATGTAAATAGATTGTAAATCTACATTACTTGATAAGTAAGTAGAAAAGACTTCCTATGTCAATGGGAAATCATTGGCATCTATTCTGGTGCACTTAAGAGCTATAACAAGACAAAATAAAGTTCTTATAAGGCTGCATTTTCCTTGAAAGGATAAAGAAGCCAATGTAAATATAAAACTACTATACTCATTGAGAAAGATGAAGAAAAATAAAGCAATTACAACAGCAACTTTCACAGAGATAGTTCTATAGACCCATATTAATATAACTCGTTCTTTAAAATGTAGCCATTCCAATTTCTTACAGATTTTGAAATGTCCTCATGTATGCTCTCCAGAGCTCTAAATTGCTCATCAAACACCTCAAAATATAGTTCTGGAGATAGCCATTAATGAAATAGGTCAAGTTCAACAGTTACCTCAGTACCTAGAATCCACTGTGTGTTATCACAGGCTCACACTATAAACACATATATTTCAGAATATGATCATTCCACTTCGTTTTCAAAAGTCCATAGGTGCAATTTTCCCTACTACATTGGTTCTGATAAGTAAAAATTTGAGATCTCAAGAAGTAAATTCCCAGAATGAAATAAGACTTAACCAGCAATGTCCCCATCGTAATAATGTCAACCCATTCTAATACAATGTCATAACTGCAAATACAGAGCACTGCGGTACTACCGGATGTGCTGAATCTCAAAACCCTTGAGAATTACATAGTTTAGCAAAGAGAATATTTTTGCCTAAGACCTATGTGTTCAAAATAATATCTTCAATCAACTCTAACTTTGTATTGTGAATATGTTCTGTTATAAATAAGAAACAATAGTCATTTTCTCCAAAGTAACAGAACCGCAGCCAACACTCAAAATCTAGAGATCCTAATATCATATTTATTATTAATGAGTATTCATAAGACTAAGTTTCCCAGCATCCACTTTATTTTTTTTATTTTGAAAATTAGGTTAGGTCTTTCTAGTATCACTTTTAGGCCATCAAAAGCTAGTTTTCAGAAATCTTCTAAATCATTTGTAATCACCGATTGGCAACTTCTCAGTGTAATTTGTGAGTTCCTAGGGCTGAGATGACTCTAAAAGGACCAGTGACGTCAACAATCTGGGAGGACAAAATCTTACCATTCTTTGTTTGGTTACCGTCTCCATAGCTTTAATTTCTACATGGATAATAGCACTATGTGATATTAAAGTATAAGAAAATGAATTCGGAGAGTAGGATTCTTTCAGAATCTTATGACAAGCCTTTACAAATTCACCCCATTTATGAAAACATGGTTAACCATTACTTTGTTAATTTATGTTAATACCTTCCTGTAATGGTCTGAATTCACGTGCTTTGCAAAATGAGCTATTTGCCAACATAATTATGGTTTTCCTACATTCATTAGAAACAATTTGCAGTTATTTCAACATACTAATACACATATTTAGTAGCAACAAGCTAAAATCCTTTAAAATATTTTCAAGGCTGCATTTTACTGAACTCTGACTTAATGTTCTTGAGCTAAATAATACACACCTAATGTGGTTTAACAGCCCATTGGGTTAGATTTTCTTTGGGGTTTGGGCAGATAATATGATAAATTGAGTTTGAACTTTGATCACGCTAGGGCTATGGAAAGACTGTGAGACCTTTTGCAGGTAAGACAGGTATATTTATCATGAGTGATATTAGTATAGGTTATTTTGACTATATTAAGTTTGTAAAATACACAAAGAAGTAAAGGGCCAGCTTTGCTGATTAACATGTGACATTAGCTGGAAAATGAAGTCATATCAGAGTTTCCTTTAGCCAAGCATAGAGCAATTGATTTGTAGACAATTCAGGATTAAAACTAAATAGGTTTGATTAATTCAAGCCCAAGAAAAGGTTACTATTGTTAGCAATCAAAAAAGTACTCCCAAAAGAGGAAAAACAAAAAAGAGTGTTACCAAATATGGGGAAGCTTTCATCACAAGCTAGGACAAAAATTTTGGTGCTTAGGAGAGCTAAGCTAAGTCATCTATTCTTTATGAGTTTCTTGATATAAAATGTACTCCCTAATGTTGAGAAGCAACAATTTAACACCAGTACACTTTTTGTTTTATTTCTTATCCCATTTATTTTTGATTGGATGTTCACAACCTAATACTTCCAAAGGCCACATAGAGTAGTTTTGCCCTTGAAAAGGGGGATTTATGTGATTTCTGGTTTTTTATTTGGTGCCCTTGGCATCAACATTCCTGCTTTCCTAGGACAGAAAAGAAAAATCACTTTAATGTTAAATTGACTGATGGCCCATTCTGATTTCCTGAGATTACCACTAATGAAAAAATACTTAATATTAAGAAATAGAAGCTATGGAATATAAAAGTTAAAAAAGCTATCTGCCTTTATAGGACCATATCAGCCATTAAATAATTATACAATGTCAGCTTGTATCAATTGCAATATAGACTGAAACAAATAAACAGTTAAATAAGTAGGCAAGAAAATTCATATAGCTAGATTATAGATAGCTTAGTTTTTTTACCCTGGGCAATAACAAAGTCAATTTCCAAGATGTTGTATCACTTAAAATAAAACCAAACTATGCAACAGCGATATTGCATTATTTTTCAGAAAGAATTTTTAGTATACATAATTAAATATTAATTGAATATATGCATATGCGTATGCATATTTTGAATTTTATCCTCCAAGTGCATAAAAATGTCCTCTGAGGCAACTCATAGAAGTTTAAGATATTTTTATGTGATTTTAAAAAATAAAATAACACCAAAACAGAATTTACCATATTCCTCAGTTGTTGTTTTTCATTTCTGAATAAAGGGTCTGTTTTAGATTTAGCTCCATTATTGAAATAAACTTATAAAGTTATTTTATAATGGGAAAAGTACATATTTACTTTGTGGACAGACAAACCTTGTTTAAATCTGGGTTCTGCCACTTAACGATGTGACTGACCTTGGGCGAGGTTCTTAACTTCTTTCAAGTCACCTGTAAAATAAAAAATATCTACCTTACCAGCTCGTAGTATTAAATAAGAATTGCCCAAAGCTTGGTACATAACTGTTAAAAATACTCTTTCTCCCATCCACCTGGTGAAAATGAGATCCCAGAATAATAACTATTTTTTATCTCTATGTATTATTGTATAAAAACAGCTTTTGTATTTTTGATATGGTCCTTTATTAACAGCTTTACTGAGATAGAATTCACATGCTGTACAAGTCCCCCACTTAAAGTGTACGATGCATATTAGTATATTCACAGAGCCCTGCATGCATCACAATTAAATTTATGCACCATGATCAATTTTATATTTCCATCACCCCAAAAAAGAAAATCCACACCCCTTAGTCATCACCCCCCAACCCTCCCCCATCCTGTCCAGCCCTAGACAATCACTAACCTACTTTCTGTCTCTGCAGACTTTCCTATTCTATACATTTCATATAAGTGGAATCATTGGGGTTACCAGAGGGTAAGGTCGGGGGTGTATACCTTCTTTGGAAGAATGCCTACTCAGATCTTTTGTCCATTTTCAATTGGGTTATTTGTCTTTTATCATTGGATTATAATAGTTCTTTATGTATTCTAGATATAAGACTCTTACCAGATATGTGGTTAATTTATCCTCCATTATTTCCTATTTTTTCCCTTCCTCAATATCCCTCACACAACTTAGTACAACATCTTTACAACTTTCATTTTTACCAAGGGTTTTAGAATTTTTACTATTTTAGTCCATATTCAATTAAATGACAAGTACCTCTGAAAAAGTTTATAATGCCACGTTTCTCATTGAGATTCCTGTTGCCATGCTGCTTAAATACCACACATTTTTGTGGAAATTTTGGCTCAAAGTCTACTCTATGTGAGTATTTTTAAAAGCCCTTAATTATTTGGGTCAATTTAATTTACACATGCACAAATTATTTCCAAAATCTTTAAACACGAGAGCAGTTATTGACACAAATTTCTTGCTTAAATCTTTTTTCTTGTAGCTCCTGTTATTTCTTTGCCTCCTCAAAATAGAGAGAACTTCACTCAAAATGATGTCATTTTTGGTTGTGGAGGTTCAGCCTATCCAATATCACATCCGGAGAGGAAGGAAAAAGCAGACAAAATATGCCTCCCTGGTGATGACAGACGTATTTCATTGCAGGTATGTGAATTATTTGCACAGCACACACAGACAGTCAATATATTTTTGTTGATGATATTAATGAATTCTCTGTTCGCGATCACATTTTATAATGCAAGTTTGAAATATTAACGTGTTTCCATTGTAACCATTTCAGGCAATGTAATAATACCTTAACATATTCAAGGTATTAGAAGATTTACAAAACCATTTCATGTATATGATCTCATTCAATATGACTTAGAGGTCTGCATGTGGTGATAGAGCAAAAAAGATAAAAGGGGTGATGCAGTGTTTCCCAAAGCATGGTACAAAGACCCAAGTCACAGGATCGTCTTCACACCCTGGTGAAATGACCAACTGCAGGACCCAACTGTACCCAATTTTAAAGGCAAGTGTTACTGCTGTGTGCCTAGAACGTATCATCATTTTTTTCTATGTAAAATGGCAATCCAAGTACATTCCTAACAATGCAGACATTGTATTCCTTCTACATAGAGACAATTTCACAGAGGTTATATTTTCTCAAAATGAATTCTGCCATTACAAAAAACCAGTCTTAAGAGTCTTGGAATATTTTTCAGATTATTGTCTGTGTAGATAGACTGTTTAAGTAATGTGGTTTCAAGGATCATAAAAATTGTCATTGACTGAATTTCTTCAGATCTAAGATATACATCAATTGTAAGAAGCACAATTATTTTATCCCCAAATATATCAGTGTGTATTTCCTACAAACAAGTGCATTCTCTTATATAACTACAATAAAACCATGAAATCAGGAAATTAACATCAATACATGACATCAATACTTCTAATCCTCAGATCTCATTCAAGTTTTGCCAAGAATCCCCCAAATGTCATTTACCGCAAAATGAGCCAGTTCAGAATCTTGCATTGCATGTAACTATCATGCTGCTTCAGTTTCCTTAGTCGGATACAGTTCCTCAGTTTTTCCTTGACTTGAAAGTCATCACCTTGGCACTTGTGAAGCTTACAGGTCAGATATTTTGTAGACTGTGTCTCAGTCTAAGTTTGTCTGATGTTTCCTCATCATTAGATTCAGGATATGCATCGTTTGTGAGACTATCACACAGATGGTGCTGTGTTCTTGTTGCGTTCCTTCAAATGGCATGATTTACATTTGTCCTGTTACAAAGGCCATCCCACATGAGTCACTCAATTAAGGCGGCAGATGACAGACTTCTAGACTGAAAAGCTACTCCTTCTTGCCTTGTAATTAGTTAGTATTTTGTGAGGAACTACTCTGAGACTGTATATATTTGGTTCTCCATCAAACTTACAATGCATTAATTTACTTATATTAGTATGGACTAATATTAGTATATTATTGAGATTTCCTATTTTAGTCAATGAGTTACAATCTATTACTATCATTATTTATTTTTATACCCACATTTTCCTAGATTTGGCAAGTAGGAGCCCCTTCAAGCTGGCTGCTGTGTCCTTTTGACATGTTCCCTTCATTCTTTGAGGATTCCCTTACTTTCTGGCACCCCAAGATGTTCCAGACTTATCTTGTACTTACATGCGCTACTTAGAATCAGCTATCTCTCCAGGGAGTCCTAGTTCCTATAAGTAGAAAGCAGTATTTAGAAGCCAAGGTCTGGATGTTAGGTGTGCTCACTGCTATTGGGGTGTCGCTGATCTCAGGTACTCTCAGTAGGGCATATATGTAGGTACACATACATACAATGTATTTCTATGTCTCCGTATATTCAAAGCCATGATTTTCACTGGTATTTCTAATTCTAATCCAATATCATAGCATTCATTCTAGTTTTCTCCCTTTCCATATTTGTAACTCCCTTTACCCACAGTGAGAAAGCTGGCTTCCATTATTGTTAATAGATTTACTTAATTCATCAAATCCCCAATATGTAACCAGTTTTCCAACTCCATTGCCAACTCCTCCCATCATGGCTATCCTCTTCCCCTTCTTGGGCTCTGACACCCCTCCATATGAACATCCTCCACACCCTACACAGACTCTGACTCCCCCTGCCTGGCTAGCCCTTTCCTCACCCTTGAATGGATGCTTTTCTCAGGTCTACTGAGCTCCAAAATCCTGCACTGCCCTCTACCCCCACCTGACCTCAATGCATGGATACCCTCTTCACACCAATTGGGCTCCAAAAACTCCACAATAGGCCAAACTCTGCATGGATGCTCTCTTTTCTGCTTAGTCTCCAGCACCCCCCAGGACCACTGTCACCCCATTCAGGCTATGATACCCTTGCCAACCAGCCCTCGCACACAGCAGTTCTCTTTATGCTGCCTGGCTCTCCTAACTTTCTTTTGCCACAGCTGGCGTGGACCTTGCTAGATGGCCTTAGGACTAGCACAGAGTATGCATTAGTAGCTCCCTCTTTTACTCTCAAAAGTGTCCTGGGTGAACAATAAACTATATGGTCAACTTATATATAAGTCGACCTAGGAAGCTTTTTTGGAGCAGGTTTTATTTTATTATTTTTTTATTTATTTTCTTTGTTGTTTTTAATATGCCCTGAGGGCAAAGTTATATCTTTTCTGCCATTCCTAGTTACTGATAGTTCACTTAACACTGTTACCATGTGATTTATAATAGTGGGGGGGAAATCAGACAAAAAACAAGGTATAAAGCAATATTATAAAATAATCTCATTTGTATGAAAGAAAAAAACTTTTGCCCACATACGTACGTGCAGAGACAGGGCGTGGAAGGACACGTGCTGCTATATTAAGATGGATTATTGTTGAGGGGCTGCCATTCTTAGCAACTTTTGATTTTATACAATTCTGTACCATTAAATTGTATACAAAAATCATGATTTCTTCTATAATCCGGAGAAAATGATAGAAACACTCTTTTACAATAAGTCACTGCAATGAAAAGGACTTAATGTGGGTGTCAGTATGGATCGATCTCTCCAAAGCTCCTCAGTATGACATAATCTAATCTTGGTGTTGGCATCGATGTGTGTTGGGACAGGAGAGATGGGAGAAAGAAGAAGAAAGGAAAAAGAACAAAGTTGACGACTTGGTTTTCCTTGAGCTATTCTTAGGCTCTTTCATTTTTCCTTGTAATAAGAGACTTCCCTGGTCAGCTGGGTATCCTTACAGTAAATTTAAAACATAACTCTTAGCAAAAGGAAAACGTTGACCCTTAAGGAAAAGACTTAGGTTCTAAGAAATGGCATAGCTTTGCCTGGTTAAAGTAATATTAATATATGAGAGACCTAATTTTATATTTTAGTCCAAATTAATTTTACTCTAAAAATAAACAGTATTATTCTCATTGATAAGGCCTAACTCTATTTTATAGAAATCTTTTAGAAGTGCTTGAAATGCACACTTGTCTATTTGGTAGGTAGCTACGTGCATATGTCCTATTCTTCTATAATTTATACATCGTATACTTTCCATTTCAATTTAACACTACATTTTTTAAAAACATTACATACACACCACACACACATTCACACACACTTTGCCTTATTCCAAAAAGAGTTGTGGCAATAGTGCCTGTCTAGTCAAGTACACCTTTTCTAATTGGCCTTTCCCCCATATATACACATCTCCCATCAACACTTTTAAAATAAATACTTCTTTAACATACACTTTAATGAGCATTAACAGTAATCTTCTTAGGTCTGATTTTTCATTACACCATAAGTTTTTCTCTGATTAGAGAAATGAGTAATGTACATTTTAGAAAATCTTGAAACTACAGAAACATTATGAAGACGAAAGAAAATCATCTGTTAATGCTACCACTTATAAGACAGCACTGTTAACATTTTCTGTATTCTCTTCCATTCTTTTCTATGCCTTTTTTCATTTGGTTGTAATGACATATTGCTTCACTCTGCCTTTTACATAGCATAGAAATCTTATCACATAGCATTTTCCACATTTTTACGAAACCCTCCATAATTCCTATAGGATTCTGCCATATGCTGTACCACAATTTACTTAAGATTTTCAGCTTTTCCCTCTTATAAATCATGCTGTAATAAATATCTTCACATATAAAACTTTTTTTCTTGCAATTTAGGTTACTTGCTTAGAATCACTTTCTAGAAGTTGGATGAAGATGACAAACATTTTCAAGGTTCTTGATATATATTGCAAAACTGCTTTTAAGAAAGGTTATACTGTTTTATTTATCCAATAGTATTGTATGTCCGATGACATTTTATCATGATCCTGCCTAGTGGTAACTTTAAGGAAACATATCACTATCTTGCTTATATAAACAATACCTTAAACTACTTATTATTATGTGGAGGAACTAATATGTAAACAATATAAGGCAATATACTTAATTTTTATTTATCAAAATAGTGGCATTATTAATACATAACAGTATGCCTTTATTATTGCTAGTATGTTAAAAATATAAAATCATATAAAGAAAAAATATGTATAGTTTTTAGGATATATGTAATTACCAAGATTGTAAAATAACTCATATCCATATCACCAGTGAGGAGAAATTTTTTTATTACTCTGGTTTCACAGTGGATATTTAAATAAATTGAATTTAAGGTTAATGACTTGACAAAATAAAAATATAATTGAAATCCACTAACATGAAATATTTTATGTAACTTGTGTTTTGGAGGGGTTTTATGTAAATCTGAATTTTTTATATGCATTCTTCTCCTGTTTCTCTTACCTACTTGCCCTTTGCTGGACTCCCCAAACTTACTGAGATATTAAGCAATCTTACCAACTGTTTTTAATAAAATTATATTTGTAAAATAAGTTAAGGAAAATGTATACTAATGTTTCCTATATATATTTTTTATATGTGCTACTAAAGTAAATGATTGATCATAGGATTGATACACTTGAAGTACTGATAAAGTGAAAATTTTAGTTGGATATTTTGAGCTTTCAGTCCCACAATTTATAAAAACATGAAACAGAAATGCCATTACTATCACAGGCTTTCAAGATTCTCCAGGATAGAGAAGACAGGAGGGGTGGGAGGAACAATGAGGAAATACCCAGCTTGACTGCAAATTTACAAACTGAAAAAGTGTAGAATAATTTACTCTGATGAAAATGGTAATTCCATTGCATTAAAAATATCATTTTCAATATGATGTTCAGAGAATGATATGAATTTATTTGATAATTAGTACTTATGTAGCACTCACTATTTGCCAGGTATTAAGTACTTCATAAATATTAACTCATTCAATTGTGACAGCAACCTGTGAGATAGGTACCATTAGTCTACATTTTACAGATGAGGAAATGAAGACACCGAGACGTTAAGTACTCATAACTTCACCAAGCTCACCAGCCAGTGATGCAGCTGGTATCCAAAGCCAAGCTGTTTGGCTTCAGTGTCTGTTTACTTAACCACTATGCTCTACTGTCTAATCTCAAATGTTACTTCTTATAAAAATTTTGAATTATAGACTTACTGTTATCCTGATCTTAGAAATAACAAATAAAAACTCAGAGATGTTAGGTGAATTTCCTAACGTACCAGAATTCCAAATGTTAATTGAATCCCCCGAAAAGATTGAAAGATCAAAGTTCCGTCTGTCTTTTTTCAGAAGACTAGCTAGCATAAAGGAAGATAATTTTGTAATTCCTAAGGGCTCTAAATGTCCCTCCTTTAATTGAGTTTTGTGATAGAAATGAATTATTTGACACCTTGGAATATCTTCTGTGCTAATTTTAATAGCTGTAATGAAACAATTTTATCTTAAATCATAATAATTGACAAAAAAGATATGGAATTGAATGTATATTTTGTTAATAGAAAATTATAGAAGGGAGAGTTAATTGAAAACAGAAATTTTAAGTGGTCACTCAAATTTAAAGGGAAAAAATAATTGGCTTCTCATTTCCAGAATTACCTGGTGAATCCACAGAATAGTCAGTTGTTGTTCTTATCACAACTTGCATTTTTGCCACAGATACTGTGGAGTGGGAAAAAAAGTCAAATGATCAAATCTCAATTAATTTTTCCTCCCGTAATGACCTAAAATTCAAATTCATACAAACGCTACTTTAAAGCAATAGCCTTAAAATGTGGTTAGGGTCTAGAAATTAGGCAAAGGCAATAGGCAGTTAAAATAACTGGGTATTGTGTGGCTGATACAATAGGGAGGTCAGAAAATCAATATTGGTCCTTGGGATGTGGGAGTCAGAAATTTTGGGAAGTGGGAATCACAAATGAGATTGGACAGCAAAACTGTTCGGACATGGAAATAGAAGTTATAATACAGGAATCAAAAACTTTGGGATACAGGAGTTAAAAATGGCAGGATGAGGATATTAAATACTTTCAAGTTTAGGAGTTGAGCTGTGGGAATGGGCTGCGGATGAACTATGAAAGTCAAGAATGGAAGATATAAACAGTCTGATCATAATGAAGTAGTTTATGTTGGATCGGACTTCCCACTGAAAAAACTATGAAAACAGGATATATATATTTGGGGTGCCAAAAAATGTGTACACAAGACTTGTATTCATCTTTTGTTATTGGTATATATTGAGTATTACAATTTTAATATAGTTTTTTCCTTTCTTGAAATGTGTATACATTTTTTGGCACCCTCTGTGTGTGTGTGTGTGTGTGTGTGTGTGTGTGTGTGTATTTATATATGTGTGTGTATATATATTATATATAAACTCTATTACATAAATAACACCCATAAATACTTAACAATAATTTAACATACATTATAAACTATACACACATACACACACAACAAATATATATATTTAAAAACTGCTTGAAGGCACTAGAGAACAACCAATAAAAGCAGGACTTTATTGGCTTTAGTCCCTAAGACCATGAACACACTAAGGGTGAGATTCATATTCACCTCAGCTTTCCCCCAACTCCCAGAACATTTTCCAATTAACACAAGGGTTAACGTAGCTAAATAGACAGCAGCAATCTCAGTTAGCTAGAAGAAATGGGAGTTTGGGAGTAAAAGCAGCTGGGATTTAAGGGACAAAATTTTAAAGAGGAGGAGGCTACACAGATGTGAGACAAAATATATCTGTGTACAGATTTCCCGCAAATCATCAGTCAACTGATGTACATGCACAAATCATCAGATGTATGTGCACAAAGAAAGAGTAAGAAACTCAGGAGAACAGCAGCACCGAAAGTGCTAAACAGAGATTTTAGCAGCTGTACAGTGTTGGTGAGATGAGGGTTAGCGTTCAAGCCCCACAGGTGGAGGAATCTTGGTAAACATCCTAGGCTTTTAATTGTAAATTCAGTGAGGACCTTTACTTAGGAAGTAGGGCAAAATTGAAACAAGCCTGAATTTAAAAGTCTAAAACCAAGCCTCAAAAGGATTAAGGTGATCAACTGGTATTCTATGTGCCTACAACAATTAGAAAACCTAACCCTCTTTGGAGAAAGCTGGTATCATCCAGAACATCAACATTTTTTCTTCCACACTGTCTGACATTCAATAAGAAATTATGAGCACACTTAATAAAAGAGGATTAAATAACACAAACCAGGAGAAACCACAGGTGATTCAAATTTGGGAGATATGTAGTAGCAGCTTTAAAAAATATGATTAAAACGAAGAAAACAAAGAATTTCACCAGAGCCTTGGAATCTACTTAAAGAATAGAAGGGGAGGAGTCAAATGAAAATTCTGGAACTAAAAATATTATAACTAAAATTAAGAATTCGGTAGAGGAGTTGGATAGCAGCTCAGACACAGCAGAACAGATTCTGCTGAATGAGAAACAGGTCAGTAAGAAATATTCAGATTAAAGCACATGAGATAAAAAGACAAAAAATATAGAAGAGTGTAAGATACATGGAATACCCAAAAAGGTCTAACACACATGGAATTACAGTCCCAGAAGTAGAAGAGAGAGACAAGGGGACAGAAGCAATATTTAAAGAAATACTGACAGAATTTTCAAATAACGGTAAAAAAAAAAAATCAGGTTTCATATTTAAGAGGCCTTATCAATCCCAGGTAGGATAACATACGCATGCACACATACACACACACACACACACAGAAACACACAATTGCTACTTCACAAACTGCTAAAGATCAAAAAAGAAAGAAAAATTGTAAAGTATTCGGGGTGGGAAGAGAAGACATAATATCTTCGAAGGAGCAACAATCAGACTAATGGCCAAGTTCTAAACAGAAACAATGGCAACCAGAAATCAGGGGAAAGACATTTTTTAAATGCTGGGAAAAAAATTAAAAAGCCAAAATGGCATTCTATACCCAGCAAAACTATCCTTCAGAAATGTAGGTAAAATAAAGACATTTGTATGTTAATAAAAACTGAGCAAATGTGTCACTAGCAGACCTGAAGTATTAAAGGAATTTTTCACACTCAAGTACAATGACCCCCAACTGGATGTCAAACTTCAAGAAGAAAAAGAAGAACATCAGAAAGGAGTGACTTTAACCCACACTTCAACTCAAATTCTCATTCCAATGAAATAATTTGGTTTAAAATATAAGTTCACATTAAATGAAATATAGACGAGAAGAGGTGAGCTAGAATTTTACAGCTTAACACCACGTAGACATTGTCAGTTTAATTTTAAGCAAAATTAAGTTTTCAAAAAAAAAGAAGTTGGGCTCTGAGAGTCACAGGTCAAAGACAGCAGTTGGCACGTAGGAGTCCAGGGTTACGGCTGATTGTGTTACGGCGAGTGGGCGATAGAGGACATGAAAACTTGTGGAGATGTGGAAGTCGGAAGCCCATGGGCAACAACTGTGCTGCAGGGGTTAGGGGTCACGCGTTTGTGGGAGATGTAAGAGCCCGGGATCGTGGCTGACAGTTTGGTTGTGGTGGTTGTGTCACAGAACTGAGGGCTGAGGTCACGATTCACCTGAGGTAACAGCGGTTGAAACGAGTGCAGAGGGCAGTTAGGATTCCTGGCCCCCAGGCCCCGCCCCTCTCGGGTCCGCCCAGCGCGCGCCGTCTCCATCGCCCCGCCCCGCACGCCAGGCCCCGCCCCGTCCAGCGCTTCGAACGCGAGGCCGCGGGGTCCGGGCGAAGAGCGAGCGAGCGAGCGGCGCAGGGACCCCGCGGGCGGCTGGGGCTTTCGCGGCGCCCGCTTCCCCTCCCTCCCCTCCGGCTCTCGGGACCGCCGGCCGGCGCCGCCTCCCGGGAAGATGGCGCTGCACTTCCAGGTCAGTGCGCTCTGCGCCGCGGGTCCTCGCTTCGCCGTCCCGGGAACCCGGTGGGACGCCGGGATCTGGAGCCTGAGGGCCGAAGACGGCGGTGGAGGCCGCGGGGCCGCTGACGAGCGCCCCGGGGACTCGGGCACTGGCCTGGGCTGCACACCCCGGGCCCGGGCCCGAGGGAGGGGGACCCGAGCCTGGGGCGGCGGGTGGAGGGGCAGAGGCCAGGCTCGAAGCTCGCCCCTCGTGGGAGGTGCGAAAGCTGAGGACCGGCGCGAAGGGCGGTTTTGGTGGCTCCCAGGCAGGTGGGAGCTCGACCCGGTCACACCAGCCTTCCCGCCGCGTCGCCAGCCCACACACAGTTGGGACTGAGCTCGAGAGGGGCCCTGGGTCCGCCGAAGCCGCGGCGGTAGCAGTTGGACTTGAATTGGCCCGAGCGGGCCGGGGCCGTGTCTGTAGGGAGTTGCGGAGCAGGGCTCCGCCGCAGCCTCATTGGAGGAGGGACGCGGGGCAGGGCGCGCGCGCGGAGCGTGGAGATGCTGAGGATGCTGCAGGAGGAAGGCGCCCGTGTTCTCGGGCTGCACCGGCATGTGCATCCACTCATTCATTCAACAAACATTTATGGAGCCCCCCCCCCCCCCCCCCCCGTGTCTCAAGCACTGTGCAAAGTTCCGGGATAAAGGATTCCATCATTTAACCATCCCTGCCCTCACTGAATTCAAGATATTTAGAGTACATGTGAGAAATGATAGAGTTAATCACCGGATATCATGGGAATATTGAAAAGGGGCAGCCCACCGTGAGTGTGTGTGAGTGTGTGTGTGTGTGTAAGTGTAAGCAGTGAGGCAGAGCTGCTATGCTGCTCAGACGAGATGCTTTGAGCTCCCATCCGTCCACTTATTTTTTTGAGTCCCTACTTTGCTGGGCATTGAAGATACAGCTCTAGCAGAACTTTACTCTCAGGGAACTTGGACTCCAGTGGGTCTTGAAAGAATTGTAGGAGTTGGCTGGGTGAAGAGGAAGGGAAGGGTGTGAAGGCAGAAGCACAGTGTGAGCCGAGGCAAAGAACTGGGGAGGAACACGGCACACTGCAGGCAGTTCTGTCTGGCTGGAGCACAGGGTTCATGTAAAAGGGAAGGGAGCGGGGATGCAGTGGATGTCAGGAGATGACCCGGGAAATTTCAGGATTTGGTGACAGTGTATCTAAGTGACACGTTCCCTTTGTGCGTTTCTTTGGGCACCCCGTGGTCAGACTCATTCCTTATTGATTATTTCAAAGGGTTTTTCTTTCCAAGCAGCCACTCTCCAGTCAGGTAATTGACAGCTTCAGGATGTTATAGATTAGGAGGTGGCGAGCCCCACACATTATCTTCTAACTCCTTGCCATTTGAAGGGTCTCCAGGTCAAAATAATGTTATTTATTATCACTTTAGTAAATATGCCCTCTGGGAAATGTTCACAGGAAGAATCTCGCAGGGAGGACCTGGGGATTGTAAATAGGTAATCAGATGTCCATCGTTCCGATGTAAATCTTGAGGGTAAATTAGAAACTATGGTGGAAATTTGGAATATTTTCAGACTTGTAAAGATGATGCATAATAAATCACCCAGTCCTGGAAGACTTCTTCATACTTAGGTAGAGTGTTGGAAAACTTAGGTGCAGATGCCAAAACTACCCATGTTGGTTTCCTAGTAATGGATTTCACAGTAACCGTGGACAGCTTAAAAGTGGAGTTGGACAAATAAAAGATCAGATAGTTTTGGGGACCAGAGAAAAGCTCCAAAACTTCGCAGTTTGAATTCTTTTCAGCCTATAGGCTCGTATTGTTACCCAGTTAAAGAGCGTTTATTAATAATAATAACTGGTGGCCAATAATTGAATTTTCATATGCTCATCGTAGATTTTTAGCCCCACAACTTGAGAAGTGTTTATATTTGTATGCATTTTATTCCTGAAGACACTGAGTCTTAGCACAATTGTGACTTGCCCAAGGCTGTAGGGTTAGAGTGGGTCTAATAACTCATAATTTCATATTCTTTCATACCCATATCATGCTGTCACCTGTTCAACAGCGTAACTAGTCAAAAATTATGCCATTACGGTGATGAGTAAGGAAGTGGGTCTGTGTAAGGTGAGGCTAGGGCACTTCTCCACAATCCTTTTCACATCATGACATGCAGAAAAAATGGTAATTGCATAGCTCATAGACAAACTGCCCACAGTCTAAAACCTGGCTGCCCTGAGGGCAGGGGGATCAATATCTCAGGCATACCTATAACCCATTTAAGGCACTGCATTTGGTCAGGAAGCTGTGAGTTCAGGTACTGTGTCCCAAAGCGAGTAATGGATCTGGGTTATCTGAGAGGAGACAGTCCAGATTGGGGGTAAGGGACAGAGTGAGGAAAGTTAGAGTTGGGAACAAGTTAGATGTAGGCACTTAAGATAGAACAGAGGGACCTTGATGAGAAGCTAGATAACATTAGGCAAAATTTAGGGGACCTAGTTGGTTGATCTGTTTTGCTCACAGGTTGTTCCAAAACCGCGGACGATAGCCATGCTTCTTACTACCCGTACCCAGCCAGGCTACCTGATCTGGATGTGATTGTGAACTGTTATATTTGAACGTGATGGTGACATGATGACAAAGGGGTTTAGGAATGATCATTCTGGCAGTATGGACTTGAATGGGAGAAACTACAGAGAGAAGACCAGTATGGTGTTTTATAATCATCAGTGACAGAGATCATTTACAGTTTATTGTGGATCTGCTGTGTACCCGGCACCGGTTTAAGCTTTCACTCATATTTTCTATCTTAGTCTTAATTATTTTGGAAAGTGGGTATTATTTCAAAATCATATTTTTCAATTTCAGCAGTGAGTTTTAGAAAGGTTAAATAGTTTGCTTGAGGTTACTTAATAGGTAAGTGGCAGAGTCCAAAGCCTCAACTCTGATTCCCAAAGAAGCCAAGGAAGAACCCAGGGCACTAGAGACCACACTTAGAAAAGATTGTTCTATTGCTGTACAGTCTGTGAATGTCATGTACAGACGTTAAGTCTGAGTCTTTACTTAAAAAAGAATTGATAGGACTTTATGACATATTAGGTATGTACCTGGAATTAGCCAAACTCGAGGCCTCAGGGCACAGTTTGCAAAACTGCTCTCGCTTTCTGACATCGGTTGCATGTTTGAAGTTTCCCTAAACTATCCTCAGGTTTGATAGTTTGTCAGGACTCACAGAACTCACTGAATGTGGTCATGCTCGTGCTTGCGATTTATCACCAGGAAAGTACACAGCTTAAAATTGATTAAGGGAGGCATAGGGCAGAGTCGGAGGGTTCCAAAACAAAGCTTTTATTGTCTTCAGGACACGTTGCTCTCCCAGTGTATATGTGTGACAATATGTACTGAGCATTGCAAATCAGGGACGCTCCCCCTAGCTTTGAGTTCTGGAGTTGTTATAGATTGATTGATTGCACATGTGATTGATCTCTTTAGGTCAACTGATAACTCTGTGATCCAAACTCTCCACCCTAAAACATATGGTTGGTCTTTCAGGTGTGGCCAGCCCCCAACAATGGGGGTATCCCTTCACCCCCAACCTGAATAAAAACACTCCTATCAGGTATGACATAGATTATCTCCCAAAATCTGAGGGCAAAGGCCAGACTTTTCTTTGTGCAGGTCAAACTCTTTAATTGTACAGGAAGGACTAAGGAGAAGGAGAGCCAAAGAGAACATCCAGATTGTCAATCTAGATACTGATCTAGACCTCTGAAACCACCAAAAGAAAACAAAGGGACATTTGAGGTGGAAATCTGTGGGAAATAAGTTTGACTCATTTTCTGACAGTTGGGGGTTGTTTTCAGCCTCTTCCTGCATTTCCCAGAGGAAAGTCCGCACTAGGGCATCACCTGCAGGTAGGTGATAACTGAAGGAAGGGGTGGTAGGATGGCAGGGTGGCGAGGGGACACCATGGACGTGGGGCCTATAGACTTGTGTTTCGCTCAGAATTGACCATTTACTCTGTCTGATCTTGAGCAACTTATTTGTACGAGTATGTTTGATCTCTCAGCCCCAGTTTGTCTGTAAAACAGGGTTCATATACAAGGGAAGGCTGTGCTAAAAATACTTTACAGGAGTCTACTTTTCAAAATTGGTTTAAAAATAAAAGATGGAAATACTTTTGTAAACTCTGAAGTACTAAGATACTATCCGATTCATCGTAGAAGGAAGCGTTCCCAAAGGCCCAGGAATAAGCCTTCGGGTATGCTCAGGAAAAGGTGGTAAAGGGAGGAAGAAGCAAAAGTTTGGGGGAAATGAACAACTTCAAGATAAAGGCATTTTTCTATTAATGATAATTAAGAAGCTTCATTCCAAAAGGCAGGAAAGATATGGAGAAGTAATTGAAAAGACTTTTAAGTTGAATTGAGGTGGGATTATTGTGGTTCATTGATTTGTTTTTTATGAAAAGGGGACATTTTCCCCCTAGAACAAAAACCTTCATTTTTTTTTAGCTTTATTGAAGTATAATTGACAAATAATAAACTGTACATCTTTAAACTGTGCAGTTGGGTAAGTTGTGACATATGTATATTCCTGTGAAACCATCACTGAAATCAAGATAATGAACATATCCATCCCCCAAAGTTCCCTTCTGCTCCTTTGTAATCCCTCCTTGCTGCTTCCCCATCCTGTTCCCCAGCTCTCCTCCCTCCCCAGCCAGAAACCACTGAGCTGCTCTCTGTCACTGTAGACCCATACAGCGTAAGTCTTTTTGCCTGGCCTCTTTTACTCATCATTTACCTGTTGATAGATACAGGTATATGTGTGGGAATTACTGTACAGAAAGAAGTCACATCATTTACAGGTTAATTGTATGTCAATTGGAAAGGCCAGAAATAAGGACAGAATAACTTGGAAGCTCTTTCTTTAAACTGTAAGCAGGATTATGTCATTGTCTCCGAGGTTGTGGAAGTCATTTTTATTTGATAGATGCCCAATAAGAGTTAGGTGATGTCCAATTCTACTTGTTCTAACCTATTATTTTTATGGGCTTCTGAGGTTGTTAATAAGCCATGCAGAAGCTTTAATAACTCAAGCCTGATTTGTCAACAAATCAAGAAGGGAGCCATTTCTCTGAGGCATTCTCACGTTAACCGTATTCTCTTCCATCAGTGTATAAAACTAAGGTGCGAATTTATCAATTCACTGTGAAAAAAATAAAGTCTCTCTTTATAGACAGATTCTTGGGAGAGTCAAATGCTAATCAGAAGATTACTTGGTCAGTCAGTAATCACCACATTGTGAGTTTAACTGTTTTAAATGTTTAGATAATGCTTTTCCACCAGGGTAAGGATCTTTGTGTATGTATCCTTTTCTCTAAAAAGATTTAATGTGCCAGGCATCTGTTTAATTGTAATAATTACAATGAAAGAATGACTTGATTTTTACCTCTTTGTTTCAATCTTTTGGAAGAGAAAGTTCAAAAACCTTTCCCTGTTTATCTTGTACTGCCTTTCAGTTGTTAATAATTTGAAATACCTTAGGGGGAAAAAGGGTAATTGGTAACATTTTAGATTTAAACAGATACTATTCAAATGTACTCCAGACTTGTTCTGTGTCAAGGAAAAGCAGACAAAATAATTTTCCAGAATTTTTCCAAATAGATTTACTTAGGTACCATCGATTAATTAATAGTATTATTTGTATTAGTTTCCTAAGGCTTTTGTAACAAATCCACAAATTGAGTGGGTTAAAACAACAGAATTTATTCTCTTAACACTTATGGAGGCCAGAAATCTGAAACTAATGTGCCAACAGGGTTGGTTCCTTCTGGAGGCCTTGAGGGAGAAAGATTTCCGTGCCTTTCTCCTAGTTTCGGATGGCTGCTGCAATCCTTGTGTTCCCTGGCTTGTAGATATTAATACATCACTCCAGTCTCTGCCTCCTCCTTTGTATACATCTGCATCTCAAACGTCCGTCTCCTTTCTCTTATGCCTCATTGGATTTAGGGCCCATCCTGAATCCAGGATGATCTTATCCTGAGATCTTTCATTTAAGGATTTGCAAAGACCCAAGTTCCAAATAATGTCACATTCAGAGGTACTGGGTGTTAGGACTTGGACATATTTTTTAGGGGGATATAATTCCATTCATTATGATATTATTAGGTAATATTAATTAATAATAAACAACTAGCCTTTATAGTGTACACTGTGTGCCAGAAGTTATGTGGCCCTGACTCGTTTAATCTTCCAAACCTATGAGATAGACACTATTATTAATCTCACTTTTTTGCTGCCTTTTATTTTTAAACAGTTAGGTCTTATTACTATTTCTGGCCTAGTTCTTTTTGTACTCAAAGTCTACTTCTTCACAGACTCTTAGATCTAGCTGAATGCAGCAGAATCAGTTTATCATTAACTTATTTTGGGTATTATCAGTTCTAAAATTCAGCCCTTCAAATTTATTGGATGAAAGAAGACTTCTGAGCTCTATCGTGATTTAGGAGAGGGAAAAAGGTAGCTCTTCTCATTTTTATATTTCTTACCCTTGGAGAAAATACGGGAATTCATATATTTTCATGAGATTTTCTATGTATTTTAATATTATGAATAGTATATAGTAGTACTTGGAGGACTTGTTGGGCCAATTCCGGGGTGTGTGGTAGGGAGGATATTTAATTCTGGATAGGGACGTGGAAAATGCCATAAAGGAGCTAAGGAGAGAGAAGTGAGAAGAATAAAGGGAGCTAGAGGAGGTCTCATTTCATTGTTTCTTGTGTATTCCTATTAAGCAAAGGTATAGATGCATTTGAGAGAATGTTTGGACTAGTGTAGTTGTAAGGCTGCCACATAAAAATTCAGGCCAGAAAGGATGAAAAATAACATTTCTTTACGAATACCCCAGTACCTTCATATGCCCAACTGACATTGATCTCTGTGCCTTTTTTTTTTTTTTTCCCTCTAAAAAATAATTCTCTAATTCAAGTTCAAAACGAAGTAGTTTGTTTTAGTAAGATGCCTTGAACAAAAAAAATGTTTTTGGCCGGAGGAGTGCTGAACTCATTTTTAATTTTTTGTTTTCAGATTGTATTCATGTGGCCTGTATCTTCAGTTGAGATTATATTTATAAACAGAATGAATTCTTCTTTGTGCCCATAAAATAGGAGCCAGCGACATGATAACTAGTTACTACACTGCTAGCAATAGCATGGGGCAAGTCATAGTTCCTGAAAATCATGACAGAGTTCATTTGCCAGCAGCACTATGAGTCATTAGTTCAGAAGTCCCAAATCAGCATATATTTATAATTTTCTTTCTTATAGATGGAACCATTGCAGTTCTTAGAATTTGAGAAAGAATGTAAATTGGCATAGTTCCTGCAGCTTATGCCTGATAACCACTCCCCCTCCGTCTCTGTAGCTTCGTTGGTGTCTCCTCCTTGCTGTCCAATCACACTGACCTTTTAATGCCTTGAAATGATTAAGCTCTGCTCTGGGCCCTGGTAAATGCTATTTCTTGGCCTGGACTGCCGTCTAGTCTTTCTTCATCTGGCTCACCTTTCAGGTCAGCATAAATGTTATTCCTTCAGGGAAGCCTTTTCTAACTCCTTGGATTAGGCAAGTCTTCCTCTTTCTATACTCTTACTTTTCCATCACAGAACCATCAATTTATGATGAAATAACTTGGAGGTAGGAGGAAGGCCTGTTTTGTTCACCACTGTGACCCCTCTTAAATAGTGATAGCTCAATAAGCATTTATTGAATTAATGAATCCAGGCATGATATTTGTATCCCGTTTCCTGTGATTAATATATTTACCTTATTTTTTTCCACTCGAGTAAAAATGGTAATTTTTTTTTCTTCTCAAGAGTTTGGCTGAACTGGAAGTGTTATGTACTCATCTCTACATAGGGACTGATCTTACACAAAGAATCGAGGCTGAGAAAGCCCTCCTGGAACTTATTGACAGCCCAGAATGTCTCAGCAAGTGTCAACTTCTGCTAGAACAAGGAACAGTAAGTATTTGATCACAGCGATTCCCCATGAACGATCAGTAGATAAATCTCATTCTTAATGAACTCATGTAGGTTAGCAACGATGACTGACAGGTATTACCACATGTCTTTTTACTGTCGTTTTCTTCACTGTCAAAGAGATTAATCAGAGAAAGAATTGGAAAACAAACTTAGAGAAGTGCCCAGGAGGTGAAAATAGGCATGAAGTGAAAGTGTTGCTTGATTCTTCTTGGCCCCTCTTTGTGTATCATATCAGTGGGCAAAATTTATATTTTTAGAAAGTTGACTGACAGCTTAAAAAAAAAAATCTAAGGTTGGAGAGGCAGGTTGTAATCAACTGTGAAACATGAAGGAATGATTCAGAGGAATGCTGACTCCCTTGTGCCTGCCTCCCTTCTAGATTCTCATGAATGGCTATTCTTCCAGCAGTTATTTAGCACATGCTTAAATGTAAAACCAGATGCTGTGCTACCTCCTTTCTTACGTTGGTGCATTAAAGTAATCATACTTTAGTTGGGGAGATATAGATGCACAAATGAAGAACTCTGAAATGATATAGTAAGCCATCCAATAAGAGACTGTATGGTCTAGACCAGAGGTTGGCAAACTTTTTCTATAAAGTGCTAGATTGTAAATATTTTAGACTTTGTGCGCCCAGAGGCAAAATCAAGGATATTTTGTAAGTACATCTATAAGAAGAGACAAAAACAAATTTCCACAGTTTTATTGATGAAATTTGAAATATAAAAATTGAGTACAGTTGTTTTGTTTTTGTTTTTTAACACAGGTCTAGTAATGAAAACAATGGAATTATTTGGGGGGAATAACATTTTGCTTAATTGGGTTCAATATTGATTGCAAATATTCATATGATAATACTGATCTGTAATGAGATTTTACATATTTCATCTTGGGAAAACGTCTTTTCACACAGATGGGTACTGCCAAATAGATCAGTACTTGAGCATATGATTTTAATTAAGCATATTCATCACTTAGAAGGCATTTATAGAATTCTATTAAAACTTTTCTTGATATTTGCCTTTTAGAATGTCAATACATTGCAGATTAATCACTTCCAATTGAAGGTTAGGTGGAAGCTCCTCAATTGCTCAATTAAATGGATTTTAAAATATAGGAATTTCTTTTGCACTGCATCAAAGTCTGAAAAATGATGCTGGAACTGTAGTTTGAGCTCAGAAAATATACTCAGGGATAGAGATCTTGCTACTTGTTTTAACTTTTGGCGATGTGGAAGTGTATAAAGCATCTTGGTACTACTTGTGATTCAAAAAGTGTCAGTTGTTATTGAAATGACTTTACTGCATTATAACTTTTGTAAGTACTGAGCACTGTTTGCCTTTTAGGCAATTTTATATCTTTAGGTTGAATTCATTAAGAGACATTATCAAGTTTGCAGCAAAAGCCAATTCCCAAAGCCATTTAGTATTCAACAATAGTGGTTTAGAATGGTTCTTCTCATTCATAAAAATTTCAGTCTCAGCCCTGAGCTAAAAAAAAATTGCAGTGAAACTTTACCACTGGTAAGCTATTGAACTAACTGTGTGGTAGGGCAAATCAGCGTTTTCCGCTTCTATTTCTGACAGACATTTACAGATCTGGAGATAAACTCGTGAAAGTGAGTTGAAGTCCACGCTTAACACCACCGATTCATCCACATTGATAGATTCAAATATTTATGACAGCCCTTTTCTACTCCGCATATATTTACCACCACTTGTGACACACCTTAGCAGATACTACTTGAGGTTGTACAGAATTAATGTTTTCTCAACTTCTTTAAAAATATTCTGGCCTGTAATTTCACACAGACTCTTCATAGTAGTTAACTCTTTAGTCTCTTCAGACTTAGCACTGATTTCTGGAATAAACAGATAGTGTCAGTAACAGTGTGAACAGTATTAGTAACGTCTGTCAACTTATCAAGAACTAGGAAGAACCTCAAATCAGTTGCCTTGTTTAAAATCCACTTTTGATGTTGCTCAGATGTCTTCAGTTATTTGAGCAGTGTTCCCACAGGAAGGCCAGTCATCTGAAGTTTATTTTTCCTGCACATATAACTTCGGCTATGACAATAAAACAGTGGTGATTTAATGAACTATCCATTGGTAAGTGGCTTTCCTTGCTTGGCTAACAAAACAAGCCACTTCGAAAATTAACTTTGATTGCAGCTTATTTTATTTTCTATTTTTGTGAAGAAATTCTTCTGTGATAAGATAACTGTTTTAAATTTTCTACTTTTTCTGATTGTTAATTTCCTGTGAATTAGGAATATTGATTGACATGAGTGCTTAGTCTGATATTGTCAGCAATATTATATTGTATTCTTTTAGGGCAGCTATAATGTCATTGCATAAAAAGCACATTGCTTTGCTATCTAATTCAGTAACAAAATAATCCATATTCCACTGTACCATAAAAGTGAGACTTTGAAGTCCACTTTTATCTTTTCTTATTTTGACACGATGGGTCCGCACTGGGAATAAGAAAAGGTTCATGTTATGTCATGGTGATCCCCATGGCGCTCTTGGCACTGTGGGCTGATAACTGCATCACGGTGCTGAGCAGCGGTAGGAGGCATTGAGCCATATACGTCCGTCTGAACTATTCAACTCCACTGTCATAATGTGAAAGCAGCCCTAGACAATATGTAAATGAGTGAGTATGACTCTGTTCTCACAAACTTTATTTATGGACACTGAAATTTGGATTTCATATATTTTTCACATGTCATGAAGTATTGTTTTGATCTTTTTCCCCAATGTTTAAAACAGTCAACATCTTTCATAGCGCATGGCCTTTCAGAAACAGGCAGGATTTGGTCCATGGGTCTTAGTTTGCTGACCTCTGGTCTGGAGAAAAAAAGAAAGGAGTATCTTTACAAGAAATTGCTGAGGGTGTAGTGAATAGTAAACTGAATTTTGAAGGATTGAATACACTATTAAGACAACTGGTAGCCAGAGAAAACACAGTCGAACATGGATCTGAAGGAGTGGGGAGGTCCGTGGGAAAGACAGTGACAGGAACTGAGAGAAGGCCGTTGTGGTCAGAGGACAGAGAAGAGTGGAAGCAGAGGAATGTGAAGAGATAGTCAGAGGCCAGAACGTGCAGGACTGTGTAGACATGGTAAGAGTGTTTATTTGAACTTGCTCATAATCTTTTTTCTCTCGATTGCTTGCTATTGTTTGAAGAGGCTGCCTACTCTTTCCTTGACTGTTGAACTGTTATGAGGGAGTGTGTGTGTGTGTGATTTTTATCCATTATAAATTTACCAGTTTGGAAAACCAGTAAGGTCCCCTTTATTGCTTAGGAAAAGTTCCTATCATAGTGTTTTAATTACTTTAAATTCATTTGTGATGATAATAAATAAAACTTATTATTCTTTGCAGACATCCTATGCTCAGCTCCTTGCAGCAACATGTCTTTCAAAACTTGTTAGCCGAGTCAGTCCTTTGCCAGTTGAACAGAGGATAGATATCAGTAAGTGATTTATTATGCTTTTATCAAATTGTATTTTAAAAACAAATTTTCCCTTTCCAATATGCTAAACTCTTAATAGGCATGCAAGTGACTTGATTCTGTCATTTTTAAAGATGCGTGGTCATATCTCCTTTACCCACCTAGGGATGAACAGTGATGTGTTCTACAGCAGTGTGTCACCAAAAAGCACTTGTTTAGATAGCATTTTATTGTGTGTACTATTAACTAAGATTTGTACTTTCTCATTTTATCCGCCGAACGTATAAGGTAGACACTATCGTTATCCTCCTTTTATACAGGAGGAAATTAGATCTGATAGGCTCTGTAACATGCCCAAGATCACCCAGCTGGGAAGTGGAGCTGTGATTTAAACCCACACAGTCTTTGGAGTCCAGGCTCTTTGCCATTGTCTCAAGTTCATATATGAGAGTAAAAAAGTCAATTCTCCAGTATTTCTCAGGCTGCTGTAACAAAATTATCCGAGCTGCATGTAAAATCAGCAGATTCCTACGTATTAGGAAGATACTGTGTGTATGGGTGAAGCGTGCTGAAACCACGTGTGGTTGGAAAGCTGATTCTACAAAGTAGCAATATATTTTTCAGAAGTAATGCAGTTTAAGTTTGTGTGTGTGAGTGTGTGAAAGTTTGCTTTTCATATGAACAGAGCTCTGATAGTTAAGGTATGGGATTTGTTTTTTTGTTACCTTTTTTTGTATTAGAAAGAGACTATTGACTAATTTCTGCTTTCCAGTCTCAAAGTTCACATGATTCATATTTGTGTATCAGAAAAATTAAAATGTGTGTGATGGGTCTTTCAGCTCAGTGTTTGAATGGTCAGCTCACACAGTGATGTGTCATTTGCCTCATATGTTTGACTGACGTTTCCCTCAGCACCCGCAGTCAGAAGCACTCCTAGAGGAGGCTTTATCTATGCACTCGTGGACTTGTGTGTTTAAGAAAACAAAGGAGACAGTTACAGTTTCAAAAATAAGTATTCAAACATTTTAAACCTAAATCATAAGACACTGTGATTTTGTTTATTTGACTAACTTTTATACAGAGTAACTTTTTAGAGCAGTTTTAGGTTCACAGCAAACTGAGCAAAAAATACAGGGTTCCCATAGACCTCTTGCCCCGACACGTATATCTAGCCTCCCCCATTATCAGCATTCTGCACCAGAGTGCTGCAGTTTTTATGGTTGACAAACCTATATTGACACATCATTATTACCCAAAGTCCATAGTTTATGTTAAGGTTCCTTGGTATTGTGTATTCTGTGGGTTTGGATAAATGTATAATGTCATATATCCATATTATAATATTATACAGAACAGTTTCACTGCCCTAAAAATCCTCTGCGTTCTACTCATTCACCCCTTGCTCCCCTCTAACCCCAGCAACCACTGATCTTTTTACTGTGTCCACATTTTTCCCTTTTCCAGAATGTCATGTAGTTGGAATTGTACAATGTGGAACCTTTTCAGATTGGCTTCTTTTACTTAGTAATACACATTTAAGGTTCCTTCATGTCTTTTCATGGCTTGGCAGCTAATTTTATTTTTTTTAGCACTGAGTGATATGCCACTGTTTGAATATAGCACAGTTTATCCATTCACCTGCTGAAGAATATCTTCATTGCTTTTAAGTTTTGGCAATAATCGGTAAAACTGCAATAAAGCAAGTTCTTGTGTGGACATGTTCCCAACTCATTTGGGTAAGTATCAAGGAGAGTGATTGTGGATCACGTGGTAAGAGTATGTTTACATTTGTGATAAATTGCCATACTGTCTTCCAGAGTGGCTGTACCATTTTGCATTCTCACCAGCAATGAATGAGAGTTTCCGTTGCTCCACATCCTTGCCAGCATTTGGTGTTTTCAGTGTTTTGGATTTTGGCCATTTTAATAGGTGTGTGGTAGTAGGTAGTATCTTATTGCTCTTTTAATTTACAGTTCCCTAATGACATATGATGTTGGACATCTTTTCACATGCTTATCTGCCATCTATACATTTTCTTTGATGAGGTGTCTGTTTAGGTCTTTTGCCAATTTTTAAATCAGGTTGTTAATTTTCTTATTGTTGAGTTTTAAGGGTTTTTGTATATTTTAGATAACAGTTCTTTATCAGATAAGCCTTTTGCAAAGATATTCTCCAGTCTGTGGCTTGTCTTCTCATTCTCTTGATGTCTCTTAAAGAGCAGAAGTTTTTCATTTTAATGAAGTCCAGCTTATCCGATCATGCGTTTGTGTGTAAAAAGTCATTGCCAAACCCAGGTCATCTAGGTTTTTTCCCTATGTTATCTCCTAGGAGTTTTGCATTTTATTTTTAGATCTGGGATCCATTTTGAGGTTATTTTTGTGAAGAGTGTAAGGCTTGTGTCTAGATTCGTTTTTTTGCATGTGGGTGTCCATTTGTTCTGGCACCATTTGTTTAAAAGACTGTCTTTATTCTGTTTTATTGCCTTTGTTCCTCTGTCAAAGATCAGTTGATTCTATTTATGTGGGTCGGTTTCTGGGCTCTATTATGTACTACTGATCTGTTCTTTCACCAGTACCACACTGCTTTGATTCCTGTAGCTTTCTAATAAGTCTTGAAGTTGGGTAGTGTCTGACCTCCAACTTTGTTTTTCTCCTTCAGTGTTCTTTTGGCTATTCTGGGTCTTTTGCCTCTGTATGTAAACTTTAGAATCTGTTAATATCCACAAAGTGACTTGCTGGGATTTTAATTAGGATTACATTGAATCTGTAGATCAATTTGGGAAGAACTGACATCTTGATAATATTGAGACTTTCTATCTAGGAACGTGGAATATTTCCCTATTTATTTAGTTTTTCCTTGGTTTTTCGTAGATGTTCTTTATCAGGTTGAAGAAGTTCCCTTGTTTTCCTAGTTTGCTGAGAGTTTTTATCATGAAGGGGTGTTGGATATTTTTTTTAAGTGCTTTTGTCACATCTAATGACCATGTGATTTTTCTTCTTTAGCCTATTGATGTGATGGATTACATTAATGGATTTTCAAATGTTGAACCACCCTTGCACACCTATTTCGTGACACCTCTCTCAAAGACATTTTAGTGCCAGCATACTTGCAGCCGCATAGGTATTTGCTGGGAAGCACTTTTAATTTCTAACATGCTTCATAAATGCTAAATTTTGTTGTTACTGTCATACAGGCATTAACACTCAAAAAGCCTCTAGTATATAGCTTTCCATCTTTCTATTAACTTTTGTCTGCGAGTTTTCCAGCTGATTTATTTCATTCTCCCATGTGTCTTTCTGAACATTTTGTTTTCTTCTTGCTGTGGCTCTTCCCTTTGTGTGGGGCTGGTGATGATGAGATTGCTGTTGTTTTTCTTGATCATTATCATTGGTGCTTACTAAACTGGAACAATATTTAAGTCATGCAAAAGATAACATGAGAATATTTTATGTAAAACATTCAACTAAAATGACAGAAATATAATCTATTAAACTTTTCTCTGTCTTCGATAATAAACTTATTAGCCAGTACCTTTGTTCAGGTCTTCTGGGAAGGTGTGCTTACTGGCAAACTTAAATGTGAAACTTGATTTGGTCTTCTGTTTGGTGGTTTTATTATTTTGAGATCATCCTCCTAGTGGTTACCACTACCCACATATGGATTCCCTGCATCCCCTCCAGGTTAAAAAATTCAAAATATTAAAAATAAAAATTATTGAAGTAAATAAACTAGATTTTCTTTTATGTTTGGGAAGCAGAATCATCTTAAGTTTTGTTATTAAAATACAAGATTACATGTAATGAAGCTTAGGAAAACCATATTGCTATAATCCATAGGCGTAACCTCTTTCAGATTTATCTTAATGCGAGGAAAATCTGTGCTTTAAAAAAAAAACGTATTTTATTTTATTTGTATAACTATATAATTTTAATGTTAATATAAACTATGGTTGAAAGATGCAAGTCATAAGAACTATTTTTTTTCATGTGAAGAATCTCACTAACTGTTGAAAGTGTTCTTGGATTTTGAACTTGTTTCCATTAAAGCTATTTTTGGTTAAATATTGAGGTGTTTATCTTTTCTTTACTCATTTTCCACATGACATGCTGGCCTTTGCAAAGGACCAGAGTAGAAATGGAATCTTTTCCTTTTAAAAAAAGTTATTCTTGTATTTTTCTGATAAACTTTGTGGCATAATTGTCACCTGACCTCAATTACGTAGTCCACTGGGAAGCTCATAATTGAACTTGCTTCCCACTTTGAATGATTTTGGTTTGTTTACTTTATTCCAAGCTTTACTTTACTCGTCCTCTTTGTACTTTCTTTTGCTTATATACTTACTTTTATCATACTGCACTATTTGTATTTTTAATGCCACTTCAACAGGATAGTGTACAGTTAGTTTTGCTATAACATGACATATGCATCCCTAAAAGTGAATGTGCTATTCAGTGTTACGTATAAAACCACAGGATTTATGAGAGAAATGGGATTTATGGAAATAAAATTCAAACACTGTCAGTGACACATTAAAAAAAAGATAGAAATCTAACGAAAGGTGTAGTAAGAATTTTAGACGTTAAATGGTTAAGAAATTCATAAATAGTAGAATAAATATGGCATTTTATCTTGAATAAGACCTGAAGTTTGCCTGTAGAAGTGACTTCAGAACGGTAGCATGTGTGGTTATTATGAGGTGGTAGAAGGAAGGTGACCTGAAATAGGATGAGAAATGACACCGCCAGATACACACGGGGGAGGCTGACGACACAGGAGGCGAACTGAGAGCTTGAGATGTTTGAGGCGTGTGCACTTGGTGTGTGGCTGGGGTCACTGGCCTGGTTGCCGTTTTCTGTATTCTCTTAGCATTTTTTTCCTACAAGAAATCATGCAAAAACAAAAGTGACATTTGCGTTATTCTCAAATCAGCCCCAAATTGATCGATTAAGTTGGAACAGATTTGCTTTTTCAAATATGTCTTATAGCAAAACTGACTATATAAGTAAGTACACATCTTAAAGAAAGGGGTTAACTTTTTAAAATCAAAGAATGTGTCATCACCCCCTGTTTTTCTTCACATGATTCACATGTTAACTGGAAAGTTCAAATGATCGCAGAATGTTTTCTTACAGGGAACTACATTCTTAATTATGTGGCCTCACAACCCAAGCTGGCTCCTTTTGTCATCCAAGCTCTAATTCAAGTCATTGCTAAAATCACTAAGTTGGGGTGGTTTGAGGTTCAGAAAGACCAGTTTGTCTTCAGAGAAATTATTGCTGATGTGAAGAAGTTTCTTCAGGTAAGAAGGCACCATTACATTATTGGAATACTACTAGTTGCTTTTTTGGGTTTAGAAAACTGCTTTTCTTAGAGCTGTTTGTTTTGTGGCTACCAGTACCATATTATTTATGATTTATTATTAATCCTCTGGGTCCTTTATTTTTTATTGCCATTAAATGAGGATCATGTCATTATATAACTTCCAGACTAGAGGAATGCAAATTATGTGTTCTGATTTCAAAAATATGTTTTCTGTCATTTCTAACGTGTGTCTATGTACTGTATATATACAAAATATTTATGTAATGTTTTCACGTAGTATTATCCAAAGCTCATTAGATCTCTGCGAAGTGGATTTCATTTTGTAAATGAGAAAACTGAGGCATAGTAACGTTAAGTAATTTTCATGAAGTTGCACAGTGACCTAGTAAAGCATAGAGCTAGCAAGCATTTCAACAAATTTTTTAACTTAAGGTGTGTGTGTGTGTATGTGTGTGTGTGTGTGTGTGTGTATATATATATATATATATATATATATATATATATATACTTAAGTTTTATATTATACCACATTGACTGTTAGTTTCTAAAGAATGTTTTCAACCTCAAGTTACAGTATATACTCGTTTAACTTACATAAATTCAAGTATTTGGACTGCAAAACAGAGAAAAACAGCAAGAGGACACTAATTGAATTTGTGCCATGCATCCACCTGCCAGTCCACGCAGTATTATGTGTCCTTAAGGGGGATATGGGAAACTTCCATCTGCCATTTCCTGTTCCTGTGTGCCTCTTCGGGTGACCACCATGCTCTGATCAGTATGATTCAGATGTTTAAAGATACATATTTTTTCATACAAACATCACCCCGACTTGCAAGAAACATACTTTAGCTGGTGCTTTGCTGAAGTAGCAGTGATCTGTTCCAGTTCTCAAGGAAAAACTGGCAGTTTGGATTAATTGAGAGATGGTTTGGTAGGTCTGGTTTATTGGCAATTAGAGGCAATTTAGACTTTCTGAGATTTTCTTATACTGTAACTTAAAAATTTAATCCCTGTGTAAGATATAACTCAATCATATAGTGGAACATTGGAGACCTCAGAAAATGAAATACTAGTCTATGCTGCTTCTCTTTGATTCATATTGTAAAACCGTGGTTAACAAATACAGCAGTTTCTTAAGTAACAGTGTTTTGTTATAATGGTAATGGGCTGCTGTAGGAATGTAACTCTTGTTTATACCAATGAGTATATGGTAAAATTGATTTTGATATAAGTCATTTCTCCTAAAGTCGCAGAACCTGCTGAGATTGTTAAGGGAGGCCTTACTGTATTTGGTCATCGAAAACTTAGCGGGAATGAGTGTGTTTGTAGCCCTGAGAAGATCTGCCCTGCGGCAGAGGGATAGTTTATTCAGAGACAGATGAGTTTCTCAGTTACCTTTGTACTTGTAATTGTAGTGAGCACAACAGCACTCCTCTCATAATTTACTCAAATTGCACACAGCTCATCAAGAATCATTAGCATAGACAGGAATAGGCTTCAAAGTTTTGTTTTTTTGAGTCAAGGTTGAAGACTCAATGGAATTAAATCATTGTTGCTGGCTAATATTTTCAAGCTTCTTTTTCAGTGGCAGGTAAGTTGAGCTTAAGTTGGGCCCTAGTGTACTTTTGTCAGTTTTAGAAGACCAGAAGAAACAGAAAATGTTTTATCTTCAATGTTTATTATAGCATCACAAAAAAAGCACTTGTTTTCTGGGTATATGACATAACCTAACCTTGATTCATGAGAAAGACAATAGACTTTAATGTGCTAATACTCTAAAATAGTACTGTATCGTTCCTTTGGGTATTAGCAGCTTCTGTGAAGTTTGTACTAAAAATTATTTCAAGTTTGTTAAATCTTTAATAGCCTGAAGTTTTGTACATTTTCTTTTCTATGTTATTGCAGCCTTATTGCTGCCACACTCCAGACATTTATGTGCCTCCTTTCCACATACATACTCAGGAGAACCTACCATTGTCTAGGGCAGTGCTATTCCAATTGCTGGTCCACAGTGAAATAAGGAGTTTATGTCAGAATATAAACACATTTGGTGCTTCCTTTATCTGTAAAGATTTGCTATGGAAAAAAAAAATGCCGGCTGAATTTAACTGTGTCCTTCGTGACTTAGCTGTTTTATATTCTGGTGCGCAAACATTTATCTCGTCGTGGACCGGCACCAAACCATTCTTGGATTAGAACTGAGTTTGCAGCCTGCCGGCAGATTCAAGGACCAGCAGCTGCTCAGGTAACCGCCTTGAGGAGCCTTGGCCTGGTAGACACGGAGGATGGATGGTGCCGTCATAGGAAACCTGTAACTCTGTGCAAGCAGTGCCAACTGTCCTGACAGGCCACAAAGAATGAAAATGCAGGAATTAGGGGATGCTTCTTTTGCTTATATTTTTATTCTGAGATAATTTGGATTTATTTACACTTGGTAACCCAGTGAAATTCTGTGATAGTTAGGAAATGACCAACATAAAATTAAAACTTGAAAAGTGTCATCTGTATTAATGCTGATTTTTATGATTACACTATAATCGGAAGTTACGTTTATTATTTTCGTACTTCCAGTCTGATTTTGCAGTGAGGTAATTTGTTAGTAATATGCACATAAAATCTGAATTTTGATTTGAAGGAAGTTTTTGAGATTAAATTGGAAGCTAATTAAATTAAAACCAGTATAGAGGCTATGAAACTGTATAACATATTGATAGTCATGTATTTACCCCAGTGCACTTTAGATGCCTTTATTATGGAAACATAATAAATGCATACACATGCACTATTAAATAATATTAAAAGGGCCTGAGAGATCTTATCTGATATTAGATAAAGGAGTTTAACTTAGTTCCTAAGCTGTTTATTAATTATTTATTGAATACAGCTATTTTAGTAGCCTTCAAGCAAATTTATAAAGCTAAAAAGTATTTTTTACTCATTCATATTCATGGTCTTACGGAAAGTATTGAACCGAACTCTTATATATTTTGTGGTTTAGTTTATTAGAAGTCCTAGGTGCAGCAAACATTTTGAGGGGTGTCATGCAGTTCTAAGACAGGTGAGCTGTTATCCCACATCGTATACCTGTATGCCTACATTTATCCTTCAAAAAATGGACTTGAAATTATTTTTATTTGTGGACCTGATAGTGATTTTTCTACACGTTTTAAAAGCTATATTAGTAAGAAAATGTGATGTTTCAGTATTACTTGTAAATGTTACCTGGTTTACACATTAAGAACCAATCACATGTCTCCACAGAAACTAAACCTGGTTATTTTCTCCAAAGGGTACTGTGGAACACTGCATAATAGGAGTAATCATCCTTTCAGAATTGACTCAGGAAATGAACCTGGTAAGCCTTTTCATCTAATGGTGACATGAATTTGCTAAGTAATGCTGTTTCTTTGATGTAAAATCTTTTTTAAGTGGCATAAACTCTGTGTATTCGTCTTTTTTTTTTTTTTTGTCTAGTGTTGCAACTCTTTCATTGTTATTGAAAATAACAGCAATAGCATAAAGTACTACAGACCACAGGGAATTAGACATGGTCCTGGCTCCTTGGCAAATGGATAATTGTCCTTTTATCTTCTGTGCATATAGTAATACACTAACCATAAGAAATAAATTATATGCTGAAGAGAAACAAACCTTTATTTGCTTACAAATAGAGGAGGAACAGTTTGGTGAATTGATTCTCAACAGTGGGTACACAGCAGGACTCACCAAAGATCGGGCCCCTTGGCACTTTGCCACTTGCTAGCATGAATTTCACCGCGTACAAGGGGAGTTTTCAGAAGCTATGCCTCCCCCCGACGGTGCCTTTATGAGCTCAGCAGCTGAGCGCATCATCACCTGCTCCTATTCACGTTTGTACTGAATGTGGTTCTAAGCAAAACAAAAGCAGAGGTTGGGTTCTATGTGGTATAATAAAGGGGAATGTAGTGTCTATATTTAAAAACTGCCATCTTCAGTGGTCTGTGTGTGTGCATACATATATGTGTATGTATACACATACACACGTAGGGAGAGCTTACGTACCCAGGACCACTTGCCAGCTTCCTTTGGAATGATAGTACAGTTCCTGTGTGTAAAAAGAAAACAAAAAAGTCACCCCAAATAACTATTTCCTACTTGTGTTCAGTCGGGAATTAGAAAATATTGAAGAGAATGGTACAGTAACCCATGTATCCATTATCCAGCTTGTACAACCATCAGCTTTTTGCTAATCTTAAAACTAATTTTTTTTTTCATTTCCTGCTTCATAGCATAAGGGTTTGCTGTCTGTAGATTGTTACTGAGATAAGACTAGGTAATATGGAGTTATAATAAAAGTGTGATTCAGAGAGCAACCAAATTGTTTTTACTTTTAATTACCTATCTTGAACTTGTAGAAAATTGGACTGCAATATACAGTTCTTTTTTCAACCATTTGATACTAACTTGCTGACATGATCCTAGAATACTTTAGTGTGTTTCTTACATGCAAGGACATTTGCCTATATAACCACAATACAACTATTAAAATAAAAAAATTAAATGGCGTATTACGCTTATCCTCATTCTCTATTCAAGTTTCACCATTTGTTTCAGAAAGCAATGAGTTTAGAATAGTGCATCTCATTTATTTGGTATGTTTTCTTAGTCTTCATCAATCTGGAAAAATTCTACAATCTCTCCATCACTTTTAAGACCTTGACACTTGAGAAGATTACAGGCCAGTTGTTTTGTAAAATGTCCCTCAATTTGGGATTATCTGATGTTTCTTCATTATTAGATTCAGATTATGCGTATTTGTTAGAAATATCATGGGAGTGATAACTGGTCTTCTCGTTGCCTCCTATCAGGAAGCACATGATTTGATTTGTTGCATTATTAATGATGTTCACTTTGTTCACTTAAGATTGTCTCTACCAGGTTTCTCCAACTGTAGATTTATTCTTTCCCCTTTGTAAATAATAAGTATTTTCTGGGGAGGTACTTTAAGACTCTGAACTATCTCATTCCTCATCAAATTTTTCAGTTTCTTCATTTATTTATTTATATCAGTATGGATTCCTGTGTTGTCACACAGCAGCCTAGCAGACTGCCCCCCCCACCCTCCCATGTCTTTCCTTAAGGCAAGAAGAGTTAGTGAGATGGTGCATCTCTGGGACTGTGTGTTTCTCTCTATTTAGTCTCCAAAAGAGAGTTTGTGGCCAATGACGAGTAAGATCTCCCACGGGGAGGGGGGGCAACTCAAGCCAGGTGGAACCCCATGGAGACCCCCATGAGCTGCCTTAGAAAGATTTGGGAAGGGGCCTTGTCTCCCCTTCCCCCTGCCTGAGCAAAGCGGCTGCTGACTCTGGCTTTCCTGTCTCACCTAATTGGGAGAAAAGTCTTGAGAGTGATAAGAGTAAGCTCTCTCTGCTCAGCTCTGTGAAACAATTTCAGCATGTTATATATGTCCCTTAAAAGAGTTCCATACCTCACCTCAAGGACTTTCTGCTTCGGCTGTTTGAAGATCAACATAATTGGTTTGGGTTGTTTCTGTAACGTGATAAGTGAGTCTCACAGACCGTGCCAAAAACACTGCTACTCCCTTGTATACTTCCCAATAAATACCTCCAGTCGGCTTTGTTCTGGGCTCCAGTCTTTCAGAACTGAGCCCCTGGCCTTCTGAGATTTATGCATTAAGTCTCTGTATGTTTCTTTCTTAAAAACTTATCCCAAAGCCGCCCCTTCTCCTACCCTCACTGCCCGTGTTGCGCAGGACGCTACATTCCTGGTTTCCTATTTTATTTAATAGGTTACGGTTTGTGGCTGACATTATATTTTGATGCTCAAATTTTCCCAGATTTGGCCAGTAGGAGCCCTTTTAAGCTAACTTCTGTGTCCATTTGATACTTACTTACCATTCTTTGAACATTTTCTTACTTTCTGGCACAAGATGTTCCAGGCTTATCTTCTGTAGAACTAAGTGCCTTTTGAAAAAAGCTTCAAGGTCTGAAGTGTGATTTTGGGTTTGTATGGCAAAAAATGTATGGCTTCTGGAGATATTTCACTCAGCCTAATTTTATGGCATTTATAATTCAAGTAGAATTTCTTAAGTATTTATGAGCCAGGCAGTAGGGAGATCTAAATGCATGAAGAAAATCGAATACTATAGTTGTCATATATGATCCAGGTAAATTCGTGTAGCATCAATTACAGGAAGATCTTTTAAGAAAAAGATCTAAACTTGAGGTTTCCTAAAATTTGAGAGTATTATATGTTATCCTGCTTTTTTTTAGAAGCCACGTCTACTGCTCCTGGAATATATTAAATATATAATCATCAAGAAGTAAAATCTGTTTTGCCTGCACGGTAGAGGCATAGGTGTTCAGTAGAAAACGTGCAGTTCCTCTTCTCAGAAAATTGGGTCTCTAAGTGAGTAACCCAAGTGAAATACACATGTCGGTTTTGAAGATAACTCTGAAATAAGACCTGGGTTAGCATTTTAGCTCTGTTGCTTACTACTTGGTGCACACTTCCTAACATCTTTAAACTTATATATCACTGTGTGTAAAGTGAGAATGAAACCTTCCATGAAACTTACTAAGATGAGGTAAGCTGTTAGCACACGGCCTACTATGTACAAATGCTCAATAAACCCAAGGTTCTCCTCCATGTTCCAGATACGGTAATGAGAGGTTGGTCTAAGATAGTGTGTCTACAAACTTTAATTTTTTCATATGTAAAGAGAGGATAATATATATTTCACAGGTTAATTTGGAGGATTCAGTGAAATAATGTGAAGAGTATTTCATAAATTGCTATTATAGTGCTGTATACTATTAATTTGTATTAAGGAGAAATTTTTTTTTACATATTGAGGGAAGTATTATAGGAGAGACAAACAGAAGTTTGATTTGAAAGAAGGGAGGAACGCTGGAAATGCTAATTCAAATCTTATATATTGGATACAGATTCCAGTAACTGGTTTCTATAATCACTTTGAATTTCTGTTCTGTTTCATGATTCTATAAGTAAGTGGCACTTAAGTATAGTCTAAATTGTATGATGGAGCCTAGGAAGTGTAAAATAATCAATTTCGAGCTCACTACTTTTTTCAAATCTGTAAACAGTAGTAGGGAAAATGCTTTACTATCTTCCAAATAGCAAAAGGAATGCTATAGGAACTGTAGTCCATGGGTGTCAATGATTGGGTATCACACTTCAGCTGTGTTTGCTGTCCTATTGATAAGTGAGAATATGAATGGTATTAATAGTGTAGTTTTGACCATGTTATATTTTAGAGGCTCAAGAACTAGCCTTGGTAAATTTATTCTTAAAGATTATTTGTCATTAACTAATAAAAATTCAGAGGGAACATACTATTGCTTATGTAATGTCATATTTCTGATTACTTATAATTTCTGCCTCGGTTTCTTTTTAGAATACCAAGGATATATGAAACCAGTGACATAGCTGGTGTATATAGAAATATCACTTTCATATAGAAGAAATTTTGTGTAACTGATTCAGTTTGCTGATTCACAGAAAGTTAGAATTTGAAGATTATGTTAGAGATTTCTCATTTTACAGGAGGAATCCAGAGGCCAGGGAAGTTGTTAGTTGCCTAATGTGAAATACGGTGCATAGATCAGGAATTGATAGTCTTAGTATCTACCTTTTATTTTATAATATGTATTTATATTGCCTCTGAAAGTACAGCCAATTCTGAGTTTTAGTTTGGGGATCAGAATAGTTCCTAGAAAGAACACAGAGTTGAAACAATCCAGAAACTTGTGTTTTAACCATGGCTATACCATTAACTGTTTGAGTAACCTTAAGCAAATCAGTTGTCCCAGTAGATTTTTAAAGTCCTTTTAGCTCTATACTTTATGGTTCTTTAATGATTATTTCTATCCCTTTTCTTACTTAGTCAGGTTTTGCTGTGCTGTTTGATAAGTCTGGTTAATAAATTCATCTTGATCTTTTTAGGTTGATTATTCTAGACCTTCTGCAAAACACAGGAAAATAGCTACCTCATTTCGTGACACTTCTCTCAAAGACATTTTAATGCTAGCATGCTCTCTTCTAAAAGAGGTAAGTTATTTACTAAATCAGTATTTAGGAAATTTTAAGTTTTAAAAGAATTTCAAATGAATCCCCTTCCCTCCATTCCTCTGCTTTTTGAAGCGTTGTAGTGGACAAGCTTAAGTACTGTAGATTTGCACAAATTTGTAAGAGGTTCCAAAAAATCCACTAAGGATATAATAAAGTAAAATCCAAAAGGAATTTAGTAACTTGTCTTTAAGTAGTAGTTTCATTGTCTTTCTGCTGTAGATTTATTGCAGAAGCTAATTAAGATTTAGTTTCTTTATTGCCTTGCCCATATTTTAATGGGGTGTAGATGAACAATAAAATACAGTACATTTTCCTAATTCATCAGCTATCAATATTTATTCATAATTCAGCCAAGATGATTGACTTTAATAGTTTCTTTGCAAAAGACTATTTCCTCATTTGCTACTTTGTGCTCTGTTGATCATTAGGGATAGGGATAGTACGATTTACAATTATAATTATATATGTTCTTATGTAATGTAGGGACTCTATCATGCTGCTCAAGCTTGTTCATTGGTGTGATACAGCATTTCCCAAAGTATGTTTCACTAGTCACTATTTTTATTTATTTCAATTCTATCATATAGTAATATGATATTTTTCACATTAGGCCAGACTGAAAGACCCTCTATTATTTAAAAAAATTTCTTTTAGTTTGGAAAATTTTAACATGTACAAAAGTATATCAATATACTTTGTATAATGAACACCCTTGGACCCATCAGCCAGTAACAACTCATGGCCAGTCTTGTTTCATCTCTATCCTTCACCTTACCACTTTATTTCTTCTTGAGTTATTCTTGAAGCAGAATCCCAAACTTTATATCATTCCTCCCCCAAAAAATATTTCATGATGTATTTCTAGCAGATACAGTTTATTCTGGTTGTGTCAGAATGGCCATTTTCGGGGGGGGGGGGGGGAGAGGTGGGAGGATCAAGATTATGGAGGGCAAGCTTGTGAATGTCGTCCCACGTTCATACAGCTCTGAGAACCTTTGTTAGCGGAATAGGGGTCCTTTATGCATGAAGTTACCCACTTTTTCTTGAAGAACATGATATTTTCAGCTTCTTCCAAGAAACCTTTGAGCTAGTGAATCACTTACATTTGTACTTTGTGCTGTTTAAAGTATTGTCCTAAAGTTACCACTTAAAACTTTAGAAAGTAACCTACAATTTATAGGTAAGTGTAAAAGTTTTTATTCCCATTTTTTACAAAATTAAATTTGAAAATAGTCTGTTGTAGATTTTTGTTGATAGTAATTTTACAATTTTTTTCTATTACACCAGATAACTTTATAAACATTTTTTTTTTTTTTTGCTAATTTTACTTTGGCATTGAAGAGATTTAAATCAGTGAAGTGAAAATGTGTTTATTGACATTTCACAGTGTTTCATTTAACTTTGAACTTTTTTCAGGTGTTGGCCAAACCTTTAAATCTTCAGGATCAAAGTCAACAAAATCTAGTAATGCAGGTCTTGAAACTGGTCCTCAACTGCCTTAACTTCGACTTCATTGGCAGTTCAGCCGATGAGTCTGCCGATGATCTGTGCACAGTGCAGATCCCCACAACCTGGAGGACAAGTAAGAAGAAAGTTCTGTGTGAGGGATGGTCGGCATGAAAGGCACGGAATACAGCGATGTAGTCGCCTATGGACAGTTATCTCTGTTTTGTGCTAGGCAGTCACACGGGTCCAAAGGATTTGTAACCCAGGATAGCTGCCAATACCCAGTATCGAAATGTTTTCCCCAGTCCTATCAGAGTAACGTCCATATTTTGATTTTGGAACAAGGAAAAGACAGCTCTAGAGTCAGGGGCAAAACAAGTTGGGGAGGGAAAATGAGGAGTTCTGTTTTGAAACTTTCAGATAAACAGTGGGAGAGGGTACAAAACCTGGCAAGAGACATCATATTTTTCGTAGTTATGAAGAGTGAAATAGAGTAACTGACTTAGCAGAGCAGAATTGCAGCTTACTTTCTTATAGTGAGGGACACCACAAAAAGCAAGCTGATTTGCTCTCACATATCCCGGAAAGATGATGGCTCTAGGGTATTCCTGAGGTCAGAAGTAGGGAAGGGGGCTGACAGGGATTGGTAATAAGTTCTGCACAGACTTCCCAGGATCTCCTCCACCCGCCGTGCACCTCTCTTTTCTGTTGCACGCTCCCTCTGGCTTCCTAAGACCAGGGCTGTGAGAAATTAAACTGGAGAGTGTTTGCATTCAGGAATATCAGATACAGTAGAGAAACACGATAGATTTTGTGAAAACTTTAAATATGGAAATTAGAGACTAAAACAAACAAAAGGGACTTCATATCACGACTGTGGTTATGAATACATGAACCAATACATCTAATAAGAATTACACAGACTAAGCACACACACACACACACACACACACACACACACGAGTGCATGTAAAATTGGGAAATTGAATAAGATTGGTGGCTTGTGTCAGTATAGCTTCCTGATGTGATACTGTGTTGTAGTTTTCTTAGAACTTACCATTGGTGGAAACTGGGTAAAGGGTGCCTGGGGTCTTTCTGTATTACTTCTTGCAACTACATATAAATCTAATTATCTCAAAAACTTTTTTAAAAGGGTAGGAGAGTTAGTAGAGATGGAGATGAAGTGAGGTGTAGAAGTAAACTTTATAGAGGTGTAATTAGTATCCTGAGAGCGATTAAAAAAGGTAATGCATCCCTGAAACAAGAATAGGATATTGTTTTAAAAAGAAATGTTCAGAGAATGTTCCAAATATAAAAGATGGTTGCCAAAATAAAACACTCAGTGAAAGAGTTGGAAGATAAAGTTAAAGAAATATCCCAGAAAGAAGAGCAGAAAAAAAAAAAAGGAGAGATTTGATAGGATATAAAAATACAAGAACATTAATTAGAGCATGAAACTAGGGAGGTCTGGCATCTGACTGTTAGGAGTTTAAGAGGACAGAAAAACGGACGGAAATTTGCAAACAAATAATACCAGAAATGTTCATAGCACTGAGACATAAATTTTCAGATTGAAAGGTCCCATCAAGTGCCCAACATAATGAAGGAAAAAAATATATACACTAAGGTTCATGATCATGACCTTTCAGCATAACAAGGATAAAGAGGAGAACCTAAAATCTACCAGAAAGAAAAACTAAGTCACCTACAAAGGATTGGGATCAAGAATGGTATTAAACTTCTCCACAGCAGCACCGGAAGCTAGAAGACAATAGAGTAATAACCTCAGACTTCTGAGGGAAAATTATTTTCAAACTAGACTGAAATTATCAAGTGTAAGATAGAATAAAGACATTGTCAGACATGCAGAGCCTCCTGAAATGTATCCGTTATGTGCTTGCTCTCAGGAAGCTACTTGAGATACAAGCTAAGAAAGTAGAAGATACGGGGTTTGGAAAAACAGAGCTTCAACCCAGGATGACAATACACAAAAAGGAGATAATTACAGAACAAATTTAGGAATAACCTGTCCAAGTTGAAGGCTCTGGGAGGTAGGGATAGGAAAATGGAAATGATAAGTTATTTGATGATACTGAGCACGTGGAAAATGGCATGAAAAAGATTTTGTAAATCTGTCAGAGCGTTTGGAAAGAATTAGTGACAGATAAACAACTAAGCACAGAAAAGATGCTATGATTAAATCCAGAGAGTGTTAGAAATGTGATATAATCATAGTATACTTCTTGGCTCAGCTGTTACCATGACTTACACAGTAATGATAAATGTAAACACTTAGAATTGATTTACTCTCCAATTGTTATAATAGTGGATGGATTTTTAAGAAAGGTTGGATCGTGGTGGGAGTGGTGGGGTTAGTGATTAGACAGCTAACACTTCATGTTCTGTAACAGGAATTCGTTACAGAATTCGTTATCTCAAGTAAAACAAATAAAGAAATAGTAATATAGTATGTTATTTGGAAACATATCTAAAAGTTGAAAGGTAGTTGAAACATAGTAGGGTACAGCTGTTTTTTATTATATACTTAGTTACTTTTGATACTATTTGAATTTTTAAATGTTTGTATTACTTTCAAAGAAAGGACAATGTTACAAAGATTCTCCCAGTAAGAACTGTAGATGCTACATAGAAATAAGCAACATCTTATATAGTTAATTTCTATCTCTATATTAATTCATCTTTCAAAGGAAGATAGGAATTAAAAAAAAAAGCCTAACTGGGAAGAGTGGCCACATGCAAAGGTCTTGGAGTTCTTGTTTGTTTGATAATGTCTTACTGTGTTAAGGTCACGGAATTGAAAGTAATGGCATTAGAAAAAAATTTTTTTTTCCAGTTTTCTTGGAACCAGCAACATTGGATCTTTTCTTCAATTTGTATCATTCACTTCCACCACTGCTATCTCAGTTAGTAAGTAAAAATCATTTATTATTTCATTAAAAGTACCTGTGATTTTTCTCTAAGGGTAGTATAGATTTACTTTTAAAAATTCTATTTATATTCTTGATTGGGTTTACCTCACACAGGAACTTCTTACATCTTCTGGGATTTGTATTGTTTAAGCTATTTGTCAGATTCTATTTACAGTCAGCAGTGCATTCCATTGCATGGGTGAACCCAGAACCAATAACTGTTGATTTAGCTCCTGCCCGGAGCCAAGACAACTTGTCAACCTCTAACTATATCTTCCTCCCTACTCAGTCCTCACCCCTTCTTCTGGGCCTCAATCTAGTAGTCGGTCACCCCATCTGTTGCCTTCACTTCTCTCTCTCTCGCCCTTTCTCAACCCTGCCTGTCTCCATGTCTCAGGCATGTGGTGCAGCCCCCATCAGATATCTCTGAATGAGAAACAGAGGGGATCTGCTCATTTCATTTTGTGCTCATCACTCCAGTTCATTTATTTTTGAATCAAATTCCATTATGTGGTTAAAAAATTATTGAGACGCTGGTTATTTAGAACTTTGAGACTATGAACCCCATCTTTGTGGAATGTAAAACAGATACCAGGCAAGATTGAATAAAAAAGAAAAAGAAAAAGTTGTTAGTTTAACATCTAAGCTTGTAGAAGTAAAGTTGGGAATTCTAATGTTGCCATTTCATGAAAAATGGTGTTCCAGATTTAAAGTACATATCAGTGGTACGTTTGTTTTGATGAGTTATCGCCTAGAAGGGAGAAACAGGATCACAAAAATACTTTTTAAAAAAATCTATGCTCTTGAATCTAGGATTTTAAGATGGAGGTTTTTAAACTGGGTTTCACAGGACACTTGTGTTTCCAGGTGGTGCCAGAGAGCTTCAGCCTTCTATATTTGAACCACAATAGTCTTGTTTTCAGTTGTTTAAAAACCATGGTTTCATGTACAATTATGTTTTAGGATAAAACAAACAAGCTACTGGTTTTTTAAAAATAAAGTGGAAAGAGCTACTTTAAGAGAAAGTAACATTTATTGGGCATACCCCATTGCATGGTGCTTATCTCACTTTATCCTCAAAGTGGCCCTGCAAAGTAAGAATTATTACCCTCACTATATAGACGAAGAAACAGATCCAGACTGGCTTAAGTGACTTTGTCTAGGGCAGCACACTAAATATTGGAGCTGAAATTCAAACTCTGGTGTTTTTGACCCGCAAATACTGGCAATTTTTTAATATACTAGTGATTTCCAAATGTACATATCAGAATTGCCTAAGGAAGATTTTTTGTTTGTTTGTTTTAACAATAAAGACTATGGCAAACTGATGAACATCTTAAAAAGCCATCTTCTGATTTTTGTCCTTATTGTCACGCTTGCCAAGAGAGCCAAATCTTTTGTGTGAAATTAAAATATTTAAATATTCACAGCAAATTCTAATTTTTTTTAAAAAGTGGCAAGCCAGTGTATGTGGACCAAAACGAAACATATGTGGGTCAGTTTGGCCTGAAAATTGCCAGTTTTGGGCCTCTCACTTAATGAACAAACAGACTTCAATGGGTACCAGTGGTAGAATTAAGAACCCGTCTAGTAAAATTGTCTGGTAAAATATTGACTTTAGGAAGATAACTAAGCCAAAGATACTCTGTAGGAATTTTTATAGGGTATCTGACTCTTCCAGCAGCATTTTCCAAATTGTTCCACAAGGTACTAATGAATGGTAAAATCTTCTATCACAAAATAAATTTGGGACATGCTAGATTAATTAAGGCTACAGGAGTTTTTCCCTACTTAAAGGACACCACAGTGCATAATGTGCAGTATTTCCCAAACATACTTTACCACAAAACCGTATTTTCTTTTTGGTAGAACATCTGGTTCATGGGTTGCAAACAGAACTGGTCATTAGGAGCAGTTGGAACCCTTTTGAGTGTATCCATGTCCAGGCTCTGTTCTGGCATACTTAATATATGAAAAAATATTAGAGGAGAATACACAAATAGGAATGTCTGTGGTGAGGTTGAAGGGTTGTGGCTGGTAGTGGTGATTGGTAGTTAAATGTTTAGCTTTCGCTATTTCTTAATTCTAAATGCTTTCTTTAATCACAAAAATTGAAAGAATATTTTATATATAAAGACTAGTGTTTCTTACATGGGGCGATAGTTAACTTTAAAAATTGAAATGAATTTTGTTGTTCCCTTTTTTAGGCACTTTCATGTTTAGTTCAGTTTGCTTCTACAAGAAGGTCCTTATTTAGCAGTCCTGAACGTGCCAAGTACCTTGGTAATTTAATTAAGGGAGTAAAAAGAATACTTGAAAACCCTCAGGTATTTATGAAGTAATTTAATTAATGCTTAGCATATGGAAATACAGTTTCTCTGCTGAAGGATGCATAATAAACTCACGACTTTATTATGATTCTGGAAGAAAATGTGAAGTATCATACTCATCTTCCTTAGATCTCATTTGTAGTAGAAATGGACAGTTTTTAAAAATGGATATTTTCCTGGCAGACCTCTATATTCCTCCTCTTATTTTTTCCATTCTTTTAGGTGAATAGAAGTTACATGTTTTACATGCTTCTCTTTTTACCATTGTAATACATTTGTTTGCTTGCACTTCTTAAATTACTGAAGTGATTAATTCAGAGTTATATCTACCTCCTAAACTGGAAGACAGTATAAATCTGAATGTTAACATTAGAATAAGTGGCTTTAAATTATGAAATAACGTCCTTTTGCCCTCTTGTGGACAAATAAGAGTTTGTAGATTTTAAAATCTACTCTACACTAACTGCAAAGCTTCAATAGCAATATTCATTTCAGAGAATCATATAGCCATTATTAATTAGTGATTTTGTGTGACTAGATAAAATCTTTTGTTTCACTTTTAATTTTGCTTTTAGTTTAAAAGATCTGTGATGAAAGTACAGATTTTAAAGGGTTAAATTATATACATAAAATTATTCAAGAAAATTTCTGACTAAGTTTATTGGTGAGGGATGATAAATATTTTTAATAATAAATAAAAGATTAAATGATTTAAGGAGGTTTATATAAGTCTCTTGGTTATTACTAATTTTGGGGGGAAATGTAATATCTGTACATAAATAAAATGTGTTTTTAAAGAACAGTTGTTTTTGCAGGTTATTCTCAGGAGTATTTTATATATTGGGCATTTGCTTTACCTTTTTAATGTTAGCATAACTGTAAAATTTACATCTTTTGCTGATAAAACGGGATTTTACCAATATACATTAAACATTTTAGTTGTTTTAATCATTATCAATCAACATGTGGAAGGTAATATGCTAATACCAGATCATTCTCTTAATTGATTTTGCAACATCTGCATATTGATGATTCATGGCTGTAAAAGTTAGTTTGAATATTATTTTACATTGCAAACATGTATTAAAAGACCTGAGTACAAAATATCTTTCTGTGAATTGTCCTTAATAATTAGACACTATTTTATATTCTTTCATGGAGCTCATTTGAATGAAATTTCTTAGAAACTCTTTCAATATTAAATAGATACTTTAAGAATTCTGTTTTCATGCCAGCTACTGTGCAAAGTGCTCAATCTATAAAGATAATAACACTTGTGCCCTGTTTTCAGAGCTCCCTTACAACTGGGGGCACCTTTCTTGGTCTTTGCTTCTAGCCTGTTCTGGCCCAAAAGTTACCTCTGTATCTTGTATTTTTGTTAAACTTTCTGCTCTACATTGCATTAATTTATTTGAATGACTCTCCATTTAGTGACAGGAAGTTGTTTGAGGGCACAATGCCTGTAGGTACTCAATAAAAATTGGTTGAGTTAAAGGAAATTTCCATTATTTGTGTGTGCACACATGCTATTTATCTTAAGTCCAGTTGGTATTGCTCTTTTTCATGTTTCAAGAGCCCATTCTTATTTTTATCTTAAATATTTTTCAAGTCTCCTATTGATTTTTGTTTAAGCGCTCATGCGCACGCATGTGCACACATGTGTTGGCACATATTTTTGTGTGTAATATAATGGCTTCTTAAACATTATAATTTAGTCATCGTGGTGTAATGCTTTCTCCAAAGCTTCTATCTTGCATTCCTTATTATTAATCATTGATGACAACATTAAATCCAGCAGGAATTGTTTTCTTTCATTAATATCTACCCAGTTGACTGGGAGACTTAAAAAAATACATTTGGAATTTTATTGATGGTATAATTGTTCATTTTATTTGTTTTTAAGTATTTTTAAAAGTCTTTTTTTTTTTTTTTGGTCTCATATTTTAGGGTTTGTCTGATCCAGGTAATTATCATGAATTTTGTCGATTTTTGGCTCGTTTGAAGACAAATTACCAGCTGGGAGAATTAGTTATGGTGAAGGAGTATCCTGAAGTTATCAGATTGATTGCTAATTTTACCATTACTAGCCTACAGGTAAATAGAAATATGTAATTGGTATTAAACTAGATAATTTTAAAACAGTTTATTGGTAAGGTTTGGAGGGGCTTTGTTAAAACATCTATTACAGTGCTTTGCTAAAAATGTTCATTGCAAGATTTTTGGTAAAAAAAAGTTCGTTATAACATTTTTTATAATGAAAATTTAGAGGCCATCTAAATATCTAATAATTGAAGGATGATTTAAGTAGCTGTAGTAGAATCTATGTGAAGAAATGAAAGAAAGCTTTTACAGACTCGTTTTTGGGAAAATTCTTTTTAAAAATTTGGAGGAAGGTTTTAAAACCATATTTTCCACCTGATATCCACTCTGTGAAAAACTATTCACGGGAAGATTAGAAGGAAGTACACTAACATTTTAATAGTGATCATTCCTGGGTGGTAGAATAATGAGAGATTATTGGTTTCTTTGTACTTTTTTGCATTTACAAAATTTGCTATGTTAAGTGTTCATTGGTTATATAATCAGAGTAAAAGCTAATTTTAAAATCTATGTTTTTTGTAATTTTGCCTCTGTAATTCTTATTCTAGGAAGATATGTCATTTTAAATAACATTTGCTTTATTTCTTTGTAGCACTGGGAGTTTGCTCCCAACAGTGTTCATTATTTATTAACTCTGTGGCAAAGGATGGTAGCGTCAGTTCCTTTTGTGAAATCAACTGAACCCCACTTATTAGACACTTATGCACCAGAAATCACGAAGGCCTTTATCACTTCTCGGTTGGAATCTGTTGCCATAGTTGTGAGGTATTGAAAACTAAATCTTTCTGTTGTATTTTCATCTTTTGCATCTTGGAATTTTAAAAAATTGAGGTATAATTTACCTACTGTAAAAGTCACCCTTTTTAGTGTACAGTTTTATGAGTTCTGACAAGGATATACAGTTGTATAACTACCATCAGAACCAAGATATAGAATAGTCTCATCACCTCCAGAAAGTTCTTTGGGTTCCGTTACCGTGAGTCCTTTCCCCACCCTTTCCTTCTGGCAATTACTGATCTGTTTTCATTTCCCTATAGTCTTTGCCTTTTCCAGAATGTTGTATAAATGAAGTCAGACAGTATACATAGCCTTTTAGTCCACCTTCTTTCACTTAGTGTAATGAATTTAGATTCTTCCATGTTGTATCAGTAGTTTTCCTTTTTATTGCTTAATAGCATTTCATTTTATGGATATATCACAATTTGTTTATTCACCTGTGAATGGACATTTGGGTTGTTCTCATTTTTGTCAATTATGAATAAAACCACTGTAAACTTCCTGTACAGATTTTTGTATGAACATAGTTTTTATTTTTCTTGGGTAAATACCTACGTGTGAGACTCCTGGGTTGCATGTTAAGTGTATGTTTTACTTTATAAGAAACTGCCAAACTATTTTCCAAAGCAGCTGTTACCAGTTTGTGTTCCCACCAGCAATGTATGAAAGATCCTCTTGCTCTGTGTCCTCACCAGCACTTGATATTATCTTTTTTTTTTTAATTTTAGTCACTCTAATAGGTGTGTTAGGGGTACCTCATTGTGGTTTTAATTTGCATTCCCTTAATGACTAATAATGTTGAGCATCTTTTTATGTGCTTATTTACCATTTGTATGTATTCTTTGGCAAAGTACCTGTCAAATCTGTTGCCCATTTTTTTTATTGGATTGTTTATTTTCTTGTATTGAGATTTGAGAGGTCTGTTTATTCTGGTCACATCTTTTTATCATATGTGTTTTACAAATATTTTCTCCCAGTCTATAGCTTGCCGTTTCATTTCCCAGTCTTTGAAAGAGAAGTAGTTTTAAAGTTTGATGAAATCCAATTTAGCCTTTATTTTTTCTTCTAGAAGTTTTATACTTTTAGAATTCACATTTAGATCTATGATTCATTTTGAGTTAATTTTTGTATGTGATATGAGGTAAGGCTCAAGGTGGTTCTTTTTTTTTTTTGTTGCATATAGATGGCCAATTATCCCAACACCATTTGTAGAAAAGACTATTCTCTCTATATTGAATTGCCTTTACATTGTTTTCAGAAATGAATTGACCACATACATGCCTGTGGTTCTATTTCTGGACTCTGTTCTCTATGTGTTTCTCCTTCTGCTAATATCGTCTTGATTACTGGGTCTTATAATAAGCTTTGAAATCAGGTAGTATCAGTCTTCTACCTTGGTTTCCCTTTTTCAAAATTATTTTGGCTCTTTTACTTGCTTTATTTTTCCATGTAAATTTTAGAATCATCTTGTCAGGATATACAACAAAATCCTGCTGGGATTTTGACTGGGATTGCATCAAATTTATATGTTAATTTGGGGGTAAATACCTACATGTATCTCAGCAATGTCAAATCTTACAGCCAATGAGCATGTTTATCTTTTAATTTATTTAGCTGTTTTCTGATTTCTTTCTTCACTTTTTTGTATTATTCAGCTTCAGACCTTACATATGTTTAATTAGATTTAATTAGTATTTTATGTTTTCTGGTACCTTTGGAAGATACTGTTTTTTAAATTTCAATTTCCAATTGTTCATTGCGGGTATATAGTAAAGTAATACAATTGGATTTTGTATATTAACCCTGTATGCTAGGACCTTGGTAAACTCACCTGTTTAATAATAGTTTTTTTGTGGGGGTTTTTTTGTATTTTTTTATGTACATAATCATGTCATCTTCAAATACAGACATTTTATTTCTTACCTTCCAATCTATTTGTCTTTTATTCCTTTACCCATAATGGAATCTTTATTTAACATAAAGTTTATTTGTGGTGAATAAAAGTACATTGCATTCTAATGTCTGCAAACTTGTTTTTATATGTTTGCAGAGATAATTTAGATGATCCACTAGATGATACGGCTACTGTGTTTCAGCAGTTGGAGCAGTTATGCACTGTCAGCAGATGTGAATATGAAAAGACATGCACTCTTCTTGTACAGTTGTTTGACCAAAACGCACAGAATTACCAAAAGCTGCTACATTCACCTTCTGGGATAACTGTGGACAAGGCAATTCAGGAAGGTCAGTAAATTCTATATGCCTATTAATTATATGTTATTATGTTAAATTTTAAATAGCTTCATTAATCACTTTAGTAATTTTATGCAAATTATTTTTATATGTTTCCTCCAATTCCTCACCCCCTAATAAGCCATTAATTTTTTTAACCTTCTGGATATTTTGGTGGCTTGATAGTTAATTTTCAGTTTTCCTTTATAAGATTCATAGGAAATATTTTTTTCTGGAATCAGTATCAAGAACAGCTGATCTTTGAGTAGAGTGTGTTATCTTAAACTATATTTTAACTGGTCTAACTGACAATATTTCCTTCTTTGTTATAGATGACTGCAAATTCAGAGCCCAATTTCAGCCAGTAAAAAATTATATAAGACTTCATCATGGTTTTGCATTTGTGTATTAGCCTTCACATAGCTTTATTTTATTATTATATTTTAATTTCTCAGTCTACAAATTTCCTTATTATTTTTCTTTAATCCTTTATCAAAGAAAGATTTATTCATTTCTGTATATCCCTTTAGACCCTTTTAGGAACGTAGCAGGGAATTAAATAAATAAGTACAATTTTCATATTTTTTAATGAGATGAATTATGAGAATGGAACTGGCTTTATACATTTCTAACACTTTAATTATAGTTCCAGACCTTTTTTTTTAATTTGTATTTTTTATCTTGTTTTGGAAAGTAAATGATAAGGGATGATAATCAAACTTACTTTTAATGATTTCCCATCTAAACTCTTTTGTAAAAATTCTTTCTTTAAAAGATTACATTTACATGATACCTTCCTAAAATGCCTTTGATACATTATCTGGTTTTTGTTTTTGTTTTTTGAGTTACACAGTACTGCTGAGTGGCTACCTAATGGAGTAGTTAACCTTCTCTACTTTAAATGTTCTCTCTTTTATTAGGATTTCATTGTTTATAAATTAAATTGGGGAGAACTAACATTTTTTTGCGGCATTTAGTCTTTCATGATTGCTTTCTTTTAGCAGAGTTTAGACAATTATTAAATATCAAATACATACAGCAGGGTATTTATATATATTGAGACTCAGTGGGTAGCAGTAAGAAACACCATCACATGGTTTAAAGAATAGGTCAGTACCAATCAATATCTTGCTGTTCCCTTTGTTCCTCTTTCCAACTTTATTCCATTTCCTACCAGCAGAAAATACTTGGAATCTTGAATTTTGTGTTTATCAATTGATGCCTTTTCTTCATAGTTTTACTGCATCTGTATCTATTCTGAAAATAATGCATGGTTGGTTTTGCATATTTCTGAACTTTATACAAATGGAATAAAACTGTTTTTATTCTTCTACAGCTTGCTTTATTATTTTTTTCTCAGTACTGCATTTTTGAGAACCCGTGTGGATGCTATAGCTATTGTTTCTTCATTTGCACTGCACTGTTCTGTTGTTTGAATATACCACAATTTATTTATGCATTTTCTTGTCAGTGGGTATTTGTGTTTTCTCCGTTTTTTGCTTATACAGTGAGTGCTGCTATAAAGATTGTTATGTATATCCATTACATAGTCAGCATCAGTAGATAATGCCAAACTAGTTTACAGAGTGATCATACCACTTTATATTCTGCTCACCCTGATCCTTGCCAACACCTCCTAATGTTAGACTTAAATTTTTGCCAGTTTGGTTGAGGTAATATACCTCATGAGTAATTTACTTTTTACTCCCATGATTATTAATGAGGTTTAGTATTGTTTCATGTTTATTGACTGTTTGATGTGTCATCATCAGTGATATATATGTTTAAGACTTTTGTTCATTTCACCCTCACCACTTGGATTATTGGTCTTTCTCTTACTGATTGAGATTTTTATTTATTTTTGACACTAATCCTTTAGTTAATTGAATTGTAAATATGGTCTCTAAGTTTGTGACTTGTCTTTATATATCATGTTAATGTGTTTATTCTCTTAGTTACTTTCATATCGTACTTTAACTAATTCACCTCATCTTTTTGAAAAGGCAATATATTTATATTGCCCAGAAAAAAGAAATTAAAATGTGTTGTTCCAGTCCTGTAATGTGTCTTCCTATTCTTTAATAAGTAACAATTCTTACTAGTTTTACATATCTTCACTAAGTTTCTAATGTATATACACCTATGAATTCATATATAATTTCTTATTCCTCCCTTATGTACATAAAATGTGGTATACCACCTCATTGTTCTATTCCTTGCTTATTTTTTCATTTAACAATGTATTTTATGGTTATTTTGAAATTAATATTTAGAGAACACTCATTTTTTATAGATGTATAACATTTTATTTTTTGACTATCATAGTTTATTTAATCATTCCCTCCACTATTGAAAGTCATTTGCATTATTTGCCATCTTCTGCTATTCAAACTAATGCTATACAAATTAACCTTGTACGTATGTTGTGCCATTTTGGCTATTCTTATATCTTCTTTTGTGAAATGTCTGTTCACATTTTTTTGCCCATTTTTAAATTGGGTTGTTTGTTCTTTTATACGTATTCTTATTGGAATTTTAAGGGTGTTTTATATTCTATATATAATCCCCTTTTCACATATTTATGTTTGCAAATCTTTTCTCCCTTTCTATGGTTTTGTCTTCTTCACTGTATTTCAAAAGCAAAAGTTTAAAATTTTGATGATCTACCTTTTCAATGTTTTCTTTATGCCTTGTGATTTTTATATTGAAGAAATCTTGTATAAACCAAGTCACCAAGATGATCTTTTATGTTTTCTTCTAGATGCTATTATGTTTAAGTCTTTGATCCACTTTGGGTTAATTTTTGTGAATGGTATGAGGTAAGAGTAAGGCCGCCTCCCCAACCCAGACAGTTATCAAGTTGTTTAGCACCATTTGCTGAAAAGACTCTTTTTCCCCATTGAATTATTGTGACACCTTTGTCAAAACCAATTGACAATGAAAGGCTAGGGCCTATTACTGATCTCTGTTCTGTACCCTTGACCTATATGTCTGTCCTTATGCCAATATTATACTTTCTTGGGTACTGTAGCTTTGTAATTCTTGGTAGCAGGTCATTCAACTCCTCCAGTCTTATTCTTCTTTCTAAAAATAGTTTTGTCTGTTCTAGGCTTTTTAAAAATTATTATTGACTTCTGTATTAATTTTACCATGAGCTGTCAAATGCTTCCAAAAAACTCACTAGATTTTGATTGGGATTGCCTCAATCTATACATCAGTTTGGGTCATTTTAACAATATTCAGTCTTCTAGTTTATTGACTTATGGTATATTGCTCTACTTATATAGGTGTTCTTTTATTTTCTTTGCAATGTTTTGTTGTTTTCAGTATACAAGTATTAAAAATGTTTAACTATATTCCTATATATTTTATGCTATTTAAATTTTATGATGATTCTCTGCCACTCTCTTAAACTAGAATTGATTTTTGTCTTTGTGTCTATGACTTTGCTAAATTTACTTATTCTAATAGTCTTTTTGTAGATTTTTTAGGATTATTTAATATGATCATGTCATCTGCAAATAAAGATAGTTTATCGTGTCATCATGCCTTTTATTTCTTTTTCTTCCTTTATTACAGTGGTACAACCTCCAGTACAGTTTTGAATAAAAATAGCCTTGTTTTTGTTTGTACATAGAAAGCATTCACCCTTTCACCATTGAGTATGATGTTATCTGTAGGTTATTTTTTAAAGATGTCCATAATAAATTTTAGGAGGTTCCCTTCTATTCTTATAGCTATTTATAATGAATGGGGCATTGATATTTTTTAAATGCTTTTTTGCAGCTTTTCAAATGATCTTTTTTTTCCCCTTCATTTTGCTAATATAGTGAATTACATTGACTGGTTTTTCTATGTTAAACTAGCATTGCATTCCTAGGATAAATTCTACTTGGCTATAGTATACTTTTGATTTTATTTATTTATTTATTTTCCTAATTTTAGATGGAGACTCCACATCTTTGATTTTCAGATTTTGGTATTTTTCTAATAAAAATATTTAAAGCTGTAAATTTTACTTCAAACATTGCTTTGGCTGTATCTCATAAATTTTGATTTAATTATCATTTTAAAAGATTTTTTAATCTGTTAATTGTTAATTTATATGTGTATTATTTAGAAGTATGCTTTATATTTCCAAATATTTGGAGTTTTCCTAGTTGTCTTATTGTTACTGATTTCTAATTTAATTCTGCCTTAGAATTTTGCATTATTTCAGTCTTTTTAAATTTATTGAGTTGTCTAATGAACCAACATATGATTTATCCAGTAAACATACCATGTGCAATAGAAAAGAATATGTATTTTACCATCATTGGGTATAACAGTATGTAAATAGAAATTAAGTCAAAATGGTTAATAGGGTTGTTCAGATATTCTTTGTCTTTACTAATTTTGTTTGTTTTGTTTTGGTCTAGTTCTATTATTTACACAGAGAGAGAGGTGCTGAAATCTCCAAATATGATTGTGGAATTGTATATAGTACTTTTAATTGTGAATTTTGCTTCATATAGATATTTATTTTTTAAATCTTTATTAAATTTATTGGGGAAACGTTAATTAGTAAAATTATATAGGTTTCAAGTGTACATTTCTATAATACATCGTCTATATATTATTAATACATTGTGTGTTCAACGCCCAGAGACAAATGGAAGGAGAACTGACTCATATAGATATTTATAATAGCTTTGTCTTCCTTATTAATTGATCCTTTTATCTTGAAATTTATCTTATCTAATATGACGATAGCCAGTGCATTCTTATGCTTTCTGTTTACATGGAATAGCCTTCTCCATCCATTTACTTCCAGTCTGTCTGTATCTTTATATTTAAAGCGTGTTTCTTGTAGACAGTGTATAGTTCTTCCTTTTAGAAAATCCATTGCGATTATTTCTATCTTTTAATTGAGGTGTTCAGTCCATTAACTAAATGGGATGGAGAACTATCAACTCAATACCATTTAAACTATTTCCTTAGAATAAGGTTTTTAATATCACACTGGTAGTGTATATTTAGGCCTTAAATCATGTGAGGTCTGACTTGAGGGTTTTTTATTCCTGTCCAGCTAGCGTTGAAGTCACATCCGACAAGTTTCTTTGTTGTTTTTCTCTGTCCAGGGCAGGTCTTTTTCCCTCCAGTTCACTTTTTCACTAAAGGTATCACTGTGTTTCAGTTTTCTGTGAGAGTGTTTTTACTGGACTCCTCACATTGGGCGTGCTTGATCTTCGTCCTCCCATCATCAAAGGAGAAGTTCAAGTTCTCTAATTGTTTCTATGTTTATGTCTCTAAATTTCAGCCTTCACATCAGTTTTTGCCTTTGAGGATTTATTTTACCTTCTTAGGAATCCAGTAAGGGGGCCTTTGTGCAAATTAGAAGAAGGCTGGTGCAGCGCCAGACTTGGTGAGCACGGTATAAGTGGATTTCAGTCCCTCTTGTCCCTTCAGTTAAATATCTTTTTGTAGGTGTGCGGTTGCCCTGTCAGCCATATTGCAGGGTTTTCCTTTTTCCCCCGATGACATAGTGTCAGCCTTATATAGTATCTTTTCAGGTTTGTTCTCTACATTAATTCAATTGTAGTATGTTATTTGGCTCATGTTTAGCCACCTACTATAAAATCACATTTTCTTTTTTAGTTTCTATCACAATTGGTGTTTGCTCTTTAAACGTAAATAATTAGTAGTGACTTTCACGTCAGTGTGGTCAGCCAGATGTGCTGAAAGGCCTTTCAGCTGCAGAACAGCTCAGGGATGAACTTTTTAATGGATAAGTACAGACGGTCCTCGACTTCCGTGGCTTCACTGACAGTTTGTTTGACTCTATGGTGGTGTGAAAGTGATATGCGTTCGGTAGAAACCATCATTCGTATTTTGATTTTTGATCTTTTCTTGGGGTGGTGATCCATACAGTACTCTCTCGTGCTGCTGGGCGGCGGCAGTGAGACGACTTTGTCCAACTGTAGGCTAATGTGAGTGTTCCAAGCACTTTTAAGGTCGGCTGGGCTAAGCTGTGATGTTCGGTCAGGTTAGGGGTTATTCCATGCATTTCTGACTTTTGTTATTTTCAATATACAGTGGGTTTATCGGGACATAATCCCATCGTAAGTCAAGGAGCACATGACACGTTTGAGGTTCCTTCTTCACTCCTCTGTCCCTCCCTTGTCTAGCTACTTCCCTTCTCCCTCAAAAAATGAACTTTAATCAGAATGGTCAGCAGCAGACAAGGGCAAAAGATAGTGCTGCTTTCACAGGCAAATTATCAGTATCAGTGATTAAACTGGGGGCAAACCCTTAGGCCAGTAGCAAGGTAGATGTACTGAACCTGAGATTCTTTTATTAAGTTGGACCCTTAAAGGGGATAAAGTGTATAACATGGGTAGATCCACTTGGTCTAGCACAATGGGTAAAGGTGACCAAAAGTATAAACTTCAGTTATAAAATAAATAATGTACAGCGTGGTGACTATAGTTAATATTGATAATACTGTATTACATATTTGCAAGTCTCTGAGAGAGTAGATCTTAACAGTTCCTACCACAAGAAAAAAAATTGTGACAGTGTGTGGTGATGGACGTTAACTAGACATACTATGGTGATACAAATATCGAATCATTACCTGAATACTAATATATTAGTATTATGTACCATATACCTGAAACTAATATAATGTTATATGTCAATTATAAATCATTTTTAAAAAATTGACCAAGTATTCGTATATAAAGCAAATCTCAACAGATTTCAATGACTCAGTAACATAGAGTCCACATTTTTTTTACCAATTTGCAATTAAATTAAAACTAAATTGCAAAGATAACAAACTATATACTCTTGGAAATTTTTACAAACATACTTCTAAGGCACATGAGATATTATTTACTCTCAGTAGACTGACAAAAATAAGAAATCTTATAAAAGAATGTAGATCGAAGGGAATTCTTACATACTTCTGGTAGAAATATAAAGTATAATCAATTGAAAATGCAGTGGAAATCAATTTGGTGTTATCTCGTAAAGTGGAACATTCAAATACCTACTGACCTGGCACTTCCACTCTTAGGTATGTCCTCTAGAAAATCTCTTCTACACAAGAGAACAAGTATGAGAATGTTCGTAGCCTAATTGTTCATAAAGCCAAAAAATAGAAACACCTCAAATGCCCATCAACATGCAGATGGATAAACAGATCATAATATATACAATGGAATACTATATGACAAAAAGGAATGAACAGGTATACTGAAAGATGCACATCAGAGATGAGATACTTCATGAAAAGAAGCAATTCTTAGGAAACTATGTATAGTATGGAATAATTAGCAAAGCCCCAAAACAAGTGAGACTAAAAATACATTATTTAGGAGCATATGCATAAGATATAAAGCGGAAAAAAAATGTCAAGAGAATATTAAGCTCAAGATGCAGGAGCATGGTTACTTGTAGGGTAGGGGGAAAGGGAGGGGACAAACTAGGAAAGGGATATGAAGGTAAGAGTGCCAGTATTGGTAAAGTCTTGGTTCTCAAGTTGGGTGGGGGCTCACGGGTGTTTTTTTATTACACTTCATACACATTGCATATATTTCAAAATATATCATATATATTTTCATAGATCTAAATATTTCAATACAATGTGAAAAGATTCCGTTGTAAAATCAAAGACCTATGTTCCTACAAACAGGTATTTCCTGCAACATGTATTTTAGCTGTTCTAAAATACATGAGTGGAATTAACTGAAAGGTAATAATTTACTGATACTAAACAGGTCTGTAAATTATGAGTAAGATAAATCAGACTTGATTTTTGATTAAATTCAAGAAGTTTTTATAGTTGGATACACTGTGTAGTTTTAATAAAACAACATTCCAAAGCCTCTAATATAATGCCTGATACATAGAAAAATTTTGATAAATACTTGTTTCCTTTCTTCTAGTCCAAAGATCAGTGGAATCTGTCCGCCTTTTAAAGACACCTGTGGTCTACTCAAAAGTGATCGTTTTATATTACGAAAAATGCCTAATATGGCTCTAGTTTATACCACTGTATGTAGCAGTATTCAGTTTCTTTTGTGCAGACTAAACACTTCAGTTAGTGTTGAACAAAGAAAATTATATGCTCTCGTTATGTGTGCTTTAATTTAGATGCTTAATGGCTTTTAATGTTACCAAATAAGTTTATTATTATATTATGATCTCATTTGTATTATATTGCCTTGCTCTTCCATATTTGTGGTGATATGGTCATGGTTTACGAAAACAATAATCCCTAAGAAATAGGTCATTAACAGTAGTTAACGATTACTTGTGATCTATGGTAATGACTGATTTCTTTGGGATTATTGCAGTTATAAACCATAATTACAGATTATTACAGCAATAATTATTTTGTTAAAGGAAAAAATGTTCTGTGCTTGAACAGCTGCTAAAACAAGTGCACTGAACATTTCAGAATAATGGAAAATTATAATGAAAATTTAGTCTTATGAGATATTTTTTAAATTTACAGATATGTAATTTATATATCAGATATTTATATTTCTAAATATAATTCAGATTTATGGATTTATATGGTTCTTTAAACTTTGTGGATATAATTCTGTAACTAAAGTAACTTCTTAGCATTTATTATTTTGATAGACAGTCTAAAATTGTTGAGGTTTAGGGAAGGGTTTAATATGTACGAGAAGTATCACTTCTCATTTTTTAAATATGAAAAATTATATTTGCTAGCTTAATAATAATAATGCCTTTGTATTTCATTGTTCATTTCTAACACTAATCCTAATTTATTCAATCAGTAGTTAAGTTTCTAAGGGTTAAGAAATGCCTGTTTAAGAGTTTCTAAGTGTTAAGAAATCACTGCTTTCTAAAACAGGAAGAAATAAATACACATTCCGTTTTTCTCTAAATAAACTTCCATTCAAAATTTACCATAATTTTAGAAAGCAATGCCCACAATTGATAACATGCTATCTTAGCATATTATTCTTTGATATAGAAGTTTTAATTCAAGGTCACAGAATAAAATATTAAAGAATAAAAAATTTAAATTTGAGAAGTCCATGTCCTATATTTAATATATTTTGTCTTCTATAATTAGACAATGATACTCGTCGTACTGCATTGAAAAAATCATTTCCCCCCCTTATCTGTCTTACTAGGTTCAATTTCTTGGGCATGGATGGGGGGGTCTCACCCTACCCCATACATGTACATATTTTGTTATATCCCTACAGCAGAACATGACATAGTAGATACTCAGCAAATGCTTTTCAGAATGTATTTTACTTGGGAATTTTTTCTTTTCAGTTTAGGGTTTTTGTTTTACAAACAGCATTAAGAAAGTATATATAGCTAATTGTAACTAGCTTCGATTGCAACAAGCCTCTTTGGTAGAGAGGAAAGAACTTAAAAAGTTTTAAATATAGTGTGACTTAACTTTCTTGAGCAGCTTCTAAAATAAAACTCAGAATGAACATACCAATGTTACATATTGATACGTTTTGTGGGTTTTGTAAGTATGACGTAGAAGAACTAACAAGGGGATAGTTATTTAATAATAATAGAACTAATAGCCAACACTTACTGAGCATTTACAGCAGGCATTATGAGTACTTTACTTACAGAATACCATTTAATGCTTTTCACAAGCCTTTGAGCTAGGTGTTATTTTCATCCTCCTATTTATAAATGAGGAAATTAAAGCCAAGAGAGATTATGTAAATAGCATAATAAATGTAGAGGCAGGATTTGAACCCAGGCTATGCCCTTGGTAGCTAAATTGTATAGCCTTCATTTTTCTACTATTGATCTTCCAACAGAGAAATATAAAAATCACATGCATGATGAATTCTTTGTGTATTTTTAAGAAGGCTTATTTTATAAAGCGCTCATAGGCATATGCTTCTATGTTTACATTAGTGATAAACCCCAAAAGGAAATTCACTTATTTTAAATTCAACTATTCACCAAACATTCATTTGATATGTCACATATACCTGGTTTTATAAAGTGGGTGGTTGGGAATCAAAAGAAGTGTGAAAAGCCCTAAAAATGATCCCAAAGGCCAGTGCAGTCTTATCTGTGGTCAAATTTTGGAGACAACTAGAGAACAGTTCAGGGTTAGGAATTAAAATGTGTTAAATAAGCCTTAAGAGATTGCTGGATCACAAGATTATTGGATCATCAGGGTCTGTCCAGCTAATTGACAAACGTGTTGCGTATTCCCTTTTATCAATCTTGAGAGGAAATTGTATGTATCTCATAATAGTATGAGAATGGATTCTTGGAAATTTGTTACCTATATTTCAATCATAGCTCTGCACTTTTTAGTATGGATTTGTGACATTAAATGAATATATAGAGTGGATTGAATGTTTAGAACAGTGCCTACTGTACGAGGTCTGACAATTACGTTCACGAGCTCATCCTAGAAAAAGTGCTACATACCTCATTGCTGAATATCACTATGGTCCCCTTTGAAGTACTCTCCTTGGGAAGCTATGCACTGACGTCAGCACCTAGTCCTCCCTTCAAAGCAGTTTTGGAACTCTTTCTGGAATGGCCATCAGAGCTGTCGTATTACCCTTGAGGTCCTGAATGTCATCAAAATGTCTTCCTTTCAATATTTGCTTTATCTTCAGGTAAAGAAAGAAGTCATTGGGGGCCAGATCAGGTGAGTAGGGAGAGTGTTCCAATACAGTTATTTGTTTACTGGCTAAAAACTCCCTCACAGACAGTGCCGTGTGAGCTGGTGCATTGTCGTGATGCAAGAGCCATGAATTGTTGGCGAAAAGTTCAGGTCATCTAACTTTTTCACGCAGCCTTTTCAGCACTTCCAAATAGTAAACTTGGTTAACTGTTTGTCCACTTGGTACAAATTCATAATAAATAACACCTCTGACATCAAAAAAGGTTAACATCGTTTTCAACTTTTGATTTGGACTGACGGAACTTTTTCGGTTGTGGAAAGTTGTCTGACTTCCATTGTGCACTGTGACACTTTGTTTCAGGGTCGTATTGGTACAGCCATGTTTTATTACCAGTGATAACGGCCCAAAACATTGTCTTGCCTCTCCAAAAGGCCTTGGTAAACTTCGACTCTCCTTTGCTTTTGTCCATTGGTGAGCTCCTTCGGGACTTTTTTTTTTTTTTTTTAATTGTGGAATATTGGGGAACAGTGTGTTTCTCCAGGGCCCATCAGCTCCAAGTCAAGTCGTCCTTCAATCTAGTTGTGGAGGGCACAGCTCAGCTCCAAGTCCGGTCACCATTTTCAATCTTAGTTGCAGGGGCGCAGCCCACCATCCCATGTAGGAATTGAACTGGCAAACTTGTTGCTAAGAGCTCGCACTCCAACCAGCTGAGCCATCTGGCTGCCCCCCTTTCGGACCATTTTTGCACACACCTTCCTCATGCCAAGACTTTCAATTAAGATTTTCTTAACTGTTTCTCTATCGATGTTTAGTTGGTCTGCTATGCTTCTCACAGTCAGCGTACAATTTTGACGCAGAATTTGATGAATTTTTGCAATGTTTTTGTTCTGCTCAACACTAGCCACCTTGACCTCTCTCCATTAGTGACGCGTTCTCTCCCCTCAGAAAAACATTTAATCTATTTGTACACTGCCGTTTTCTTCATACCATTATCCCCATAAGCTTGGACTAACATGTCCCTGATTTCACTCCCACTCTTGGCAAGTTTACCAAGGAATTTAATGTTTTTTTATTGCTCTAATTCAAGCTCAGACATTCTCGTGATGGCACACAAAAACATGCAACAACAATAATGAACGCCACTCAGCAAGATGTTGTCACACGTCGACACCAACACAGCTGTGAGTCACTGATGTACCAAGGTTATGAAATCTTACTGAGCAGTTTGTACAGTGCTGCCAGTGTAAGCGCATGGTGGCAAGTTTGCGAACTTAATTGTCAGACCGCGTATATATCATGTTAGTGATAGTACTGAAATAAATTAAAAAATGAAGCAGGAAAAAGGGATCTGAAATGTTTGGGATCAGATTGTGGTTCACTTATCTCGTGCCTAAACTTAGTGGCTCATCAAATAACAAGCGTTTTATTATTATCTCTCAGTGGTCTCTGGAATTGATTAGTCTCAGCTGGGGCTGGTGTCACCTGAATGATTCTTTACTCACATACCTAGTGTCTGGGCTGGAATGTTTGACGAATGGGCTCTCGCTGGGCATTCCTCTCTCCGTGCCGTCTCTCTACATAGCTGGCTTGAGCCTCTAATAGTATGGTTGTTTCAGGGTGTGTGGTCTTCTACATGGTACCTGGCTCCTCCAGACTGAACGTTTCCTAAGGGACTAGAGGAAGCTGCCAGTTCTCTTAAAGGCTAAGCCCCATCTTGGAATAGTGTCACTTCCACCGTATTTTGTTGGTCAACACAGTCACAATTCAGCCCCGACTTGCAAAGGCTTAGAAGCATAGACTGCACTTCTTGATGGCATGTGCATACATGGAAAGAAGGAGTCAATGATGGGTGTCTTGAAGATAAGCCACCATACCCTTAAGTATTGAAAATTGACAGGAAAGCCATGTTAGCCCTCCTGAGCAGGTGAATTCATAGTCAGTAGAGTTGTATCTTTCTCCAGTTATATTAAGCTATGTGAGTATAAGCAAAGAATAAGTGGGAAATTGGATTTAAACAATTATGGTTTTGAAGATGAATATGTCAGAGCAAGAGAGGAGTTGAAGTCATATGCAAGGCAGAGATTATAATTGACATAGAACTGAAGCTAAGTAAGCAGGATAGCGAGACATAACGGGTGTAAGAGGAAGTAAATGGTGGATCTCAAAAAAACTATTAGAACTAACAAGAAATCAGCAAAGCTGCAGGATATAAGATCAATAAACAAAAATCAACAGTGTGTCTGTATATTAGCAATGAACAATCAAAAATGAAGTGATGATAAGTCATTTACAATAACATCAAAAAGAATAAAATACTTAGGTATAAGTTTTTTACAAAGAAGTGTAAAACTTGTACACTGACACTATAGAACATTATTGAAAGAAATTAAAGATCTAAATAACTGGAAAGACATCCATAGTCATGGATCAGAAGATTTAATATTGTTAAGATGGCAATACTCTCCAAATTGACCTACAGATTCAGCACAATCCCTGTCAAAATCCCAGCTGGCTTTGCAGAAAATGACAAGCTGATCCTTAAATTCATATGAAATCCAGGAAACCCAGAGTATCCAAAATGATCTTGAAAAAAAATGATATTGAAAAACTAATACTTCCTGATTCCAAATTTTAGTACAAAGCAGCAGTAATCAAGAAAATGGTATTGGCATAAAGTTCGACATTAGAGCAATGAAATGGAATTGAGAGTCCAGGTATAAACCCTCCAATTTGTAATCAACTGATTTTTGACGGGTGGCAAGACAATTCAATGATGAAAGAATTATCCTTTCAACAAATGGTGCTGGGACAACTGGATATCCATATGCACAAAGAATGAAGTTGGACCCTTATCTCCTACCATACATAAAAATTGAGTCATAGACCTAAATGTAGAGATAAAACTATGAAATTCTTAGAAGACAACAAGAGTAAATCTTCATGACTGGGTTGGGCAATGGTTTCTTAGATATAACACTAAAAGAGAAATTAGAAATTTGGACTATATCAGAATTAAAATTTTATGTGCTTAAAAGGACACTGTCAATAAAGTGAAAAGAACCCACAGAAAATATTTGCAAATCGTATATCTGATAAGGGACTTGCATTTAGAAAACAGAACTCTTGCAACTCAATACTAAGAAAGATAAATAACCTAATTTAAAAATGAGCAAAGGATTTGAATACACATTTCTCCAGAGAAGACATGCAAATAGCCAGTAAGCACGTGAAAGGATGCTGAACATCAGTCATTGGGGAAAGGCACGTGAAAATTACAGGATACCACTTCACACCTACTAGGGTGGATTAAACATAAAGACAGATAATAACAAGTGTTGACAGGGATTTGTAGAAATGGGACCTTCATACATTGTTGGTGGGAATGTAAAATGGTGTAGCTGCTTTGGAAAACAGTTCGTCAGTTCCTCAAAATGTTAAAAATATATATTATGACTCCATCAATTCTAGGTATACCCAAGAAATGAGAACATACATCCATATAAAAACTCGACATAAATGTTCATAAAATTATTGTTTATAAAGTCAAAAGGTGGAAAGAACCCAAATGTCCATCAGCTGATGAATGGATAAATAAAATGTGGTATCTTCAACAATGGAATGTTATTTGGCCATAAAAACTAATGCAGTATTAATACATGCTACAACGCGAATGGTTCTTGAACACATTATGCTAAGTGAAAGAAGGCAGTCACAAAGACCAGATGTTGTATGATTCCACTTATATGAAATGCCCAGAATGGGAATAATCTAAAGAGACGTAAAGTAGATCAGTAGTTGCTTAGGGTTGGGAGGGTGGGGGTACAGAGTAGGATTTTTTTGGAAGGGATGAAAATCTTCTAGAATAAGATTGTGGTGATTGGTACACAACCCTGTGAATTTAATAAACATTGAATCTTCCAAGTGCGTGAATTGTATGGTAAAGTTGTTTAAAAAGGTGAAAGATTCATGGATTTGAGGTTCCCAATAGAACAAAGGATTGTATGTAAGGAAACTGTCTAGTACCTTCAGTTTCCTACATGAGCTTTTTTTTTTCTGTTACCTTTTTCACTATACATTCATAATTCATAAAACTGAGTTACTTTATCTTGTTGGTGATCTTATTCTCTTATTTAATCTGCTTCACATTGCTCATGTACAAGGCTGCATAATTGGTTAATTGTGATTTATTCATTGTTTTGTGATAGATTAAGGGATGTGGATACTTGCCAGGTTATATTTCTAAGAGAAAGTTTGTCACCTCAGTAGGCCGACGTGTCTCCAGAAGTTTGAGGTAGTTGATGACTTGTACTATGGTAATGACTGCTAGTATCCACAGGAAGACAGAAAGTGTTGTTTTCTACATTTATTTATCCTTGCTAAGTCTTCTAAAAGCACTCTCTCTTTTGTGACTGTTCAATACCTGGTTAAAAAAAAAAAAAGCACGTAACACTTTAGTTCACTTGAAAAGGTTTCCCAATACCAAAACATAATTGATTTCAGTATTATGAAATAGCCTGCTCATCTTTGAAAAATCAATCCCCAAGAATAGCATGAAATTTCTTTTTAGCAAGATATTGGTATGTTGTTAATTATTCATAAAGGTCTCAAAAATCTTGGAGAATCTGATACATAGATCGATGAAGCTAGAGATGTAAAATATGCCTTAAATAAAAACCATTCAATATAAATACCTCCGTTTTTAAACTGTCAATGTTGTCTGCCCCAAAGTAAGATTTGTGAAAACTATAGATGTTTCCACTGTGTCACTGTTGTGCAATTATTTAATCCTTTGCTGCTGTTGCCCACGGAATTAATTTAGTTGTCAAACAATATGATTTACACAGTGAAAGTCGCAGATTTTTAAAAATTATGCATAGAAATACAAAGGGAATAAATTAACTACCATCTGTTATGTTCCAAGCAGGAGCCATATTAAAAATGATCTGACTGGTACTCTCATGACATTGAACATTCAGAAAAGATTCTGGTCATTGGAGCTTAGTGGTACTTACTGACTAGCAGCCTGGATCCAGACATTACCTTTGATGTTTTGGTATCACATTTAATTTTTAATCCTAAATCTTCAGGGTAGATATTATTTTCTCCATTTTGCAAATGAAAACCCTAAGATGTAAAGGGGTCAGTAACTTATGCAAGATCACATAGCAAATTGGTATAGCTGGGATTCAAACAGTTTTATCTGGCTCTAAAATCTGTCATTTTCACTGTTACACTTACTGCCTTGATAAACTTAAAACCGAACTTTTCATTCTCTGTCAAGAACTGAGTTCACAACAGTTTATCATTTGTTTGGAAGAATAGATCATCATTCTAATTTTGGAACTTTCTGAAAAACTAAGCTTTGTTTCTATCAATACTTCATAAATATTTTTCTTTTTTCTTATGTATTAGGGCGTCTTGCATGGCTGGTATACTTAGTTGGGACAGTTGTTGGAGGAAGATTAACATACACCAGTACAGATGAACATGATGCTATGGATGGAGAATTATCCTGTCGGTAAGTAATGGCCACACAATTTACAGAAATTTACCAAGTAGTTAAGAAATTTGGTTACTGAACTGGTATGATGAGCTAAAGCATTTTCTATTTGGCCTTTTGAGGAAGGTAGTCTTTTCCTTTTCACTCATGAGAAAACCAAGGCTTAGAGGTTAAGTGATCGGTAGATGTCGTCTCTAACAAGTGGTATAGTCAAATATATTTCAATTTGTTTAAGTAGTGTGATGAAGATTTAGCTTGCTGTTTTATTTCTGACAAAGCATGCAAAATTGGTGTTTATTGGGATGGTGACAAAATTGGGGTGACATACATCCGGTCAAAATCAATGGATAGTTACCCAAGACAAGCTTTGTTTATGATTGTTGACTAGATTTTTCACCTCATGACCATAGCCTTAATAAGAAACAGTAATTACCTCATATTTCTTTCTAAACTGAGGAAAATTCCTACGTATGAATAATAATGAGTCAGCTGATTTTCCACATATCTTATTTTTTAATAACATCTTTCTTTAAAACAAAGTACTGCATGTTTTTGTTGAACACTTAAAAAATTCAAATGAAGAGAAAAGTCATATATTAGTTTGGAGGTAACTACTAGTGCCGTTTTGGTAAAGACCTTGAATCTTTTTAATTAATGCTTGAGGGTATATGTACAGTACATATATATTTTGCAACTTTTTTAAACAAAAATTATACGAGAATATTTTGTAAACTTAAATCAGGATACTAATTACAATACCTAATTCATTTGGGGCTATTATTCGGATTAAATGAGTTAATATTTTTCAAATGCTTAGAATAATACCTGACAAATAGTAAGTACTATATTACTAAAACAAAACAAAACAAAAATCCAAACATTTCTTGTTTAAAAAATCAAACATAGTATTGTGAACATTTCACCTAGACATGAAATATTCTAAGCTGTACCATAATTTAAACAAACCCTTGGTTTTGGAATTTTAGGTTGTTTCTCAATTTTTTCTTACTAGAAACTGCCTTGAGGTGAATATTCTTTTAGTTATATCTTTATGTAGATCAAAATAATTTCATTAGTTAATTCCTAAAAGCTGAAAAGCTGGTTGAATGGTACGTAGCATTTTAAAGACTTTCAATACGTATTACCAAATGGCCTTGTGGAAAAATTGTACCAGTTTGTTCTCTTGAACCCAAAGACTATGAAAATTATCTTTTCCTGCAGCTGAACTAGATAATAGGATTCTTATCTTGCCAGTTTATACATAACAGGTGTCTTATTTGAATTTGTATTTCTTTGGTTACAAGTGGTGTCAAACATTGTTTTCCATTTCTATTCTTGCCATTTGTATTTTCTCTTTGTGATTTTTTTTTAATGTGTATAGATTTTATCATTCACCTGGTTTTCTTTTGTGATAATCTTTCCTAATTTATAAGAACTCAGTATATATCAAAGATCTTAACATTTTGCTCTTCATTTAAAAAAATGTTTTCTCCATATTTTTGTTTTAGAAATTTGTTTTGTACTGGCTTTAAATATTTATGTATTCAGATCTGTGAATTTTTTCCTTCCTATTTTTTCCATTGCTTAAGCTTAGAAAAGTTGTTCCATACCTCAATAATAAAAATATCCATCTACATATATTTTCTCCTAGTTTTATGGATTCAGCTTTTTATATTTAATATAGCTGACATTCACTTTGGTTTACATAATTTTTCCAGAGTTTCCAAAGTGTTAACCAATTAATGTCAACCCCACCCTCTGCTGATTTGAAACACCACTTTCAGCTTACACAAAATTGTTATGTGGTTTTCTGGGCCTTTTATTCTTGTCCATTGACCTTTGAACTCTATTCTAACACCACTATCACCCTATTAAAGTTCTTAAAATTGTTATTCCTTGTGATATTTTCCCTTATTATTATTCTTAAATTCATTCCTAAGTGTTTCATAAATTTGTTCCCGTTTTGAATAGACATTCTCCCTTCATTCCATATCCTTTTTAACTATTAAACTAGCTCTTTCCAGTGAAATTTGAATCTGAATGGAACATAAATATTTTTAGTTTTTCTAAGGTTTGTTATTTCCAATATCAAATCAATTTAAAATACGAATGAATGGGGGCATTCTTAAAATGTTTTGGTTAATTTTAAACCAAGTGAGCAATTTGCCTCTGTACCATCTTTTATCATAACATTACATATTTAGTAAACTAGAAATTAAGTATACTTTTTGCTATAGCTCGTTTGATTTTTTAAAAGTTTTTATTATCAAGTAGGGAAATAGCCATTGGCACTATTTTCCTGCAAAATATGTAACAAGAAATAAACAAATGTGGGTGTATATTTGCCAAGTAGAAAAATTTAATTTTAAGCAGTAAACCTATTTAACTTTAAATAAGATTTGTTTTATGTTTCAGCCTACATCCCCTCCCTAGAAAACAGAGCCTTGGGCTTTTTTGAGGGGTAGGAAGAAGGGTGCATTTTCAGGGAAGAAAGAAAGAAAGAAGGAAATGAGAGAATAAGAGAAAACAAGTAGAGTCAGTCCTCATTATTCACAGATTCCATATTTGCAAATTTGCCTACCTGCTAAAATTTGTTTGTACTCCAAAATCACACTCATGATGCTGTTACAGTCATTCTTGGACATATGCATAGAGGCAAAAAGTTTAAGTTGCTGGATGTGCACTTTCCCAGCTGAGGTTGACAGATGCTGTGCCTTCTTATTTCAGTTCTTATAGTTAAATATGTGTCCTTTTTGCTGTCTATTCAGTGCCATCATTTTTGCATTTTTGTGCTTTCTGTTGGTGGTTTTGCAGTTTAAAATGACCCCCAGCATAGTGCCCAAGTGCTGGCTAGTGAGCCTAAGCACAGGCTCTTAGGTGCCTTACGGAAATAATGCATGTTTGTTTAGGTAAGCTTCATGCAGGCAGGTGGTACTGCTATCGGCTGTGAGTTCAATGTTAATGAATCAACAATATGTATTAAATTAGGTGCCTTTAAACAGAAACACACATAAAACGAGGATATGTGTTGATCAGTTGATGAAAATATTGTGACCATAGTTCCTCAGGAACCTAATCCCATGTTTCCGTTAGGAGCAGGGGTTCAGTATTCAGTAATTGAGTTTTCACGGCAACTCTACAGAACATAACTACCATGAATAGTGAGAGCCCACTGGATAGCAGTAATGCGTTACACACCTGCTGGCCCGCTTTTACAGGCATTTTGCCCAGAGACCACGTGGAACCCCTGTGTTTCAAGACAGTTCTTGTTGGTAGTAGAGGGATGGCAATTATGGGCAAGCAATTTATCTGTTCGCTGATTTGTGTCCTGTTCCTTACTGGTTGAAGTCTACTCCTGGGGTGTTTAACTTTTCCATACTTCTTAGTTGTGTTCCCTCTTTGAGAAACTGCTGGGGAAGCCAGAGCTTCTGTTGAGTTGGATGCAAGGGCAGGAGCTGTGGCAGTCCTCTCCTCTCCCCTGTGTGACGATTTATAACTGCAGGAATTGTGTGAATCTTTACTGGGGCTGCCAGGCAAGTGATTGAGGGCAGGGGTGGGTGAGAGGTGGTGGTGGGTTAGTGGGTGTGTAAGAAGGGCCAAGCACATCAAGGTGAGGCTTCCATACTTTGTCTCAAAAAAACATAAATATTTGTTTTAAAATACTGAGATTTTTCATTAAGTAAGAATGATGTTTTATGTAATACTTTAAAATATCGATTTGATATGAAGAAGTTCCAAGGAACTAGAACCGTAATACTGTTGCCTTCTGTGTTGTTACATGATAACTTTCTAACTCCTGGGAAAACACTACCAAATTAGAAGATCGCAAACCTCCTGCCAACAATCGATGTGCTAGTTTATCAGGAAAAGTTTAATATTCTTAAAAGCTCCCAATATTGTGATAATTATAATTAAAACATGTTGCTTTAACATATTTAAATATACCACTTTAACTTAGCAAGTAAATATATTTGTGCTCAGGCCATACAATTCTAATTAAATGGAGATCACTTAATTTTATAGTCATTTCAGTTTCATTCATCATAATCAGAATGAAAACCTCTTGAGAGATTCCCCAGGGATTTTGTCTTAGTCATCCAGTGTTCTTCATTTTGCGAGTGCTAGTGGAGTGGCTGCTGCATTCAAGCTCATTCCTGTCAGTTCCATCACCGTTTCTCCTTGTTGCTCTCATGTGCTCATCTCTGTCATCCTCATCATTCGTTGAAGACTTTGACAACTAGCTCAGAGTTTTGCTTTCTCTCCCAAACCCTACAATCATATAGATGACTTCAACTTCTTTCCCATCAGATCGTGGTACTCTCCTCTTCTCTACCCATAAGCTTCCGGTGGCTTCCCATCCCATATGAGACCAATTCCAAAGTCCGTGCCATGGTTCAAAGCATCTTCTGCTTGTCTGACCTCATTTTCTAGCCTTTCTCATTCAACTCAGCCACACTGTCCTCTTTGCTGGTTTTTGAGGATTCCCAATATGTTTTCACTTTAGGGCCTTTGAACTTTTCTGCTAGGACAGTTTCTCTCAGATGTTTATGTAACACTCCCTCACTTCAGTCAGGTGTGTCCTCAGATGGCTCTTCCTCCTTTGACCTGCCTATCTAAAATAACATTCTTAGTCTACTTTATTTTCTTTATAGTACTTATTTTCTCTGAACACCTATATGTTTATTCCACAATAAGGGAAGGAATAAGCTTTAACTGCTTTGTTCATGGTTGTATTATCTCATCTGCCTGGCAAAACCTTAACCCTGAAGTAATTCAGAGTTTTCTTTAACTTGTTAAGTGATAATAAAAGAAATTGCACACCTCTGCAGATAGATCCCATTGTCAATTAAGATACCTTTTTTTTTTTTACATCAAATGAGCCCTCAGCATTACTTAGTGATTCTTTGTTGTTTTAGTAAAATCCTCGTTCTCTCAGCACTGTTTCTCTTTATCCTGTTCTATCCTAGACTATTAGGAATCCTCGCTATTCTCTTTGTAGTGTTTATTATTGCACTTATCATTCTTTATTCTAATTTCTTGTTTTATTGTTTTGCTTTGCATAAATAATAGATTTCTGGTGGACGGGAATATATGTATCTTGCTCATTGTTGTATTCTGAATACCTAACACACGTCTTCCATATAGTAGGCACTCGGATATGTGTTGACTAAATAATCATTTAGTTAATTGGATACCAAGGGGAATATAAAATGATTACCCAAAATTCATTTCTTTCTATTTGTAATAGTGTGTTTATACTTAGATCAAAATTGTTTAATGATATATTTCTCATCTTAGTCCCTCCGTGCTCTTTACCTAACAAGATTAAGGAAACATAAATGTAGGATGATAAATTGAAGCTGGAAGTGAATGTTATATATATATACAACACAAGCTTTGATCTTAAGCACTTGTTAGAGGTAGCCACAAATCTTTGAAGAACACTGTGGCAGAGACTGCTAGTTGTCCCATATCTCTTCTTCCCTTCTTCTGTGGTAATAGAATACCCGATTGTTTTGCTGGGCATGTGGCCACCTGAATAAAGACTAGATTTACTAGACTCTCTTGCAGCTAGGTATGGTTAAGTGATTATGTTCGGCAATTGGATGTAAGTGAATGTGGTATGTGCAACACACATGAACATAATGGGTGGAGCTGAAGAAGCCATCTTAGACCATAAAGTCATTGTGTGAATTGAGGCAAGTGTAACAACAAGATGGAAGGAACCTGAGTCCCTGATACACCATGGAGCACCAACTAGTCCTGGAGTGCTGCCTTGGATTTTTGCTTGAGAGACAAATAAACATCTATATTGTTTAAGCCATTATCTTGAATTTCAGGCACTTGCAGCTGAACTTTTTGTACAACTACCAAAACTTCTTTGATAAGTGGATCATTTACCCTCCTAGGAATTCTTTCCTACTTTCCAGGGGATGTCATTACCTCTTAGGAAATGCAAATTGGCAGCTTAATATGAGTTGTAAAGGCATCCCAACAAACTGTCTTGTGGTTTTGTATCTTCCTCGGATTTTGGAATGAATGCCATAAAAAGGAAATAAAAGTAAACAAGAGCAAGTATGTAGAATCACCGAAGAACTAGAGTAGGAAAGGAGAGGTTCTACTCAATAAAGAATTTGATAGTAAGACATGCCTTATAAGTCACTTAAAAAATCATCTGGATCCAGAGACAAAGTCTGATTTATGTATCCATTAATTTAACTAAAAATTATTCCAACAATCTGATAAGTCACCAATATACAGACTTTAAAAGTCAGCTTTGTTTCTTCTCTCCAAATTAAATAATAAACACATCTTCAGGGTGAGGGAGTGACACCTGGTCACAGTAATTCTTAAATTTGATCTTTAGTTTTCCTTCATAAATTTTTATAGTATTAAAGATATTTGGTAAGTGAAGGATACTGTTAAATGAGTAGCTTAATGTATAAATATAAGATATAACTATAAATGTAGTTGTCAAAATATTATTTCATAATACTTTGGCAATAAATACCAAGATTTTACAAGAAGTTTATACGCTGTAACCTAGACATTTGTTTCTAGAAATCTTTGGTAATAGGGAAGAGGACTGTAGTTATATTTTACTGAAATATGAGAATTTATATGAAAAACAGGATGATTAAATGTTAACATAGCCTTAATATTATACGACCATTAAAAATAACGTTTTGGAAAATTATTTAATAATATGAAAAAATAATTGGTTGAGATATATTTAGTGAGACAGATGAGTGGAATAGAATAATAGGTCCAGTAAGTAATCTGAATGCATAAATGAACTTAGTGTATATGATAAGGGGTAATTCGAAATGGTAAGTAAAAAGATAGAACTATACAAGAAGGAAATGGTGTTGAAGAAGCTGGGTAGCTATTTGGGAAAAAATGATGATTCATATCTCATAAGACATGTTCAAGATAAATGCAAATGTTATCATAGAGGTAAATGTAAAAATGTGAAACATGAAAACATATCAGATTCAGGTAAGATCTTGTTATTATGCAAAATCCCTAAAAGAAAAAATTGATACAATTTTCCACATAAGGAAAACAACAAAAACTTCTACATGGCATTAAAAAATACAATAATCAAAGTCAAGAGACATATGAAAAATGAGGAAAAATATTTACAGATCAATCACAGGGCTCTGTTTTCTAATATATAAAGAATTTGTAGAACTCAGCAATAAAAAGACACCGAATAGAAAAAATTGGCAAAGGATACAAATGAGCAGGTCACTAAAAAGGACCTGTTTAAGTCATAAATATGACTTAAAAACATGGAAAATTTTTAACCTCACATACATGACAGAAATAAAATTAAAACTACACCGCGATGCCATTTTTCACATTTCAATAAATCCTTAAGTTTAATATCCTGAAATATCTATGTGCATTTGGACACTCAGACTGATGATAGAAGTAAAAATTGTTTCAATTTCTGTGCAGGGCAATTTGGTAATAACTATCAAAATTATAAAAGTTTATATTCTTAAGCTAGTAATTTGACTTTTAGAAGTGTATATTGTAACTGTACATGTGTGAATGTGGTGCACAAAATTAATTTCAACATTTTTGTAACAGCAAAAAATTATAAACAACTTTAGCATCCATCGGAATGGGAATGTTTGAAAATATGGTACATTCATATGATGGAATGTTAAAGAGCTGCAAAAGAGAATAAGGAAGCTCCTTATGTCTAATATGGAAAGATCTGTGAGATATATTGTTAATGGAAAAAGCTGGATTTAGAACCATAAGTATAGTATGCTCCATATGTTTAAAAGAGTTGGGAGGATAATATATAGCCGTATTTGCCTGTACATGCATTTTAAAAAGTCTCTGGCAGGAAGCAAACTATCAACAGTGTGTGTATGTATGTTCTGTGTGCATAACTGGAGAAGTGGGTGGGTCAGGCTAGGCATACCTGTCTTTCTTTGAGTCCTGCTTCCTCTACAACCTCTACTTCTATCTCTTAAAACGATTGTTACAACATGCTGATTGCGTTAGCACCAGGCACTGGGTTGCCATCCACTGGAAAATTTTCATGAAAATAGATAATGAAAGGATATCTCTTTTGAAAATTCTAGACTAAGTTTTACATGATACTGAATTAAGTTTTTTTTCTCTAGGAAATTTAAGTTAACCTTCGGTTATTTATGATTTTCTGTTAATAATAGTTGTACACTTGTATTAAAATATTAAGGTCATCTTATAATTTATTTCAGGTGAAATTTTATTTATTAAAAAAGTGATATAACTTGATCGTTGTACCTCTTGATTTTTTTAAAATTTTGAATCATGTGACCCCCAAATATAGGATTATATGAAAATAGAAGGTTTAATGAAAAAAGTAAAACCCCAAACTACATGCTCAATATTATTCTTTATCGCTATAATTTTATATATGCATAGATATACCTGTGTATATTATATTCATAATAACTGTAGATACTTACAGCTATGTATATTATATATTTATATATATGTCATGTATTTATATATAATTTTTTTGTAAAATAAGTGTATGTGTAGGCTTGTATGCATGTATATGTGTATGTATGTCTTAGGACAAAAGACTGGAAGGAATTAGACCAAATTGTAGTATCTCTTAGTGGTAGGATTTTAATGCTTTTTAAAATACTTTGATAAGCTTTTATATTTTGTCACTTTTTACAGTAATTATATATATTGCATTACATTGACAGTGAATGTTTTAGTGTTGTTTTTTGAAGAATTTTTACTGAAGCTTTTTTTCTTTCCTTCATGAAAAGAGTTTTTCAGCTTATATCTTTAATGGATACCGGATTGCCTCAGTGTTCTAATGAGAAAATAGAGCTCGCAATTCTCTGGTTCTTGGATCAGTTTCGTAAAACATATGTTGGTGATCAACTTCAAAGAACCTCAAAGGTAGGTTTTTACTAGAGATTAAAAAATGTTATTGAAGATAAAGAAAGATGTTCACATAACCCCTTTGAGCTGAATGATATATTTATGCAATTTCTACATAAGAAATGTGATTAATCAATTGAAATCAAGTAATTGGTATTGAAGGCAATGTGAAATTAATTTGCTCTTTTTATGCCTACATTTACCATTTTCTTTGACGATTGATTGGCAGAATTAGTGAATGTTTTTATGTGGCTAGTCATTAAATAGTAAAGATTATTTTAAACACTTGAATGGATTTTGCCTTATTGTATTGTAGTTCAAGGTTTAAAACATAAGATTTACTCTTTTAGTAATTCTGGGGTTTTTCTGGACACTTATTTATTTATGAGGTTTCCAGTATATTTTTCACTCGTTCCCCGGCATTTTTACATGATATATTGCGATAACTAGGAGAGTCACACATATCTTTGAGAGGCCACAGTTAAATCACCTTAATGTGGCGAACTCTTGTCCTGTGATAATTGAAAGACATTACCATCAGGATATTTAGCTGAATTGGTCCTGAGGCATGATGGGGGTTATTGAGGGCATGTAGGGGACCCCTCACCCAGATCTTAATAGTACTTGTGACCCTGAGTAGGACCTGTGAGATTTCTTCTTCTTCCTGGAAGAGTAACTCTTTCCAAATCCTTCTCTGTAACAAGTCCCAAGAATATTCTTACCTCCTTTGGATTTATAGTTTGTATTAGTAACGTTGAAGTGTTTCTTATTTGAAAAGTCTAGAAAAAAACTTTCTATATTGAACTGAGCTTTATTTTTTCCTGGGAAATTTAGCTCAACTTCCAGTTCATTTATGGTTTTCTGTTAATAATAGTTGTAAAGTTGTGTGAAAAAATATTTGTTCGATTTGGTTAAGATCATCCTTTAGTTTATTTCAGGTAGCTTTGTGGTTTTTTTTTTGTTTCTTGTTTCTTTTTTGTTTTTTGCTTTTTAAACGATAGCTTGATGCTTTCTTTGTCAAATATATTGTGATATTTTATTGCCATTTAGGATTAACATCAATAAAATTTTCTTAGAATTTAGCTGCGATTGAATGAGACCATTAGAAAGAAAAAGGAGTGGCTAGAAATAAATGTGTTAGGTTGGCACCAAGACAAATTAGAATCAGACAAAGTTACATGGTATGAAATTTATATTGGGTGCCTCTTTTAGAATACTAGGTGTGTTACTTAAAGGTTATGATTCTTTTATTTTAAATGTACCCAGGGAGTTTGTTATCTTGCTTTTGCAAAAGCGAATACTCGTGAAACATTACTAATTCAATATCCATTTGGTCGGGGTCTTAAATCAGAACTGTATAATATGGAGTAGAAAAGTCTTCAAATGTTGTGTTTAAGTCTTTGGAAAGAAATATGTAAAGTAAAAGTAGTTCTTTTAGGGTAGTGGTATTTGGGAAACATACACACACACACAGTATCTTTTAATATAAGGTCATTGTGAGAAAAGTGAATTATAGAAAATCAGTTTTTCTTTTTTGAAAAAGCTTACATATTGGGAAAAGAATAAATACATTATCAGACAGGTGTAGATTCTTTTATCAAAACTTGAACATTTTTGGTGTATGTATCTTACCATGTTTTCAGAGTTTATGCCTAAGATAATGTTATTTCTAAGACTTTCCTACTACATTATCCCAAAGTGAAGCCAGTGCTTTCTGCTTTTCTTTTTCTCTGGCTAGTTTTCCAATCTGCCTTTATAGGAACTGTTTTTGGGGGTCCTTAATATGTGCCGTGGCACTCTTCTGGGACCTTTTCACATTCTCTCTAGTCCTTAAAACAAGCCTGAGAGGTTGGTATTATTGTTCCCATTTACAAATGAAAGAACAGACTGTCGAAGACATAAGTTCTCTACATACTTTTTTCTGGCAACCAACTAAGGAAGACTAGATGGAAAATATTTTTTGGTCAGTGTATTGTCACATTGCAAATTGAGGCAGAAAAGGGGAGAGTGTGGATAATAGTAAGAGAATAATGTTTAGTGTGCACTTATTTTGTCTTAGGCACTGTACTCTTAAGCACAATCTCATTGGAGTGGGTCAGACAGAGTACAATTTACAAGGTTCTGCCCACTCTCTTTTCTATGTAGGTCACCGGTTTCATGCTTCATTACTCCGTACTTGTACTACGTACTTCATGTGTGCTAAAACTTTCTGCTCCTTTAAAAGTCTGCGTTCTGTGTCAGTTCTGGACCTTTGAACAAAATATTTCCTCTGCCTAGAACCTATTTCTTTTAAATCCATCTTCCACCTCCCTGCCTTACTCTGCTAACTCCTACTTACCTTTCACATCAGACACCCCATCTTTTAGGGTACCCTTCTTAACTTAAATTCTGGAAGTTTCTTTTCTCCATGTTCTATATAGCACCCTGTTTCCTATTTTAGCATTGTACCTTGCATTATAAGTATTTGTTAACAAAACATATATAAACCGTAATTTGGGTTAGGACTGTTTTTTTTGCTGTCATCTCGGAGTGCCTGGCATATTGCTTGTATGCTTTCTACTAGGTAATGGTTGAATGTATATATTTAGTAGAATTCCATAGAAATTGGATCTAGACCTCATGTATAATACTTTGAGGTAATAAAGGATATGTTCTTGAATGGGAAATAGTGCTGACTTTAGTGAAATTGTTTGGCAGTTTTAAATAAGACATACTATTAAGCATTTTGAAAATTTGATAGAAGCCTGCATATGCAAAATAATATAATTTATAGAAATAAGTGTTTTAGGAACCAAGGTGGAATCATTGAAGAGTCCTAATTGATATGCAGAATAGAAGTATGTCCTATAAGGGAGAAAGAAGAATCATAAAAGTTACTGTAGGCTTTCATTGAACAGATAGTCTGTGCCAAAGACTGCATAGCACTTGACAAGCATCTAATTTTTTCTCACAGGAACTCCATGAAAATAGTTATTTTTATTAACTCCTACCCCACCTCTTTTTACATAAAAATAGTTAATTGGAATAGTCAATTAATGTGTTTGTTATGTTTTGTTTTGTTTGAACCCAGGACACCTGATAACAGAGCCTATGCTATTAACCACTTTGCTATATTGTCTCCTGTTGGGTCTTTAACTAGGATACCGAATGGACCCTTCAAACTCAACAGGTTCAAAAAACCCTTTCCTATTTTGAGGAAGATTGACTTTGAACCCAAAATTACCACTTTATTCTTACTTCTTATATCTGATCTGTCACCTGATCTTGCTGATATTCTTTTCTAAATATCTCTCAGTTCCACTCCTTTCTCAGTCACTTTCCTTTTTATCCTCATTGTTACTACTGGTCATTTCTCACTGGATTTCAAAAGTCTTCTAATTGTCCTCTTTGTTTCCATTTTGCCTTCCCCCTCCAGTCCATTTTCCATACTGTCACCAGAGTAATCTTTTCTTCAGTGGAAAACCAGAGAGAGTAATATAATGAACACTCATATACCCATCATCCAGCTTTGTCAAATATAAATGCTTTGCCATATTTGCTTCAGATCTGTATATTTTAAGATTAAACGTTAATGACCTGTTGTTGCTTTGATTCTGTTCTTCTTCTTGCACAAAAGTAAGCACTATCCAAAATTTAACGTTATTTGTCTGCATGGTTTTATTTTCCCACATTTTATTTTATAAATATAAGATAATACTAGACTTTATAGAAAATTATTGATCAACATTGTTTTTGAGATTTATCCATGATACATGTGGTTCTAATTTTTTCTAATTATTGAATTGTGTTACAGTATGTTACTGTGCATTATGTATTTATTTTTTCTGTTAGTATATGTTAGGTTTCCAGTTTTAAAGTTTACAAAAAATGCTACAGTAAATATTGTAATATCTTTTTCTTCATGCATATGTATGAGTTTCTTGAAGGTGAATGCTAGGAGTGGAATTCCTGGGCTGTGCAATATGTATATATCTTTAGCTTTACAAGATATTATCAGGTTGCCCTCCTAAGTCTTATAATAGTTTGTTCTCCCCCCTCCAGCAGAGTAGGTATGTGTTGCTGTATAGTGTCATAATACTTGCTTTTGTCAGACTTTAAATTTTTCCAATCTTTAGGAAACATACTTCTTTCTGTGTCATTTATCTGCTTAAAATTCTTATTGGTTTCCCATTATTAACAAAATAAACTCCTTCTTATGGTCAAACTTTGCTCCCTTTGCAACCTTTTCTTTTTACACTGCATTCCACACTATGACATGATTTGTATGTGCTGCTGCCTCTTTCCCTCTTCCCTATGTCTGCTCATTATCCACTGAGTATTAATAAGTAACTGCTACACATTAAGACCAGGGATATAAAGGCAAATGGGATGGTCCATCTCCCTAGTTAAGTTTCCAGTTATAGAGCAAGTGAAGAAAAAACTATAAAATTTACCCACTTATACATTAAGACAGTATATAAAGAAAAGACTGAGTATTAAATAAGTGCTGCTGGGACATTTGATTATCTGTATATAAAAATTAGGCTTATTACTTCACAGCATACAAAAATCCCATCCAAGTACATTAGAGGACACAGTATGAAAAGCAGGAGATTATGATTTAGGGACAGGGAATGATTTTTTTAAGACATAATAGCCCCAACTGTAAATCCAAAGGTTGTTAAATTTTACCCATATTAAAAGTGAAAACTGGATCAAAGAACACAATAAACAAAGTAAAAAGACAAACTGGACACAGGGTAAGACATTTGCAATACATGTAACCTAAAGAGAATCAGTGTTCAGTTATAGAAACAATTTCTATGAATCAATAACAGAAAAACGCCCCATAGAAAAGCGGGCAAAAGATACAGGTAAACAGTTTACAGAAGAGGAAATCGCAGTTGCCAGTAAACATGAAAAGATGGTCTCCTTTCATGGACTCAGGGGAAGCAAATTAAAGGTGCAGTGAGATACCATATCATACCTATCAGCTAGAGACAATTAAAAAGTCTGACGAAAGTAAGTATTTGTGAGGAAGTGAAATAGCAAAAACTAGGGCAACCACCCAGAAAGGAACTAAAAATATATATAGTGAAAAAAATCATTAACGTTATTAAAATGTTACACTAGAAAAATATTTACTTAGTGTAAAAGAAAGCAGTATAGGAAAACTAGAGGAACAAAAAAGACATGAGACATTCAAAAAAAAGTAAAATGGCTTTCGTAGACTCAACAATAGCAATAATAACATTAAGTTTAAAATGAATTATACAATTCAACCAATAGGTGGAGAATGTTAGACTGGATTTAAAAAATAAAAGGCAGGGAAAAAATATCCAACATGCTATCTACAGAACACACATTTTAAATTCAAAGATACAGATAGATTGAAACTAAAAGGATGGCAAAAGATACACAATCAGCAACCATAAAAAAGTTGGAATGGCTATACTAATATCAGAGAAAATAGCCTTTCAAACAAAAAAATAGCACTACGGATAAAGAGGGACATTTTATAATAATAAAATAGTCAAACTTTTGAAGAAGATAACAACAATTATAAACATGTATGTACCAAACCAAACAACCGGGGCCCCAAATACATGAAGCAAAACTGACAGAAATAACAGCAGTAACAGTTGAAGACTGATGCCCTAATTTTTACATTAATGGATAGAACAACTAAGCAGAGGATCTATAAGGTAGGAATAGACTTTAACAACACTGTAAACCAAGTAGACCACAGACAGCTATAGAACACTCTACCCAACAACAGCAAAATTTGCATTATTCTTAAGTACACATAGAACATTGTCCAGGATAGATCATGTGTTTGACCATAAAGCAAAACTCAATAAAAGGATCGAAATCATACAAAGTGTGTTCTCCAACCATAATGTAATGAACGGAAATCAATAACAAAGAAATTTGGAAATTTAAATATGTGGAAATTAAACAACACAATTCTAAATAACCAATGAGTCAAAGAAGAAATCACAAGGGAAATTAGGAAATACTTTGAGGTGAAAGAAAATGAAGACACAACATACCAAAACTTATCAGATTCAGCTGAAGCAGTACTTAGGAGTAAATAGATAGCTGTAAACACCTGCATTAAAAGAGAAGAAGCATGTTAAATACGTGGACTAAGCTTCCATCTTAACACATTGGAAAATAAGAAGAAACTAAACCTAAAACAAGTAAAAAGAAGACTATAATAAAGATTAGTGTAGAAGTCAATGAAATAGAAATTCAAACAATAGCAAAAATCAATGAAATCCAAACTTGGTTCTTTGTAAAGATAAACAAAATTGACAAACCTTTAGCTAGAGTGACAAAAAGAAGACTCAAAAGTACTAAAATCAGGAATGAAGTAGGGGACATTACTATTGACCTTATAGAAATAAAAAGGATTATAATGGAATAGTATGAACAGTTGAATCCCAGTAAGTTACATAATTTAGATGAAATAAAGTCCTAGAAAGACATACACTACTGAAACTGATTCAAGAAGTTAATAGAAATCTGAACAGACGTACAACTAAAGAGATTGAATTAGTTATCAAAGATAACCCACAAAGAAGAGGGCAGGCCCAGATGGCTTCCCTCGTGAGCTCTACCAAACATTAAGAGAATTAATACCAATTCTTCATAAATGCTTCTGAAAAGTAGAAAATGAGAGAACACTTTCCAACTTGTTTTATGAGGCCAGTTTACTCTTCCTACCAGAACCATACAAATACATCACAAAAAAGAAAACTACTCACCAATATCTGCTATGAATATAGATGCAAAAAAGAAAAAGAAAATACGAGCAAACTGAATCCAACAACTTATAAATGCTTTGCCTTGTGATCGGGAGCAAGACAAGGATGTCTCTTTACTTGTGTTGAACATTGTACTAGAGGTTCTGGTCAGGGAAATTAGGCAACAAAATGAAACAAAAGGCACCCAGATTGGAAGGGAGAAAGTAAAACTATCTGTTCACACATGAGATGTCCTTGTATATAGGAAATACTAAGAATCCACTTGAAAACTATTAGAACTAGTAAATATCAGTTAGTTTGCAGGATAGAAGATCAATATAAAAATCAATTGAATTTTTACACACTTGAAGTAACCAGCCTGAAAATTAAGTGAATAAAACATAGCATTCATTTACAATAGTATTAAAAAGAATTACATACTTAGGAATAAATTTAACAAAAGAAGCGCAAACCTTATATAAACTGAAAACTAAAAAACACTGTTGGAACAAAGTAAAGAAATGTAATGAATGGAAAGATATCCCATGGTCATGAATTAGAAGACTCAATATTATTACGATGGCAATACTCCCCCCACCCCTGCCCCAAGTTGATCTACAGTTCAACACAAGCTCTATCAAAATCTTAGCTGTGTTCTTTGCAGGAATTGACAAGCTTATTCTAAGATTCATATGTAAATTTAAAGTACTAAGAATAGCTCAAAAAATACTGAAAAAGAAGAGCACCAGTAATTTCCAAACTCGCTACAAAGCAACAATCATGAAGACGGGTGTGGTGCTGTCACAAGGGTAGACATATAGGTCAGGGAAATAGAATTGAGAGTCCAGGTGGAAAACCTCACGTTCACCGTCAGTTTATTTTCATAATATAATGCAAGGGTGAAAGAATAGTCTTTTCAACAAATGATGCCAGGACAACAGGATATCCACATGCAAAAGAATGAAGCTGAACCCCTATCTCCCACCATATACAAAAAGTAAGTCAAAATGAAAAGGACCTAAATGTAATAGTTAAAATTATGAATCTCTTAGAAGAAAATATCGGAGTAAATCTTTATGACTTTGGATGGGGCAATAGTTTCTTAGATATTACACCAAAAGCAGAAGCAACCAAAGGAAAAAATAGATAAATGTGACTTCATCAAAATGGATAACTTTGTGCTTCAAAGGACATCATCAAGAAAATAAAAATGCAACCCACAGAATGAGAGAAAATATGTGTAAATCATTTATCTGATAAGGGACTTGCATCTAAAATATATAAAGAGCTCTTCAAACTCAATAAAAGATAACCCGATTTAAAAATGGGAAAATAATTTGAATGGACATTTCTCCAAAGACACACAAATGGCCAATAAGTACATGAGAAGATGTTTAACAACACTATAATTCATGGAAAATTAAATCACTGTAATTCAGGGAAATTCATGTCAACAATATAATGAGATACCACTTCACATCCCTAGGAGGGATTTAATCATAAAGATAGATAATAACAAATATTGGTGAGGATGTGGAGAAGTTGGACCGTCGTACACTGCTGGTGGGAATGTAACGTGGTGCAAACAGTTTGGAAAACTGTCCAGCAGTTCTTCAAAAAGTTAAACAGAGAGGTTCTATACAATCCAGCAATTCCACTCCTATGAATATACCCAAGAGAAATGAAAACACACATCCACATAAAAACATTACACAGCTGTTAACAGAATCATTATTCCTAATAGCCATAAAGTAGAAAAAAATCCAAATGTCCATCAACTGAAGAATGGATAAATAAAATGTGGGATATACCAAAATGGGATATTAATTCAGTCATCAAAAGGATTGGAGTATGGATACATGCTACAATTTTAATGATCCTTGAAATCATAATGCTAAATGAAAGAAGACAGCTATAAAAGAACAAATATTGTAAGATTCCATTTATGTGAAATTTCCAGAAAAGGCAAATCTATAAAAACAAAGTAAATTATTGGTTGCCTAGGAAGGGTATCTTTTTTGTGGTGTTGAAAATATTCTGAAGCTGACTGTGATGATGGCTGCAAATACCTGTTGATATACTAGAAACCACTGAATTGTATACTTTAAATATCTGAATTGCGTAGTAGGTAAATGTCTCACTTATTACCAAAATAAGACAAAAACTCACTTTTAAAACAGGGAAAAGATTGAAACAAGCACATCAAAAGAAGATATCTAAATGGCCAATAATCACATAAAAAGATGCTCTACATTGTTGATCATCAGTGAAATCAAATAAAATACCAATATACACCTGCCAAACTGGCTAAAAATGAAAAAGACTGATAAAACCAACCCTTGATGATGGTGTGGAATACATGAAATATCATACGTTGCTAGTACGGGGTGTAAATTGATGAAACCATTTTGGAAAATTATTTGGTGATATCTACTAAAACTGAACATGGCTTATCCTAGAATTCATCAGTTTCATTCTTAGGTATAAACCCAGAAGAAACGAGTATATATCCACCAAGTGACATGTACAAGAGTGTTCATAGTAGCTACATTGATAACATCCAAGAACTGGAAACCCATGTCTATCAAGAGTCAAATGGATACATACATTAAGGTACAATCGGTCATACAATGTAATACTACACAGCAGGAAAAGAAAAGAAAAAACATTTTGCTACATGCAAAAATTTGGGTGAATTTATGATAATCAACTTAGCCATGATGATAAATGAAAAAGTTAGACACAAAGTGTACGTACTTTATGATTCTACTTAACAATTCACAGTCAAAACTAATTTATGGTGATAGAAGTCAGAATGGTGGTTACCTTTGGGAAGAGTGAATATATTGACTGGAAAAGTTGCGCAAGGTAGCCTTCTGGGGAGCCGTAAATATTTTTGTCTTGATGGGAGTGACATGAGTGCATGCATATGTAAAAATTCACTGAGCTTATTATGATTTAAGCACTTTAGTGTATGTATGTTATACCTCAATAAAATTTTTTCACAAGAGATTATTCATAGAAGCCTGATGTGTAATTGTGAGAACAAAAGGAAACTTGTCCATTAGCAGGTCAATGGATAAATAAATTTTTGTAGAGTCGTACAATGGGATTCTGTACAGCAATGAAAACAATCATTCATTTTTGAATAAATAAAAAAGCCCTCCATATTTTATTTAAGAAGTTGTAGAAGGATATAGATGTAATATGATACTCCCTATATCAAATATGTTAACATTATATGTTCATGAACTCTATATAGAAATGTAAAACTTTGCATGGCAGTGGTAAACACTGAATTCAGGATCGTGATGATCTCTTGTTGAGCAGATGTATGGAGTTAGGTAAAAAGGCACAAGAGACTTCAGCCATAATGTCTTATTTCTTGGTCTGCATGGTGGTTTTGCACGGGTGTTGAGTGTTATTATAATCTGTTCCTTTTTTTATATTTGAGATTTTTAACCTATAAAACAAATAATTGTAAGCACTCCAGTTTAACATAGCAAGTCTAATATTCACGTTTATCCTCTGTAACTTACAACCCTACTGTAATGACTGTAAAGTAATGAAAATACATATTCTTATAAGGGAAAAATGGGAGAGATGCTAAGCAATGAGACACTTGAAGCCAGCAACCAGATATATAAGTTGTATTTGTCCTAATGTACCTGAGAGAGCTGAACCTTAAATGCTTGCAGTGGAGGAAGCCAATAATTAGGGAGATGATTTGCACTAAGAAAAGCCCAGAACTCAGAGATGTGAGCTACCTTTGAAGGCTAGGGCTCAAGGTATTGCTGAAAATAGGAGAACGGATTTAAAATGCGTGTTAGCATTAGTTAGATTCCCATGGCACCTGCCTGCCCCAGCGTGACTAGCGCCTCCGCTCCGGTTCTTGCAGGAGACAGGAATTTGTTTTACGGAAGTTTAAACAGCTGGGGATGAGGGAGACACTGAACCGAAAATGCTCCCAGACGTTCCTCAACAACACTAAGCTGGGTGTGAAATCCCGAAGCAGGAGATTGGTGAAATGCAGTAGGAGTAAGGAGAGTTTCACAGATACGGAGGTGTGGATCCCCATTTTAAAAATCAGCCTAACAGTGAAGTTTACTGGATTACAAGCTCTTTGTGAACAGTCAGTCTTGAGTGCCTCATTCTAAGAAATGGACAGACAGCTGCCAACTGCCAGCCTTGTGAAGAAAGCCTCATACGTAAAAATCAGAGAAAAACACAGAAACTAGGAAATTGATGCATAACCAAACAAAATGACTTCTATTCCAACCGTGAAATAAGAACCGATAAAAAGGATAATTTAGAGAAGAAAGAGCTCTTTGAAATTTAATACGTGATAGCAGAAATTAAATCTTAGTAGATTTCAATGATAATGTAGCAAATATCACCCAGAAAGTAGGACAGAAAGTTAAAATAAAAATGGACAATAGGAGAGAAAAATAGAAAATTAGACATTCCAGGAAGCCCAACAGTGGATTAATATGAGTTCCAGGAAGAGGAAATGAATGAATATTAGAAAATTTCTTGTAATGAAGGTAAGAGATTCCATAATGAAAAGGACTATGCAGGGGTCCAGCCAAGTGAGTAAAAGAAGGTCCATATCAAGGAACGTCATTGAAATTCCCATCATCAGGGAGGGAAGGAGATCCTAAAAGCTTCCAGACACGTGAAACAGGTGACACTGAAAAGACTAGGAATGAGAATTAGATTGGCATTCTCAGTTGCAACACTAGAAGTACAAGACAGTGGAACCATACCCTCGCAGTTTGGGGGGGGGGGGAGACGACAGTGAATTCCAACTTAAAATTTTATATCCAGTCAAACTTAAACAAGACATTTTTAATCAAAGCCTCAAACTTTACTTCCCTTAAATCCATTACCATGAAGTTGCTGGAGGCTGTGTTCCACCAAATTTAAGAGGGTAAACCCAGAAAGAAAAAGGAAAGCATGGGGTCTGAGAATCAGGAATCCAACCTAGGAGAGAGGTAAAGGGAACTTCCAGCTTGATGACAGAGGGAAGCTCTAGTGTGACAGCTGTGCCCAAGCATGGAGAGCAACCAGCTTAGACTGGAACAGGTGAGAGGTCATTGGGTTTTCTTTTTCTTTTCTTTTTTCTTCTTTTTTTTTGGTTAAGGAACTGATTGATTACCTGATGTGTTGGATCACATTGAGAGGAGTTGAGGGCGTTTATAGATCTTAAATAGCGTTTGAGAATCAATTTGCAATAGGCAGAAACATAGAAAAAGTAGGTAAATGAAAAGTGAGTCAAACTAAATGTTTGTAAAGCAGGGAAATCCAGTTATAGTCATACTATGTAGCTTAGTTGTGAGTAATAGGTGCCTTATCATAAATATGTTAGGGAGTCAAAAGATAATGTCTAAAATTAAAAATCAAGAAATGCTGTATCAGCATGTTATTTAGAAGAATGGATGAAAATAGTAAAAGCAATTGCTGAAAGAGTTGAAGGTGGGTTTACTGAGTATTGGAATCAGATATGGGGAGAAGTATGTGAGGATGGCAGCTTTTCATTATTACTATTAATTTTTAAATGATGTATATGTATAATTTTAATAGAAATAACAAATTAATTTGGACAATTGCAACGTCATTTTATACATGCAGTGATAATGGTGAACATAGGGTATCATGGGAGCACAGCGCATAGAGGTTAGTCCAGACGCTGGGAATCAGATGGCCTCTGGGAGAGGGAATTCCTGAATGGAATCCAGAGAACTAGTAGAAGCCCTGGGAAAAGAAGGAGAGTAGGATGCATGTTCTGGAAGGTAGGAGCGGAATGTGCAAAGCCTCAAAGGTTGCACACTGGAAGAAAAGCAGCATAGTTAGGGCTTGCAGTACCCCCAGTGACCATTACAGAACCTAACATTGTAAATACTCAGTAAATGTTTGTTGAATGAATGAGTATGTAATTGATGTATGGAAAAGGGTTTTTTAAGAGTGCGAAGTCTGGCAAAGGAGACACATGGCAGTCATGTGTAGCCTACCTTGTATCTAGGGCACCAGAAGCCTGGGTGAAAGGTAGCAAATTCAGGCCTGTGCAAACTGACCAGTTTGTCATCCAGCTATGTGGACTGTTTCTGAGATACACAAATCTGTTCTGGAGTTCAGTAACAGTGTAATAAGAGTATAGCCACCTTGCTCTTGGAGTAAAATGTACTAACCAAAAGTGTGACTAAGAGTTAAACCATGTATGTAAATAGATCGCCCACTTAAAATATTAGGATACGATTTCAAACATTAAAACTCTTCTAAATATAGTCTCATCTTTGCTAGGGTATGTCAGAATTTTTGCAGAAATTTTTTTTTCCCTTTTGTACCCATCAGTTGTTCCGCCAGTAAATATTACTAGTGCTTTCTTTTACCTCACGGTATGGTAGATGCCATCATTGACCACAATTATGAGTTGCTTCAGTTTATTGAGAACAGTTTTCAATATTAACATTTTTAAATTTGATGTCCATTCCTTTATTAGGAAAAGTCCATTTTAATTGTTAATCCAATTAAAATGGGGTAAGGCAGAACGCTTTTTAAACACATACATACACATACATTTTGGCCTCTGAATATTTACCAAAGGTTGGAAGTTTTGGACTGAGTTCTTGAATCCTTTTATTTATTCAAGCCAGCCCTACCATAAACATCAGTTTTGCTTTGGTCAGTTACAAAATCTCACCAATAAGTGAAATTTCAAATGTTTTTAGTCTTTAGAACGTATTTTCCTTTAAAAATAGATCTACAAAGAGTTATTTAATCAACAACATTGATAAACTACAGTATTAATAGAAGTCAGAATTTTGGCCTCTTAAACTAAGGCACCAGAAATTGAGAAAGTAAGTTCCTTTTCCCTCCTAGAATTTAAAGTTTGAAATAGGCAAGTTAGTCTTAGAGATTTTCTCTTTCTTCACTCACTGTGTTGACATCCTATCCAGTCAGCCACCACCAGGGATTTCATCCTCTAAAATGACCTGTATCTCTTCTTCATCACCACACACACAGCAACACACACACACACACACACACACACACACACACACACACACACACACACACACAGCAACACACACCCTACCTGACAAATTTGCTTTCTTTCCAAATACCCAGCATCTGCCAGATGTCAAAAGGAAAACATTCCAATTAATGTATGAATGAATTCTAAAAAGGATTTGCCTTTTCTAAAAAAGGTATTTATTAATGCCAAAGAATTTCAAATGGTATTACAAAAGAAAGTCAGTAAAAAAATAAGGCTATGTTGAGGTAGCTACTTAGATCCAGGCACTATATAAGGTCTGAGAGTTAGTTTCCTACTTTTCCTTTTCTTTTTTCTTTTTTCTCTTGCCTTCATCCTCCTGAATCTAGCTATTTCCCCAAAATTTTCAAATTGCTTTTCAGGAAGGATCTCAAAGCGTTGAGAAGGTTGTGAAGCCAGAGGGAGTGAAGATAGCAGAGTAATTTATAAACAGGGTGACCACACATTTAGATTTGCTTAGCTTCATCTCGGTTCACACTCATCCTGGCATAACTGATGGTTAATCACTACACCTTTCATTCTCAAAAGTGTCGCTGTTTGGATAATAAATTTATGGTCACCTTATGTATAAGTCACTTATTTATAAATAGGACATTGTAGTAAGTTAGAAATGAGAAATAATTTTGTTAAGGCTAAGCAAGTGATCCTTTTCTTATGCCTCTGGCTCTCCATACCTGAGTAAAAGCCTTGTTTATAAACATCACGAGCTAGTGATATATATTAGCTCATTGTATCCTTGTAATTCTGTGCAATAACTTGGAATTTGCTTTAAGATAATAAGTGCCCATTGATATATTTTCAAGTTATTCAAAATAGAAATGGAAACACTTCAACTTCCAAGCATCATCTTTGTATATAGATTTCTAAGTTGTTTTGTATAATTACCTATTACCCAGCTTTTCTCCTCCTGATGAGTACACACATGAAGCAGCAGATGGCATTCTCTCCCTACAATGTTAGCTTCTCTTGTATAAACTGTTACTAACAGTTACTGCTAAATTGAGTAGGAAAGCACTTGAATAATGAAACAGAAAAACATATCGTAACAGTAACTTCAGTGGACTGCTGTAGCCAGAAGTGCAATCCGATGTTGAAATAATGTACTTGCTGCTTTTTTAGGTACTTGGATATGTCTCAATTGTTGGCAAAACATATCTTTGTAGTTGATAACAGTTTTAGGGAAAAGCATTTTGGAAATTCAATCCAAGAAAACTGTCTTGTGCATAGAATTTTCACTTTGGTGGAAAATAAGTAGCAGCTTTAAAACATGTGAAGCAGTGAACACTTAAAATATTTTAGCATAATCAGTGCATCGTGCAGGTTACAGGGGAAAAGTACCTTCAAAAATTAAGATTATCTTTTGAAGTTCGCATTGGAAAATAATGATCAGTGACTTTGGGGATTTTCTCCAAATGTTTTAAAACTTTTTGAATTTTCCTTCTGTGCTCCTTCACGTGTGCTGTGGAATGTATTGTAATCTGTCTCTGATAGAATGTTATTAGAGCTACTCACTGAGTTTTCTTTCTTAGAGAATGGTTAGTTCTTATAGTTAATGCTTGTACTGCCACATTTTATTGTTCAGGGATTTGTTCTTTCAACTGTCAGATAACACATCTAATGCATATAATAATACATCAATATTCAGACAGGTCCTTTTTAAAAAGATGATTTCTGTAACCCTTTCCCACTTAATTACTCTTATATGGTACTGTATATTAACTATTAAAGAAACACATTCTATACCCCTGTTTAACAGAAAGTTGAGTGAAGCCGACTGAAAGCCGAATAATTTTATTTTAAAAATGTTTTTGCTTTATAAATGGATTTGCTGAGTTCCCCTTTTCAGTATGAACTCCCTAAGTGCATTTAAGTGTTGATCCAAGAACATTAAGTACTAGATGAGGAGATTTGGAACAGAAAAACCTAAAATTAAAATTGTAGCATTCGTTAATAATTCAAATTATGATGCAAGAGAAATATAGGATGTAAATGGGAATATATGGGCTTAAATTTTGTTAAAAAACTGACTCTTATTATTTATCATACCAAATCAAATATGCCATTATTTAACAACACACCTTAAGTGAATTACATGTAGTTTTGTGATTCTTTATACAGACATTTGGTAAACACCCCTGTCTCTCTTGTGCCGAGCCCTGTGCTAGACCCCAGAAGAACACAAAGATACTGATTGTTTGTCATGGCCTGGTAAAGTGTATGCTTACCCACAGAGAACTTTTAATCTACAGTTTCTTCTTTTTTCCATTTATTTTAATGATTTATAAATTCCAAGACATTTATAAAATTGGACATCTGCGGACCAAATGCACAAAGTAAAAATAAAAACTCCATATGCATTCACAGATTATGGATGACACTTTTGGATTGTTCTCTTAATTAATTTTTTCAAAGTAAGGTGGAATGTAATAATTTATTCTGGTGATTCATAAGTTTTCTGCCCCAGGTGTATTTATTCCAATTTATCTTCTGATGTTTGAAATTTTTCTAATGATTCCAAGAAATCATTGTGATAAAAATAAAGAAAATATCATGTGATATGTGACTAAAATATATTTTTAAAGAGGTCCAGCACTAAAGAACCCTCTCAATTTAAAGAGGTTTTAGTTTCTAAATTTTACAACTTAAAAATCCCTTTTCTCCCCACATTGGTCAGTTTCTTTTAATAGTATTGGGTCTTCTTGAAATCATGGCATAAGATGATCTTCCCCCACAAATCAAAAGGTGAGGCATACAATTGTTTCCCTGAGAAAGATTTCCCATAGTTTAAATTATGTCTGCAGTTCATTATGTATGTGTGTGTACATATATAGGTATGTATATGTATACATAAATACACACACACACACGATGTCTGCATTTATTTGATCTTGCTTCTAGGATAATGATAGATGTCCTTGAAAATTCAGAGAATCCGCTGAATACCGCATTGACCACTTTGTAAGATGGAGATGGGATTCCTAGTGAATGGAATCTTGGGGTCTATCTGCTGTCTTAAAAATATTTGAGTTTCTTAAAAGAAGTCCATATGTGAAAATATATCACTAACTTTGGTATTTCAGCGATAGAGGTGTATGCAAATCTTCTACTAACTGTCTACCCCAAATATGTTCACCTGTGATGCTGGTACTAAAAATTGGTTATCTTATCATTTAATGTCCAAGTAGTCATCGTTGAGAATCTCCTACTACACCCCTGAAAGTATTTTCTTTCTTCTGCTCATGATTGCTTTAAGTAGTTTGCTTGAAGGGAATCAGGACGAGGTAGGATCCATCCTACCTCTGCTGCAAAAATGCTGAAACTACTCAGAATTTGTAAGTAACCCACCCCACATCTTTGTTTCTTTATGCTTAACACCTATTATATATTGTGATGGTCAGCTGGAATGATAAGGAAAGTCATTTTAGCTACAAGTTTATAAATAAATATGGTTGAAATAGTTCCAGTAGAGTTTTAGGCTTCAAAATAGCAATCCTATAGTGTAAAATTTTTCCTACAAAACTGAATGAGGAATATTGTAGATTTTTAGTCTTATTAAAAAATTTAAATCATTTATTTAATGTTCTGTAAAAGTTCTCTGTATTAATTACTCAGTCCCTATGTACTGATACATCACGCTTTTTGGGTAGGATTGAGTATGAAAAAGTAAACATAGGATATCATTTCTAAGGCACATTAATTAGTATTTGAAGAGTAGACATGTTCAGCCTGAGAGCAAGCTGGGTACTAGTAGTTAAAACATTTTAATAATATATTTGGGAGGTGTGTTTATATTTTTCTTCCTCAAATATATGCTTTTCATTGCTAATTCATGTTCTTAACTAATAACTAGGAAGGTAGTTATTTATTAACAAGGCAGACTTATTGAAAAACACACATGAATGGTAGGCTAGAATTGCAGGCTACTTACTGACTTACACATAGTATATATAGTATGATTACAATGATGTAAAATAGACATCAAAACTATAAATAGACATCAAACATCAAAACATAAATCATAACATAAACATCAAACATAAACAGACATCAAAACATCAAAAACTAAAGTATTACAAAAAGACAGAAGAAATATAAAATATTTATTTGTTATCTAGTATTAAGATGGCAGTCAGTGTTTTAGTTTTTTTGATATTTTAAGATTTTTCTCTACTGGTTACATTATATATACTTGGGAAATCCAATAAAGTCCAATTAAAAGTGCTTAACTCTGATACTGCCTTTGTTCAAATGATACTTCTAGGCAACGATTGAATGCATAGCATAGTAGGCAGTTTATTGAATGAATTTGTTTAAATGTGTTGTCAAAAATTATTCTCCAATTTATACTGTATTCTAAGTCTTATAAATTTAGGTTCTACTACATATAGATGGATACAATGTGGATTTATTAGATTCCTACTGATTTCAGAGAATATTGTGTATTTATTATATTTTTGTTTACTTAATCAAACAAGCTTCCTCAAGGTTATGTTAAGCCTCTGTTCACCAAGTGGCAGTAAACCAGATAAATAGAAACTTCAATAGTGTGGATTACAATAGTTAATGTTTATATCCTATCTGGTACGTTCATTTTGTTCTTTCCTGTGAAAAGGCCAAAAAAAATTTTTTAAGCTTAAGCAAAGGGTAAGCGAGCATTCTGAATAAGGCTACTTTACTGTCCTAATGATTAATGATCACTGAACACTTTTGAAAGATTAGCATTTTTCAGAGCAGCTAAAAAATATACTGTTTTATTTAATTACAAGAAAGTAAAGGCTCTTCACACTGACAGGTGGTGGAAATTAGCAAGCAGTTTTGAAATTGTGCTGTGCACAAGAAATTAGATCTCATTTTAATTCTGCTTTTCTCAACTAGCAAATGAGGTTAATGCCATACATATTCAGCTGATATGGATGAAGAAATTGATATAAAGTAGATCAACATAGCTACAGGGCTAGATTAATTTATAGGTAAAGAGGCAGTGATAAATGGAAGTAATGTAGTGGTGGTCAGTAAACTCCTCTGCCATGAGGGATTCAATAGCGTTAGCTGCTCATTAAAGGCATTGTCGGGGTACATCAAATAGAAATTTGAAAAGGAATAGCCAACTAACCCCTAATTATCAAAATACAGAAAATACTAATTATACCTTAATTAGCTTTTCTTTTAATGTACTGAAATTTGTTACTTTTTGTGTGGCACAAATGGATAGTTATATCAACAATAAATAGGTTGTTTTAATAACTTTCTTTTACCTCTGGGAAAACTACACTCCAATTTTTAATATGCAATAATGCTTCTCTCTAGCCTGTAGGAGATGAAAATTATTAAGTAGCTTTATTTTTTTTGAAGATTTTACAGCAGCTTTGGGAAGAATTATTTCACCATGCATCAATTACTTTTAATTGAACTGAATATTTTTCAGATTGTACCAAATGCCTCTCATTTAAGTTTAGCAGTTAAGAGTTTAAGAAAGCATCGTAATGAGAACAGCATGTAACCTCTGTCATGTGTTATAATAAGATAAAGATGATTATTTATTTTGAATTTTTAAAAAGCAACCTAAGGTAGAAATTGTAAAGGTGGTCCCCTTCTTTATTCCTGGTAGGCAGTGTTGGAAAATTAGAGGCTCTGTATTTTAGAAACTCAACTTGTGATTTTTTTTCTTCCCTGAAATAAGATAGCTATCAAGAAATCCAGTTAAGAAAGGATTCATCTGTTCAGAAGAAAGATGCAGTGTTCTAGTGAGAAGCCGCATGGGCTTTTAGTCAAACAGACCTCAAGCCTGCTCTGTGCTCCTACAATCTCTTACCACTCTTGGCAAATCCATTAATTTTTCTTAGTATCAGTTTCCTCACCTATCAATAGGAGAGAGGCCTTTTACAGAGAATTGTGAGGATTAAGTCAAATATGTGACAAGTACCTAGCATAGAATTTAATATGATGCAGATGCTTTAAAAAAAAAAAAAAGCTGCTGTTAATTGATAAGAATAAGAAGATAGGGCTAATTTTTTTTTAATTACCCTCAGAAAAAGTCAAGAACCATATGATTTCACTCATTTATGGGATATCAAAACTGAAAGCAACAAGCGAACAAGACAAACAAACAAAAACTCATAGACACAGACAACAGTTAAGTGGTTACCAGAGGGGAAGGGGGGCAGGGGGGGAGGTAGGAGAGGATAAAGGATCCCAAACATATGGTGACGGAAGGAGACGTGACTGGGTGGTGAGCACACAATGCAACATATTGGTGATGCATTATAGAATTGTACACATGAAACCTATCTAATTCAATTAACCATTGTCACCCCCCAATAAATTTAATTTTAAAGAATTCTCTATATAAATTTAATATAATGGGAAAATTCTCATTGAAAGAATTTCATGTAATCTAATTTTAGAATATCTAATGTAATTCCTGATCTATTTTGGAAACCAACTAATTTGTCACAGATTGATTGTGTGTGTGTGTGTGTGTGTGTGTGCGCGTGCGCGTGCGCGTGCAGAGTTTTGGAAACAGTTCGTCTTTGGGCAAATATTTATAGTGACTGTAATATCAGCAGATAATCTAAGTTTTTTCCTAATGCCACGAAGAACTGGAAATTAAAACCAGACAGTCTGATTCTGAATCCCCTGTAGAAAAAGGCAAAAGTATCACTTCTGACATAATCAAATCTATAATTTTCTCAGAATCTCTATTTTTCTATCCTCTTGACTTTTGGTGCTTATGTTGGATTTGTGTTTCCTCCCTTCTTCCTCTTTTGCTTCTCCTCTGCTATCTTTTTTGAGGTTTGTAGTCATGCAGTAGGTTAGTGACACTAAACCTCTCCAACTTGGTTTTCCTTGCCAGTAAAATGAAGCTCATAATACTTACTGCTCTTTTGGTAAAGAATTGTATCAGTATGTTATGCCGTCATCACTTATGTTGTATCTTTTGTCAAAAAAAATCAGATAAACAATTAAAATAGGGAAGAAAGAATGGATCTCCAGAAGAGAAGAGAAGAGAGCAAGAGGAGCATTTTATAATTTATCAAGATATGCATACTAGTATTACCTTAAAACAGAAGCACTGCTAGCGTACTTATTAGAATTATAAATGCTAACTGAATAAAATAAATGTGAAAGTTAGTTGTCAAATACAAAGCACTGTACGTATCTTCAGATTACGTGACAAATGACAGTACTACCTCTCTCCCCCTTACAAACTAACCACAAACAAATAAAAACAGTTAAAGCAGCAATTCTGAAGAGACGGAAAATGAATGGTTTGTTTCCATGGAGGGTAGGGTATAGGAGACTGGGAGAGAGTGTTTGAATGGAGGGAAAAAGGTAAGGTTTTTATGTTCATCAGAAGAGGAGAGGATTTTCAAGGTTAGAAATAGTGAAATACAGCAATGGTCTCAAACCTAGGCCCCACGTCAGCAGCATTAGTCCACCAGAAACTTCTTAGAAATGCATATTCTTGGACCCCACTGTACCTGACCTACTGAATCCAAAGCTGTGAGGGTGGGCCCAGCAATCTGTGTTGTCACAGGCTCGTCAGAGGATTCTGATGCTCACTGAAATTGGAGAACTACTAAATTATTTGCTGGAAGACAGATGCCCTGTCTTTATTTTTTAATCATCATAAAGAGCTAAATTTGTTTGTAGCCCCCCTCCCCACCTCCATCTTTAACTTGAATGCCTGCTCCTGTCTTGCTTTTATTTTAAGCTGAACTCTAGTGAGGAATAGGAGAAAATGAGCACCTGTCCATTACGTTAAACATTGTGCTAAAATATTCTAAGGGAATATGTAAGTCAATATGCTCTGTGTTCTCGCCCAGGAATTAAATGTTTATGGTTATACAGGATGCGTACGTAATAAATGGAATTATCCCAATCTTATCCCTATTTTTCAGCATTTATTGTTTTCATACTGAAAAATAGGAATAAGATTATTTAAGTAATGCTAAAATTAACATATTTTTCCTTAAAGGAATATATTTTTAAAGATAAAATGGTTTTTAAATCAGATTTCTCTTAATATATTGATTTTTTTTCCCAAGAAAACTATAATGTGAACTAATACCTTGAACATAGTTCTCAAATGTTGTGACCCTCCCCTTTTTTTGGCATCTTATGTGTATTACATTGTTGGTGATTTATGGACTCATTAACTTTGAAAAATTAACACTTTTTAAGAAAAGTCAGACACCGTAGCAAGATTTAACCAATCCACAGTGTTTTTAGAGTTACAAAATGTTAGAGCCTGGAAGAGACTACAGATATAATTTAAATGAGCACTTCCCAAGCCGTTTTTACAAATCTCAAGTCTTCTGAAAACAGAATTTAAGAAGTTAATATTTTTATTTTTTTTTGAAAAAAAGATTTCTTTGTCAAATAAATTTGGAAAAGCCCATGTACTATATTTCTCTCTTGGAAATTTTTAATGCATATTGACATATTAAAGGTTTTAAGAAGGCTGTGCCTTAAATAATCTGTAGCACTTATCTAAATTACTTCATCATAGAAACCTTTTCTATGGGAATATCTACTTATGTTTTACAATATATAGTCTGGGAAATGCTATCTAGACCAACCACTTCCTTTTATAGTAAAGAAGCATCTCCTTGACCCCATTCCACAGAAATTAATGAATTACCAAAAGTCACACAGCTGTCAACTCGGTTTGGAACCCAAAGCTCTTCCTAGTCGTGTTCACTTGTTTTTCTAATGAAGTTTGGATGTAGAAAAGAAACTGGTTTGAGTAGAAAATGGAGATGATTGTGTTATGTAGGATGGCAAGAAAAGAGGAATGGGGGATAATTCTAATATAATACAGTGGATCTCATGCCTGCCTGGTTGTAAGGGAGTCCAGGATACTTGTTTAAATATGGATTCTCAGACTCCTAGAAACTCGGTCTTATACGGATGTGGTAGGTTATCATTGATAGATTATATATGAATAGATCTGGGCTTTCCAGACATGGATCTTTATAAAATTTGAAGAGTCTTATAACTGTGTGTGACTTAGAGAATTGATGTTATCTTTCTACGTTGACAGAAGGAAGATTAAAAATAGAGCAGATGTGATGACTAGAAACATAGACAGACATCATTTGATACACACTGACACTCAAAATCGTGTGTGTGTGGGGAAGAATGGTGCTGGCTTATTTGTTGTCTTCCCTTAAATGCTTTCTAGTAGCCTTTACCTAAAGCAGCTCTGGAAATCTGTCTATTAAAGTAGCTGTGGAATCATTCAAAGTTACTCATTTTCATCAGCCTAACAGATTTATTAGCAAGTTATATTAGGTTCTCCTTTTATAAATTAGTAGTTCACTAAATTCAGTTTTTACTTTTTGATCACAACTCTGTTGGATTCACCTTAAAGGAATAAGATACTTACAATTTAAACTTATATCTATGTCTTCTTATGAAAAAAAACTAAGAATTTCTACATGGAAAATTTTGGAAAAAATATGGATAATTGAAGTAATATAAGCTAATAACTATTCAAGTCCTATGAAGACAGAATTCTCAATAAAATAAGAATTAGTTCTGGTATATATTAAAATGCTTTCCAATAAATATTTATAGTTAAATCAGCCAATTTCAGGAAGTCAAATAGACATTTGGCAATATATATATAAACCGTATATTGTCATAAACAAAGATATTTATGATCTTATATGGGGATTTTATATGTTTCAGGTAAAATGTTTTTGAAATTTGTTATGTGCATACCTTTTTTTTAAGATCTTAAGTTTATTACCAAGCTGTTTATTACCAAATGTGTATTACATACACATTTTGGCGTTTTTTTTTATCAGAAGTTGTCAATTACAGTAGGTTCTATAGGTATGAAATAGAAGGTTGTTTGTGAAATTTTGACTTTCGTAGTAATAATACTGTTATTTTTTTCTCTAACTTATTTTGTAACCCACTTTTCCTTCATGTTTTACTTTAAATAGAATACAATTGTAGTATCAAGGTCCTTAAAAATATTCACGTCCATTGACCCAGTGTTTAATGTCTAGGAGTGTAGCCTGAGGAAATAATTACAAATGGAGCCGAAACTTCATGTTACCAAGGTATTCATCCCAGTGATATTTACAAGAGTAGAAGACTGATTAAGTAAGTTATGATACAGGCATATGGTGAAATATCAAGGAGACAATAGAATTTGTTCAGACTAAATGTAAAAAGTTTTTGTTTTTTATCGCCTTATGCTTCCTCTTTCTGGGCATCGCCACTATATCATGCCTTACATTTTCTTTTATAAAACATTTTATTGTCATGGTATGATGCTTTTGATATAATGTTAACATTTTTTAAAAGGACAGCAAATTATCAATATTTGTTAAAGTCACCAAAAATATTGGAAGAAAACATATAAAAATTTTAATAATGCTTATCTCTGGGTCTGTATACTTTTAGTTATTCTCCACAGCCCCACAAGTAATTTTTTTAAAACTGATAGATAAAGGATAATCTTATATCAAGCGGGCTAGAAATCTAAAAGTCTGAAAGACAGGGTCTTGAAGAACCCTCTTCTTTCTCATTGTTACTAAATTTAAATGTTAGTTGAAGCTATCCCCCAGCCCCCAAACAAGGCAATGAAGGAAAAGATAAGGACACCAGTAGGTAGTTATGTCAATGAAATAAAAGATAGGAGAAGTGGAAAAATTGTTTATGGAAATGTGAATTGGATGGAATAATTGTAATATACCTGAAATGGACTTCGGAAGATACCAACCTGATCTTCATGAGATTGGTTATTTTGGTCATTTGAAATCAGAAATTTATTTCATTCATTCTCTGTTAAACAGCTTTTCAACCACTATAATAGGTGAATATGAAGAAAGGTTTCTTTCCTGGTGGATTTTGATGTCGCAGTTATAACATGCCACAAGTTTTCACAGGTAAAGAGTGGTGAAAACAGAATTCAGACCTAGGTGGGTCAAACCCCAAAACACTTGCTCTATGGATTCTAATTTCCACCTAGGACATACCATCTGATTGTGAAAATAAAAGTTTTATCTCAAGTTACATTGTCATCATTTCTACTTATTGGAAAGGGATAGTGTATTTTTTTCTAGCTTCACTAAACATAAGATTTCTCTGTGTTCGTGTTATGCAGAGGTTTCTTAAAAATTGGAAAGTGAATTGTTAGCTTAAAGAAAAAGAAACAATTTCAGTTAAGTCCCAAAAGCTTTGTTCTAGTTCCAAACCGTCGATATGACGTTTCTGGAAAGGTAGCTCCTCAAACTGTGTTATACATAAGAATCTTGGGGGTAGTTTGTTAAATGCCGACTCCTGTACCTTTTAGAGATTCTGATACAGTAGCTATGGGGCAGGAGACATTATTTTAATAAGTACTCCTACTGGTTTTGATGTAGGTGATCCCTGAGCTGCCCTCTAAAAAGCACTCATCCAAAAGTGGTCCTTCCTAGTCCACGTACTGACTATGCAGCCAAGAGAGGGGTGATGGCTTTGTGTGTCCTCTCAGAAGTGCTTCTAGCTCGCTGGGTTTACATTGCTTTGTCTGTTTGGCTTAGTGAAGTCCTACATACCACTCTCATGTTAAATAAAGGCTGGTGTTGACTAAATAGTTACTTGATATCCATGTCTTTGGGCCTTTTATTCTGCTGTTAGAAAACCACACACTAATCCGATATTCCTGTTAAGCTACTTGTAGCACGTCAGTAGCCATGCAGATACACATACCCTTTGATCTAGTAATGCCATGTGTAGAAATCTATTAGGAAATTATCAATGCTCGTTGCTTTGGTGTTTGTAGGTAATAAATTTAGTATAAACAAACTCACATCTATTAACATGAAATCTGAAGTCATTTGAAAATGCTTTTTTATGATGTTAATAGAAAACAGTATATAATAAATACGTAATAAGATCCAATTGTATGGACTAAGGAAGAAGGAAAGGACTATAAGGAAATGAACCATAATATTCATCATCTTTCCTGACAGTTACAGAGAATTTTTAAATTTTCTTCCACTTTTCTGCATATTCCTATGTTATTTCTTAATGAAAGAGACACATTAATTTAAACTAGCCATTTTTTGAATCTTTACAATTGACTTGATCATACAGTGAAAATCTGAGACTTTTCGCATTCCGTCATACTTAGTTTTGCAGTGTGCTGTGAAGTCTGCCAAATGTAGGGAGAGCTACTGTTCATTTAAATTTGCTGTTTTAAGTATTACGCTGTTTATCATTTCTTAGTTCCTTGTTGACTTTGGAAAACTTTATTGTCATATGCATACCTACTTGAATACAGCATTTTGAACATAATTGTCAGGTTGGAGCAATTGTCATTTCAAATAATTAGGAATACTCTGGCCATTCTATTTGTTAGAAGGCATAGAAACCTATTTATGAACCTTGGGTTTTTGACTTTTTAAAAAATTATTTCATTCTTAGGCATTTGCTTGTAAAATTACCAAAATGATTTTGGTTAGACTTTACATTGTCACAATATTTAAATGTTGTATGGGTCCGTACAATATGAAAAATGCATGTGCACATAAAAATAATACCAGTACTGAAAGCAGTAGAGGGCTTCATAGCAATATTAATTCATCATTAAGCCCTTCTCTTTTAACAGTTTAATAGTCTTGTGGAGGTCCTTGAGGCGTTACCAGTGCTAATTAAAAATGGACTTACTGACTGGTCTGTTTTATTGTGCTTTTACTTGTGTCTTAGATGTCTATCCAGATGCTTTTGCTGATGAGAGATTAAATCATCTACTATAGTTTCAATGAAACAAAAATGTCAGAAGGGCCAGGTCTTAGGACTGTGGTTTTTAATTTGTAGTACATAATTTTTATTTTGAATTGGAAATTCCAGGATATTTTGTAACTTATATTTGTAAGTATTTTTTCCTAGACATAGAAATGTTCATGAGCAGAGAACAAATATCACATTTTAGGGTATTTTACTTGCAAGTTTTTATTTTATATTTATATACTGTAATAGCATTGTGAAGTTTATAACTTGAAAGGATCTTGACAAAGGATCAGCTACCTTGAGGCAGTTAAAAAAATTTTAACCCAATTTAATAGCGAGGTCCTGTAAGAGTAAGTGACTTGCTCAAGGTCTCGTAGCTAGTAAGCATTAGAGAGAAAACTAGAATCCAGGCTTTTATTTTCCTAATGTAATGATTTTTTCTAATTATTTTCTTGGATCATTACATTAATTCATTTTAAACAAATATGGCTTATGTCATTGTTCACCGTAATTAAATTTTTAAGTATATTCCCAGTTATAAATAAAATGCTAGTATTTCTTACAGGTTTTCTTTTTAATGTTTGATAATATTTTTACAATAAAAATTAAGCAATTATAGAAATAAATAGCCTTTTTTTTCAATTGATATAAGCTGGCTTTATTTTATACTGCTAATAAAGGCACATTACGTTCAAGCATTGCAATTATCACTGAAATGTGCGTCCATTAACTGAAACATTAGGCTGAGTATATAATTACTGTCTAGAGCCAATATCTTTGTGAAGCTGCATCTCCAATGCTATTAAGCTATAAGCAATATTTGTAAACTAATATTTAAATGATTCAAAATTGATACCATCTTTTGCAAAGTTAAAAATGAGTACTATATACATTGTCTGATTGGTTTCTTATGTGCTTAGAAAAAATATGATGGGAATTCTCAAAGATGATTGAAATGTGTGAGTTGAGATGAATGAATTGTATTACAGATGTTATAATCTAATACATATTAATCATACTGAAGTCTTTTTTCACAAATTTTTTATTGTGGTAAAATACATGTAACATAAAAGTTACTACTTTAGCTATTTTTAAGTGTCCAGTGGTATTAGGTGTATTCATATGGTTGTGCCACCATCATCATCATCCATCTCCAGATATTTTTCCAGCTTGCAGAACTGAAACACTGCCCATTAAACAATAAGTCTTCATTCTCCCTTAATCTTAGCACCTGGCAACCACTGTTACACTTTTTGTGTCTGTGATTTTGACCACTGTAAGTACTTCATGTAAGCAGAATCATACAGTATTTATCTTTTTGTAACTGGCTTATTTTACTTAGCTGATTTCCTCAACGTTCACTGATATAGTAGCATGCGTCAGAGTTTCCTTCCTTTTTGAGGCTGAGTAATATTCTCTTGTATGTATATACCACATTTTGTTTATCCATTCACCTGTCAGTGGACATGTGGATTGCTTCCACGTTTTAGCTATTGTGAATAATGCGGCTATTGGTATACAAATATCTCTTCGAGACCCTACTTTCAGTTCTTTTTAGTAAATACTCAGAAGTACAATTGCTGGATTATATGGTAGTTCTGTTTTTAATATTTTGAGGAACTGCCATACTCTTTTCCACAGTGGTTGTACCATTTTACATTCTTACCAACAGTGCATAAGGGTTTCAATTTCTCCATATCCTCACAAACATTTTTTTATTGAAGTCTTTTATTCATACAAAAAAAGAGAGAAAAATACATGTAAATTCTATTCACAGTAAAACTGAAGTGGCTGTATAATCAAACTTTTTATCTCAGAAGGTTTTTGGGGGCCTATCGATGCAAAATTGCTTTTAAATCTGAATATTTGACTATTGAAATCAACCTGTACTTGTATTTCCAATAATGAGTACCACTTATTTTTTACTGTTATCACATTTACAAGGGTGTTTTGGTGGCTATTGCTTATGGATGCTTCACTGTTTCCTACAATGTAGTTTTCCAATTTGTATAATTTACAAAGTTGCTATGTGACACTACTTAATTTCTTTGGCCCTCCTAAATTCTCACGGTGGCCTGCTTTGGCATGTATATCCAGGCCACACAATGAGGAGCACAGACTCAAGAGACTCACTGCCGACTTTTGTCTCGACCCCTAATGTCACGTTTTGTAGTGGAAAGTATTTTGCTTTGGGAATCTGATGGACCTGATTGCAGTGCCAGTCTTTATCACTTAGTAGGTCTGTGGCCTTCGGCAATTTACCTAAGTTCTCTAGATATCAGTTTTCCTAAATAAGATGTTCTGCAAGGTTGTTATGGAGGTTAAGAGATACAGATACAGAGAGGTTCACACAGGATTGCGGTTCTCTAAATCCCAGCTATTAATGTTGCTTTAGTTTTGTAACCCTGGGTAAGTTATTTATAATCTAAATCTCAAAATTAGCCCATGTACAGTGAAAAGATTGAACTGAGCCACAAGAAATGGGTCTTAGGATCCTTGAAGTAATATGCCAACATTTATTTTGTACGCTTCTGTGAAAAGATTTATATTGTTCCTCAGATTCTCAAAGCGGTTTATAAATCTCCAAAAGATTAATGCTCAAACTAGGTGATCTCCAAATTCTTTTCCAGTGATAAAATTTTATGATTATGTTCTTACACAGTCAACCTTGGTGTGGCGAGAGTTAGGGAAATTCCTTCTGAAAAAATTTTTTAGTGAAAACCCTTCCTGTCAAAGGTAATCATTGTAGTCTTCTGGCTTATGATAATGTGGAGTACTTTTATCAAAATAACCTTCATGCTGAATTACAACCTCTGGACAAAAAAAAAAATGTTTTAAGGCACTGGAAAGTGACCCAAAGTAGGTAGAAACTGGAGAGTTAGATACTCCTTGAAAGACAGGAACAAAACTGGTTGAGATCCACATTTATCTGGCTTTTCCCTTGAGGAAACTCACAGATTCATGCAGTGCATCAGAATACAGCTCAAGTAGAACTCAGCCATCATTTTTATAGAGTCAGAGGGTGAAAATCTAGGACAGTCAGAGTAGCTGAAAACTGAAAGGGATGCTAGAAAGGAAGAAGACACAAAGTGGGAAACCCCAGAATTTGTATCTAAACTTCCCCCAAATCCTTACAGGGTAAGCAAGTTTCCAAGGAACTCAGTGGGAGTGGGGTAAGGTCAGGACAACAGTCAGAAATTTTAGAGTTAAGCAGTGATCTCAGCCATTGCTGAAGACAGAGTGTAGAGTTTGAGTCCTGCCAAGTTAGAGGAACTTGGTAAACACCTCAGGCTTACTATTAAGAATCTGGAATGGCTAGAGAATATAGATCACATTCTAGGACTACCATATTTGTGATAGGACCAATGCCAAACTGAAATAGACATGTTCTAACAAAACCTAAAACAAGCTTATCAAAGCCGAGGTGATCCTCTACTACTCAATTGCTTGTAAGAATAAAACTCATTGTTTTTGAAGAAAGCTATACAGAATCCAAACGTTATATGTGGTAGACAATACAAAATTAATAGGCATGTGGGGAAAAAAGAAAACAGGAAAAAAGACACATAGGAGAAAAAAATAATCTATAAAAAAAGACCAACCAGCAGTTGACCCACATGTCGGGAGTTAGTAGACAAGGACTTTAAACTAACTGTGCTATTTTAAAGAATCTTCATGAAAAGAAAGAAGTAATGGGTGAATAAATGAAGGATTTCAGAACAAATATGAAAATCTTTTTTAAAAAATCAAATGGAAATCCTAAAACAAAATTATATTTTTTGAAATTAAAAAAATATTCGTTGGATGGAATTATCAGATTAGACACAACAGAAGAAAGGGTTGATGACCTTGTAGAGAGAGCAGTATAAATCATCAAAATTTAAGCACAGAGAGGAAAAAGATTGCAGCAGGGTGGGAAATGAAGAGAGCCTCCATGACCCAGGAGTGTCAGATAATTTATCACCTGTGCATTGAAGCTCCAGAAAGAAGTGGGAAGAACAGGAAAAAAAAAATAAATAAATAAATATTGGCCAAATTTACTCTAGATTTGAGTAAAAAAACAAAGAACAAAACTCATGAAACTGGAAAGCTCAATCAACCCCAAGCAGGACATTTATAGAGCACTGCACTGAACAGTTGCAGAATATATCTTTTTATTATGCGTAGAGAACCGGGTAGACCATATGCTGGGCAATAAAGTAAATCTCAAATCAACTTGTGGGATTTGAGCTAAAAGTGGTATTTATAAAGGAAGAAAGGTTTAAAATCAATTTGCTTATAAACTTCTACCTTATGTTTTCAGGAAAGATGAGCAAATTAAACCCAAAGTAAGTAGGAGAAAGGAAATCATTAAAATATGAGTAGAAATCAATAAAATATAAAATAGACAATCAATAGGGAGCACCAATGATATAAAACAATGGTTATTTGAAAAGATTAACAAAATATGTAAAACCTTGCAAGGTGGATTAAGGAGTAAAAAAGAAAGAAAACTCCACAAATTACCAATATCGGGAATGAAAGAAGAGACACCAATATAAATCCTACAGACATTGAAAGGATAATTGGGGAAAGCTTATGAATAATTTTATGTCAATAAATTAAACAGCTTAGAAAAAATGACAAAATCTTTTAAAAACAGAACTTAGCAGAACAAAAGAAAAAATGGGAAATCTATAGAATTTAATATCCAATAAAAATAATTAAATTTGTAATTAAAAATCTGCCCACAAGGGAAACATCAGGCCCAGATGGCATCACTGGTGAGTTCTGTCGATGATTGGCAGCGTAAATAGCACCACTCTCACACAAACTTTCAGAAAAGAGAGGAGGAGAATAACGTCCCCATCTCTTTTATGAGTCTAATATAGCCCTAATACTGACACCCAACAAGGACTTAACAGAAAAAAAAGATTGTGGATCAACATGCCTCATGAACACGAATGCAAAACAAAAGTTCCCACAATTTCGGGCAGCCACTTAGCTCAGTTGATTAGAGTGCAGTGCTCTTAACAACAAGGTTGCCGGTTCGATTCCCACATGGGCCACAACTAGATTGAAACAACTGCTTGACTTGGAGCTGATGGGTCTTGGAAAAACACACTTAAATTTTTTTTTTAAAGTTTAAAACAAAAAAATTTCCCAATATTTCAAACTTTATGCCAGTTATTATATCTGAAAGAAAAGAATTTAATTAATTTAAGACTAATTCAATTAATAATAGAAAATTTACTGCTTATATTTGTTTTCTTTAATTTGCCATCACATAAGAATGTGAATAACTATTGATATTTCTGTCCAATTTGTAATGAGAAATGACCAGATGCTAGATGAGCATAGCCAATGAGTATAGCTTATGGCCTCCATTGGCTTCCTTAGTACTTTTCTAATGGGCACGAATTCTTTTGGTTATCTTTTTTATGTTATTCATTAAAAGGTATTGTATTTTAACACATTTTCCATAATTATGGGAAATTATTTTTCAAATTGTATGTTTAATTTTTTTCAAAACTACACAAAAGTTTGAAGAATACAGTTTGCCCCATTTGTTTTTATTTCACTTTATGTCTACATATATGTTTACGTGTACACGTCACATATAAATGTTTTTCTGAAACATTTGAATATGTTACACATATCATGACGGTTACCCCTGATACTTTTCACGTATCTCCTGACAGCAGGAATAGTCTCATATAAAAACACAATATCATTATCACACTCAAATATAATGATATAAGAACATCATTTAATATGTGGTCCGTATTTAAGTTTCTCCAGTTGTCCCAATAATGTCCTGTATAGCTTTTTTAATGCCACAAACAATGGTTATGTATTGAATTTAGTTCTCTTAAATCTGAAATCTTTTTGTCAGCTTTTTTGTTTTCTTTCCTCATGATATTGAAAAATTTGAGAACTCCAAGCCAGATATTTTGTAGAAAGTCTTGCAATTTGTATTTCTTGAGTTACTGTCTCAGTATTAGATCTGTTTAAACAATATTGCCAAGAATACTACACAGCTGAGGAAATATAATTCTTAGTAAAGTTTTTGCAAAAAGCTTTAGACCAAAAATGAACTATGGAACAAAATAGATAAAAAGACAGAAACCACAAACTTTAAATTTATAAGATTATTATGCAGATATCAATTCTGCCTTATAGCGTTGTTCCCTGTCTTCATTTAGTTGATCTTATATTTAGGAAATGAGCTAATTTTAGTATTCTTCCAAGGTAAAACTCTACAGTTATTTTTAAATTCACAATCTCTTTAATTTATATGCCCTTGCTGAAAAATCTGTTCCCTGGAATTGGAATATTATAGTTATTGTTTTTCATTTTCCTAGGATTTTTGAAAAACCTATTTTTGATCAGGATTCTGACTGCTAAGAGTAAAGGATTTGGGCAAGATATCTGGTCATCTTTTGAGAAGTACGCTTCTCATAAGTGAAAGTAGAAATTGTTAAATAGTCAACTAAGAAATTTTCAGTGTTCAAACCCGAAGACCCAATGATAAAAAGATACTGTCTTTTAAAATCATTATTTGCTGTCCTGTTGTCAGTTGACTCATGATTTTCATGATAGGTTTTAGTATGCTGAAATCATCACTTTCTAACTTAGACGTTTTCCACAAACTAAATAATTTTACTTAGATTCTAAATTTAAAGACTACTTAACAAAACAGGAATGTATATGCTTCCTGCAGGTATGATCAAATCATAGAATACTTACATTTTAATTTCTCCCATCATGGTAAGATGTCTTGTATAGCTTCATCTTTCATCTGTTAGTTTTCCAGTTATTCCAAACAAGGAAGCAGTCACTTTGTGAAAGACGTGCAGAAGCTTTGAATGTCTATTTTGATTGAGTTACATCTCAGAAGATGTATTCTACTGGGTTTGTGTGCGGATTCATTTTGTAACTGCCTTAAAATGGTGCAATAATACTACTGAACAGTCATTTAGTTGATAACTGCTTCTAGTTCTTTATGAACTTGTTTGAAGGAGCTCCCAGAATTCAAAGGTGATCCAACCACTCAGCTTTTCACCCCAGCCACAATGGAGCCTCAGACTGAAGCAGAGCTGTCACCTATTGGCCTTTGAGCCATGACGCAGTCAACTTCCCTGCTGAGGAGCCAGCCAGTTCCCTGTGGGTTACTGCCTCCTTATATGTTCCCTTTCATACCGCACTTCTTAGAAGTGTTGTCTCTACCACTTGTCTTCATGCCCTGTTCATTTCTCAGCCTGTTCAAGTCCAATCTTTGCAGCTTTTTCTAGTTCATTCTTTTTTACATTAAAAAAAAACCTCAACTCTCCAACAGTTCTTTTTCAGCTTCTGTGAATGCTAATTTTCCTAAATCCACCTTTAAATGTTGGCGTTTCGGGAGCTGAGCTTGTCGGTCTTCGTGTCTGTCTTCTCGGGTTTTTCCCTAGTCTCATGCACTCCGTTGTCTTCAGTTACCATCCATTTACTGATGGCTCCAAACATATATCTGTACCGAGGCCTGTCTTCTGAATTGTAGACTTGTGTACCCAACTGTCTGCCTGACGTGTTTGTCATCTTCAACTCAAGAGATTCTGACCAGAATTCATGACGTCCCCTGCAAAAGCTGCTTTGCCTTCAGATTTCCCTATTCAGTAAATGGCCCCCGGTGCTCATGTCGATAACCTAGAACTCGTTCTTGTAGCTACTGAGACCTGTCCGCTCTCCTTCCTAAGTGTAGGATTCTGTATGATTTTGTCTGCATTAGCGTGTTCCTAATCTGCCCACCTCTTCATGACCTCGGGGGCAGCTTCCTACTGGTCTGCCCATATCCATTCTTGGATCCCTCAAAGTGGTTCGTAAGGCACCATTGCTTTAAAATGAAAAGCAGTGGATTCCCGTTGCTTTTCGGATAAAGACCAAAGTCTTTTCCGTGGCTGATAGACTCTACTAAAGGAACAGTCTTCTGTCTCCCTCTCCCACCTCACGTTATGCCATTTTCCTATTTTTCTCTTTTCTCTAGGTGCTCTGGCATTTTTTTAGTTCCTATATTCTCCAAATACGTTAGCAGGGCTTTTGCATGTATTGTTTCTGCTCCCTGGAATGAGCTTTCGTCTTTGCCTAGAAATTAGTTCTTACACTAATTTCTCTGGGCAGCCTTCCTTCACCTTTCGTTTCCACCTTAGGGCCCCCAGTTATTTGAAGTCATATTACTTGGTCTTTAGTCTTTAAAGCACTTGTCAGACTATAATTAATCACAACTATAATTAACGTAAATATTCATCTGTCTTCCTCACAAAACTGTAAACTCCACAAGGGAAGGAGTTGTGTGTGTCATGTTCGCCACGGCATCCCCAGCGCCAATCATATTTTTCGACAGTAGATATTTGTGAAATGAAATAAATGAGCATATTATGTGTTGTAATTATCACAGAAATCTTACAATTGATCATTTCTCTTTGGGCGACTTCTAAATTCCTTGGGAGAAATTTAGTAAAGAGTAATGATAGTGGCTGCCGTTTATTGACCAACTTCCATGTGCTTGCTATTCACTGCTGCATGCACAATCTTATTTTACCCCTCACAGCAACCCTACAATGTAGCTTGCCTTCTCCCCATTTTATGTGGGGAAACTGAAGCTCAGAGAGGTTATTTCACTTGTCCAACATCACACAGGAAGTGGGAGAACCATGATTCAAACCCAGTTGGTCTTCCTCCACAGGCTCTTAAGCTCTTACACTATGTATTGCAGCCTCTGAACCACATTATTACTGGAAACTCCTGCAATTTCCAACTTTATCACAGGCCTCCAACTAATTTCCCCCATTTTATTCTCCACTTAAACAAAGGGATTGAAATTAGTACCTATATGTGCTAGCTCATATAGTCATTAACAGTTAATATTCACATCAATATTCTACAATTAATGATTGTAGAAGTACATGTCCTTCTTCGATTGACAAATATCTGTAAAATGCTCAACAAATACTGAAATTTAGTAATTTCCTTTGGATATTTGAAGGCATGCTCTAGAATATGCAAAATTTACACCCAGGTCACATATGAACTTACTCCATTTGACATTCAAGTTTTCTCTTAGTTGTCATTCCCAGTTTTGATCCTAAGTTGAGAAATTACTCACAAACTCAAATTAAAATAATGGAATGTTTCACATTTTCTCTACCTAGAACATGTAGTAAAACTTGAGTGGATCTTTAACGGTTCGTTTCTTAAATGAGTTTATCACACAAGGCAAGACACTGCTTTGAGAAACCGTAGCTTAGCTTCATTCTGTGATCACTGCATGGCTTAGGAATCTTAAAGAGTCAGCTACCTGCACGATAAATTAGTATCATCAGGAATTCATTTTTGTCTTTCCTTTTGGCACTGGCAAACTCATTTTGGCCATCCCATCTCCGTATAAGGCACATGAAGTGTAAATGGAATTAACTGATAGTTGGGTAGAGCTAAACACTTTATCCCTTCTCCTAGTTGTGAGTTTTGCAGAGAGTATTATAGTCCTTTTCTGGGATTTTCTGTTTTATAACTTCCCTGCATAAAAACACTCACCTACTTTTATATGTAAAATGAGTCCATACAGCATTTGAATTAACCCAGTAACATCATATTATAATTAGTAATAATAGTAAATTACTGTCATCAAGCCTCAATTCATAATAATTTCCTTTCACACTTAAGTTTAAGTACTAAACTTGGTAGCCTCATCTAGTGATTTTCATTACAGAGATCAACTTTATTGTTTGCCCCAAACTATATACATGAACACAGACTGCTAGATGTAGTAGTTCCTGGTTATTTTGTAGAATGAGGTGAAAATTAGAACTGAGGAAGGGATTTTGATTTCATATAAATTTGTCAACTCTTAATTTGTTGGCCTATTGGATTTTTATAGTAGCTATTGAACTTTTGCAACCAGTCTTATTCCGAATATTAACTTTTGCAGCCAGTCTTATTCTGAATAGCTTCTGCATCTAACCATATCATCTCACTCATGTGAAAAGATATCTTTTTGCTTATTGATTTTTTTTTTAGATATAAATTAAGAGATGCCCATACATACAGAACATTGAAATTTCTTACTTGCCAATGAAGGAGAACAGTTAAATTAATATTATATTTTTAAAGCACTGCAAAAAAAAACAAAAATAAACAACTAAATCTTTTTTATAAAAAAACAACAGTGTTTAGGAGGGCAAAATAGACCATTGTGAAATCCTGGACTTTACTAATTCTCTAAAATAAAATTAAACATATCTATAAGAAAAGCTGACATACTTTTGAATATAGATCCTAAAATTAAAAGAAGGAAATTATTAGTTTTGGAGATAAAACAATATATTTAGAGTTCTTGTGTGAGAACTTCAGTAAGGATATTTTACATCTATGGAAAACATGTTAGAGACATATCAAATACTGGTCTTTGGAATGCCAGATAATCTGAACTCTGGAAAGATACATTGTTTCCAATCATCATTAGAATAGCCATAATATCTGAAAATAATTTAATCATTTGGACTAACACTGAATTTTTGACATCTTCCATATCCAAACTTAAGCATTTTTAGAAATAATTACTTTGGACAGGAAAGAAAACTTTTGATTATTGATCTTCCCAAAATTAAATTTTAAGGGGCCATAAAAATGATAACTTATAATCAGCATCTTTATTATTTTAATTTCCATTACAAGATGATTTTGATTTTTCATACCTTTGTCTCTCCCAACTTTTGCAGAGACTTTCTTTGCCTGTGTACAGAAAGGAGTAGCTAATGGAGACTATGCATACCTGACTTTTTTCCCTCTCCTAAAAAAGGAGAATTCATCCACTGCCACTGTACCTTTTTTTTCTTTTCTTTTTTGTCTTGCACAGAAGACTGACATCTTCCTGTGAAGGGCTTGTGGCAAACCTATCCAACTCGGGTTTCTTCCTCCTTGAGAACGATCTGATCCATCATCATCTGAACCAGGGATCACACTCTAAGGGTCCAGGTGAGGGCAAGTCAGTCTGTATGTTAAGCCAATTTCCTTTCTGGGCAGGTAAGTCCCACTCAGGCGTGATCTCCCTCAGCATCAGTCAGCCTTAGTTTTTTGTAGTTTCCTAGTCCCCGGAGAGAGACACAATTCATTTGTCCATTAGTTCTAGGACCCACCTAAACTGGTAATGATTAGTCACATCATTAAAAAATTTTTCTTTGCTGTATAATGTAATCATTTAAGGATATTGACTCATTTTTAATTCCAGAAATCTTAAAAGGAGTATGTATATGGCGAGTAAGACATATATCGAAACAGGTCTTTCTAGTTGTGGTTTTTGTGCTGATCTTTGTCTCCATTTTTATTGAACTTATAAGAGTTTAGAGCAACTTAAAACGAATCTAGCATATATGATCTTACAGCCTTGCAATTTTAATGGCTTTTAACTGTTAGTAGATGCCTTGAAACCATAGGTAGATTCAGAATATTAGAGCTAATATTTGCATGTATGGTCATCATGACAGTCTTTATTGGTTTGCCATGGATTCTTTTCATTTAATGTCAGAATGATTAAGGAAAGAGACAAGAATTTCCCTGTTCTGTATCCAGCTCCCATATGCTAATTATAAGAAGAAATTTATGATTGTTCCTCAGACAAGTGATCTTAGCTAACTGAAGTCTGGCTCTGCACCTTGATGCTGTCTTTTAAGTTGGAAGTTGAATTAGGTCTGTGGCTACATGATACATTCAAGACAACTTATTTTTCAAAACTTTCTTTTTCTATTGTTGGGGAAAAAAAAATCTTCCTTGTATTCTGAAACTGATAGTCTGGCCTTCAAAATGCACTTGTGCACTATATGCAGTTTATTTTGTAGGTGCTCCTTTATGTACCATAATAAGTTGTCAGTCTTACAGAACATTAATTTTTTCATCATGATAATGTTACTGTATGCATTTAATTGTGAGGAAAACAAAAATCATTCTACTCTAATATACCTTGTTTCTGCCAATTGGCCAACACATACAAGTAGATAGGAGTAAGCTGGGCGTTTTTTCCTTTCTATTGGATAACTCTCCGAATGATGCTTAAGTTACAAACTGTAGTTAATATACCTCAGTGAGCTTACTACACAGTAAGGAGGGACCTCCAGTCACTGAGAAGAATAGACAGTCGTCGTCTCTGAAATTTTGCCAGCCATGAAATGAAGCTAAACGGTTGTGTTACCCCTTACTGTTGGCTTTGGAGATGCATTGGTTTGTATTTATTACTCAAAAATGTTAGTACTTGTTTTGAGCAAGATAATTTTTCTTTGGCCGGAAAAGCAACTTTTCAAGCATTCATTATTCAGAACTGTCTGATATTTTAACATTTGGAACCTAAAGTGGTTGTTTATTTGATTCTATGTTGGTACATTTAAGTTAGTATGAACTGAAACACAGAATTTATTGGGTACAAATCCCCTGTTTCATTTTAATCCCCTTATATTTAGTGTGACATGTGCAGAAGAACAAAATATTTATTGGATGATATTTCTCTTGAACAGGAAAGGTATTTATTTAATTCTGCTTCAGATTCTAATAGAAAGTTATTTCCCACTAGATCATAACTGTTTTTATCTGATTAGGTTCCTCTATGTGCATTGTATTAATATGAGCGAATGTATTCTAATCCAATCATGTAAATACATAAAGTAACAAATATTTAGAAATCTGAATTACATTACTTAACCAGGAATGTCATAGACATTAAAATGTTTATTAAATATTTGAATCTGTATTGTAATGAACTCAGTCGCCATGATTCGAAGGCTTAGGACATAGCATAGATTTCCTATGCTGCTCTTGGGCTGGGCTATCAACTTCATTGCTGAAGGATTGTAATTTTAAAGAAATTAGCCAACTATGAATGAAACTTGAGGATTGTATTTGACTGGCTTTGGAAGTACTTACATATCTAAAGAGCATAAGCTTTAAAATAATCTTTCCTACTTTTATCCTTCTCATACTTTTACTTTTATAACAAGTAGTTTTTTGTGTAGGTGCATATGTGAACTTCAGACATTTCCATATTTTTAACAATGAAATCATTGCAACATCTGCTTCAATAAACAAATGAACTAAAATTTAGAGACTTAAAAGATCGGTTTTTAGTTTTAAAACACCAAAATGGGATCAGCTCTTAATTGTCTACACAGAAATTTACAAACTAAATATATGGGTTCAGAGTACCTGTGATAGCATTTCTATTCTATACCAGTTAATACATTTCGGAGGCACCTGGTATATGTAATAAAGGACATGCTAGCTAATTTTCCTTACTATAAGCAAAACAAAATTAGAAAGGTAAATTTGCTATGAAAAATAAGTAATTGAATTCCAAAACCAAATATTTGATGTTTGTACTCTTCCATGTATTGATAAGATTGGTTTGTCCTTTCTAATCCAGAAGCACGCTGCTAACCTGCCGTACGCTTCCAGTTATCTTTTAAGTAAAATAGGTTAGTTTAGAATAAAGCATAGTTTAGATCTAGACATTATAGAGATTACATGTTGAACTTGGGCGTTCCTTTCCTTATTCTCCCTTCCCAGTTAGGATTTGATTGCATTACTCTAATAAGCTTTAACATTAAAATGTTTTGCATTTCTTTATGTCCATTTTCTGTGTCCACCATATGATAAAAGAACAAAAAGACCAATAAATGTCATTCTTCAAAGAAGCTCTTGTACTGCATCTAAGATACCAGAAACAATCCTTTCATACTTCCTGAACAGTCGCTGCATACAATTGTATAGGAATACTCTGCCTGGCTTTTCTTTTGGTGATGTCTTGCCATTAACTCATAGAAATGTGTATTGTACTATTACCGTACTTTCAAGTAATTGGTTAGATTGCCTGACGGCTACTAGTGTCTCAAGTTAATAACATAGAATATTTCAAAAAGGTGGTGCCCGCTTCATAAATGTATCTATGGTTGCTAAAATCTTATTTGGCTTGAAACAACTAAATTTAGTAGACACTAAAATTTTATATTGTTAGAATATGATACTTCAGACAAACAAACAAACAATGATTTACTTTCAGTTCTGAAAATATTCAGAAGGATTTGTTATCTCTTGCAGACCTTTCTGCAAACTACTAATGGGATGAACACAATATATCACTTTTATAATAGTGAGCTATTAAAGGCAAGCATAAAGCAGTCTGAAGCCCGTAAGTGCTGCCAACAGCTCCTGCTTTAATGAATTCCCTTTTAGATGTCCATTAAATGCTCGTGGCAAATGTACTCATAATGGAAATGGCAAATCTAAATGGGTAGATATGAATAATCCATGGAGTTTAAATTCTGTTTATGATCATCTTCACATTTAGTTTTCAAGACAACGCAGTTTAGTTTTCATTACAGTTTGGAATAAAGAGGACAGGGAGTAATTGATTGCTTCAAGCAGATTAAAATCAATGGTTTTCTTTTCAAAGAACCAGTTCAATGCAGTAATTCCAACTTTAAACATTGATTTAGGGTACTCAACACAAAATGTTTTGTGCTGTGTGAACTTTTATATAGAAAGACTAGTATTAATTTTATTTCCCTATATATCTATATAGTGAAATATAGAGGTTGTTAGTAGCATGTGCATGACTTAATAGTGATCTATATTAAGTCATTTTGATATTATTGTAGTCATATAATGAATCAATGAGATTCCCGTCATCACTGTAATACTGTTTGTAACCCATTAGCACAGAGAAATTACAGCCCATCATACATCATTACTGTGATTGAGGCTTTATTACCATATTCTCAAATTGCTTGCTTGCTATAAAACTAAATAGACACAAGACAACTATAGGTGGAGCATAGCCTATGCATTATTGTGCTACAATAATGAGGGATTATTGTACCATAATGGGGTGAAACTTATGAGGAAAATAAACGTAACAGTAATAAAAAACTGGAGACTCTTTTTACATTGGTTTTTATTACCTTGAAGGTCAGATATAGTTGTTATGCTCAGGTTATTGTTTATGTATTACAGGAATCATAGTCTCTTGATATTTTGTAAAGATTTTTTTGAATACTCAGGGTTGGACTTGGAATCTGCATTTTGCCACAGGAGAGACTAGCTATTTTCCTGCTGCTAAGCCTCACATTTCTGTGGGCGGGTAATACCCTTTAAACTTTAGGCTGTTTTTCAGTACTGTATATATTTTATTAACAGTGTGACTAGGTCAGTAGTCTTCAGGCTCTTTAGTTGAAATAATAAATGTATGAATGCAACAATATTCTAAGCAATGAAGAGAGGTAAAATATGGAGCAATTGCCCGGGGCCTGATTGTAAAAGACTTTTGATGTCTCAAAGAGGGAAATGGAAGAAATATATTGCCTCTATATTAAAGGGAAAAAATCCCACGACACTAAAACTCGTTAGTTAAATCGTGCATATGTTCATCCTCTCTCTGTTAAGTCTTGTTTATGAGTTACAACACTGAGAACATTATTTACAACAGTCCTAAGCCCAGTGCACTGACTTTTGAGCTAAGATCATTGCTTCAATTCAAAGTTCTGCTCAGTGCGCAGAGGCTTTTGGATGTCAGCCTTGCTGTGATTTGGCACCATAGCAATATAAGTAGCAAATAACAATATAAAATAAAAAACAAAAACTGGCATAAAACATATTCATGATTATAAAACATTTCAGATATAAATTCTTAGCTAAAGCAGTAATAACCACCTGCATAGTTGGAAAGTGCAACATATCCTTCCAAACAAGGTAAGTTTGTTCTCAGGTTATAATGTCACAAGGCACTTGGGCATTACTGTTCCGCTTATCATGATGTAGTTTCCACCCCCTTTGTAAGTCATATTTTCTACTTATAACACACAGTGGTTGCAATGGCATAAAACCCACACTCTTGTCAAGTGCGTCTTAACTGCAGTGAGAGGTGCTGCGTAAAAGAGTTCAGAATTGGCTGAGGCGACATAGGCCAGCCAGCTGCAACTAGTACATTCTTATAATGTGAGGAACTATCAAAACTCCTAACTAACCAGCTTCGTTCCACGCCTGTCAGAGTGCACAGCCATTTTGAACTAGGTGAATATTTTTGTGACTTTCTCTTGATTAATTTCATAACCTTTTGGGAGGCTTTTCCAAGTTAAAAACAAACAGAGGAAGCAAATGCAAAAGCAAAAATGCCAGGAATCATAGAGCGAGGCAAAGTTTAGAGACTTTAGAAAGATATATTTTAAATCTTTAAAATCATCTGTGATTCATATGACACCGAATATAATTTCAAGCATGATTTGATGTTGTATTAAATTTGTTCCCTACCTCAAAATCTTTTGGGGAACAAGGAGAACATGGATACAATAAGTCTTATCTCTTGTTTTTAATAGTTTATTTGGAGAGAGAGTAATAAATAATAATAATCAATAAAAAGTAAAATAAGCAGTAAGTGCTAGGAAGAGAGATAAAACGAGGTCTGGAGGATGGGGCATGCGGGTGGGGTTGTTTCCATAGGATATTTATAGAAGCCCTTTCTAATGAGATGGCATGTTAGCAAAAATCTAAGTAAAGTATACAACAGGCCATAATGGTATCTGTGGTGAAAATATCTCGGGAACAGAGTACAGAGGGTCTTAGACAGAAGCATGTTTGGTGAGTTTGCAGATCAGCAAGGCCACCATGGCTCAGCAAAGTCACTAAGGGGGAAAGCGTAAGAAATTACAAATAGGGACGGCCAGGTGGCTCAAGTTGTTAGAGCATGGTGCTGATAACACCAAGGTGGCTGGTTCGATCCCCACATGGGCCACTGTGAGCTGCGTCCTCCTAAAAAAAAAAAAGGAAGGAAGGAAAGAAAGAAGGAAAGAAATTACAAATAATGCCTTAGCAATTTTTAAGATTTATAATGAATTCAATGCCATTAAATATGTTTTGTTTGGGTAGGTGTTTGCTATTAGAGAGGTAGTTCAAAGTCAGATGATGCGCTTCCAATAGCTTTCTTCATATACTGGAAATGACCTAGTTTTAAACTAGCTGAGTATGCTTTTAACATATTCACTGTATCATACAGATCTTTTGTGGGGATTTAGATTGTTACTTTGATAAGTCATGTCAGGAAGTCTCAGAGTGTGAGACTTTCCTATATATTTTTAGAGCTTATAATTGGGAAATGTTTGTACTTTTACTGCTGCTGTCAATAGGTTTTCAGTTTATTTCGAGTACTCAGTATAAACTAACATTATTTCACTTAATGGCTCTTCCAAAGCCATCCATAGCTCCATCAAAGCTTGTGAAGTCTTGCTCTTTTGTATCTTTGAGTTACTGAGAAATGGAAATAGATGAGATGTGGAGTTTGGGGGATCTTGAATCTTGTAAAAGGGTCCTTGAACTGAAACCAGTTTTAAGAACCAGTTGCCTTTTTCTAAGGCAGAAGGTGAGGAACAAAGGAACCAAACATGGCAAAACAGAGGGAAAAAGAAGACCGTAAGAGAAGCCTAAGGTTCCGAGAGAGAAGCAGCTAAAAGTGTGTCAGTTAAGTTTGGACACAGGGAGGAGGAAGCTGCTGAAGGAGTGCTTCCTAGCTGCATCCTGCAGTCCTTGTGGATTGCTGGGTAACAGATTACCCCACAACCTAGGAACAAACAGACTGCATTTCACACACTTCCTGAGGGACAGCAATTTGAGAGCAACTTAGCTGAGTGATTCTGGCTAGGGTCTCTCATGAGGCTCGGCCAGAATGTTCATCTGAGTCTGTTGTCTCTGAAAACTTGCCTGGGGATGAAGGATCAGCTTGCAGAAGGCTTGGTAGGAGGCCTCGTCAGTTCCTCGCTGGTTATTGACAGGAAGCCTCGCTTTCGTGCCACATGAAACTCTCCAAAGGACTGCCTGATAATCCTTATGACATGGCAGCCGACTTCCTTGAGCCCTCTCAGCTCTCCCTCTCCCAATCCTAAAGTGTGGGCTTTCCTGGATTCTCCTTTTCCAAACAGCCTCACGTCACCATTGAGCTACAGGATCTCATGGTCAAATTTAGAGAGGAAGTCTGGCTGACAGGAGCCTTACTAGAAAGCTTGGTGGCTTTAGCCTGCTTTACTAGGGCTCTCCGAGATTCGTGGCCAAGTTCACGTTCAAAGAGTGATAATGGCTGGCTGTACACTTTGCATTATCTCGCTGTGAAACTTGTCATCATGAGGCTGATCAGTTTTGAGGTGCAGGAATCCATCTAACGAGGATCATAAACATGTAATTGCCTTTATGATTCTAAGGGCTTAAAAACGCCTTCTAACTGATGGATTAATGGATGGATAGAGGGGCGACATGATAAGTAAAAATGCAAAATACAGCAAAATTTTCATGTAAAATCTAGGTGGTGGATACATGGCTGTTCATTGTATAATTCTTTCTGTTTTTCTATGTCTTGAAAATTTTTATAATGTTGAGGGAATAAAACTCTTTTCCTTATAATAGTACTTCTAGTGGTATCTACCTGTAGTACCTACCTGTACTGCAAAGCATTGGTAACTTTTCTCCCCAACCTGAACAACATACACAAGTGATTGTTACTAGTTGGTATCTTGGCAAGCCTAGTAACATCTGGCTCTTTCTGTCTATATAATGTGCTTCCTGTGACAGGGAAGCAAAGATTACAATGCTGACATTTTGCTGTGTATCACAAGAGCCTGAAACATAAACCATGCTTAAACAGAATGTTCGTTATATACTAGCCGCTACCAAGTACTTAGTGTCTGCTGTGTCTCAGGCACTATGCTATGTAGGTACTGCTGTTGTCACCATAATCCACATAAAAATTGGAAGCTGTGCGAAATTACAAGTGGGGAAACGATGTAGCCACACTTTTGCTTCTTAGTGGTGATCCTGGTAAAAGTCTCTTCAGGATTGAAAAATCACTGTGTTTTAGATTATAGTTTTAGATTCTAGTGTGTGTGATTATTCATTAGCATCGTCTTTGGAAAATGCCTAGATGTTCGCATTGGCCTCTCATATGGTCTTATAATTTCATGTACCTCCCATGGCTCATGTGTAATTGAAAAAGCCATGTCTCCTGAAATCAGAAAGCTATGTTTTAGGTCCTAAGCACATCTCATAAAAGCCTCATGACCATACAGGGAATGTAAGTGAAGGATATATAGGAATTCTTTGTAATTGCAATTAGTCTGAAATTATTTGTAGATAAAATGTAGAAAATAAATAGCTTTGTCACCCCTCTGAGTGCACTGTTTTTGAAAATAGGGAGACTTATCCCTAATAGTAATACTAGAGGAACGTTGAGAGCCCAAAGTGTGAATATAGATACATATACCTCACACAACTTTAGCCCTATTGTAGGTACTTAATAATTTTCATGCATAGTTAACTGTGCAATATGTGTTCATTGAGAGTGGCAATATGATTTTGTAAGAAAATCCTAATCTTGAGGGAACTGGCTAACTAGGTTGAAATCTGATTCTCTCACTGGATGACGTTGAACAATTGACTAAGTCATGTCATGCCTATTTTTTCTATGATGGTAGGAAATCGTGATAAATATTCAGTATCTAAAGGCATTCGAATTATACCTAGAAAGCTTTTATATTATGTAGTATTTATTAAGCAGTGAACCATTTCAGTAATCGCTCTCACCCGTTTGCTTCATTTATGTATTGTGAGTCCTTGGTGTTTTTGGAAACATCACTGGCACAAAGCACTATAAATCCCAAAACAAATAAGCCAGACTACCACCACCACCCCTTTTACAATCTAACTTGTGATAAAATAGGAAAATATATTTTTGTTTGTTGAAGGAAGTCCTGGATAACCCAGTTTAAATCATTTTTTTGAAGTACATCATTGTAAGCAGATGCTCTACTTAAATACGTTTGTTTTCAGTGTTAATGAAGTATTTGTGGTGAAAGACATGATTAATTAATGCTTGTGAATTGTTTGGATCAAAGAGGAACCCTCTGCTAATATCTTGAGAATGATCAGGAACATCAAGAACGATTTTATTATAGTAGCACTCACATTTGAATCATCTTTGGATTAAAAGGCTCTAAATAGTGTCCTTTTTTGCATTGCTTTCCTTAATTATAAATATAAATCAAAAACACGTAAAATTACAGAGAGCTAAATGTTTCCTAAGAACCATTTAATGATTGCAATAACCCACTCTAGAGGGGGGCATCATCGTTTCATCAGGGAAACCAAAGTCACAGAAAGAGCCCTACTCTTAAACTTATGCATTGTGTGAAGGGGGTATATATTATAGATGTTTGGAGAAATGGTAATGTAAACTCTCTTCTGCAGTATTTTAAAAGAGGATATTGTAATTTGTTTAAAATAAATTAATTATAAGAATGTACTTAATGAGTACAAAAGTGGATGAATATGGGACAAATTCAGAAAAGAGATACAGCTGATGTTATATACTGACTGGTGACCGCTTTCCTGTACTTAATGTTAAACAGTTTGTACTGTGCAAATATTGATCTCTATCAAATGACTGACTACAGTATTTTCATGTGGAGGTTCCTGTAATCACTTTGTTACAAGTAAATCTTTTTGAGGCAAATATGTAAAAGAAATGTTTTTATTTTATTGAGAAGAAAACCTAAGATCATTCTTTTTTCCCTTAAAATATTTCATTCTGAAGATTCCAGGGATGTACATAGGATAGAATAGTGGTTTCAAACTGGATTACAATCAGCCATTTCTTAAATGAAATCTTACACAGAAGCAAATGGCTCTGACTGATGTGAGGATGCAGGGGTTGGAGGGAGCCAGCTGTTTCAATGGCTTAGTCCTTCCTCTCTCTGCGGTGCCCCTGAAGTATCTCTCTGGCATCTGCAGCCTCTGAAGAGTGCATGTGAGAACTGTGGACATACATAGGAATTTGTAATTCATAGGCCATCTGCTATTCATTGGGCTATTAGACGACTCTGCCTTGGTCTCACTGAACAGCAAGCCAGCAGCAACTATGTTGTTCAACAGGAATTTGTTTGTTGGATATGCAAGTTACTGTTAGTTAACATGTTTATCTAGTCAGCGCTGATAATTAGGTTAGTGATACGGTCTCAGACACTTCTGAGTCTCAGTTTCTTTATATGCATAGAATGAGACAGAACTGGGTTAGGTTAAATCAGAAACTCCTTCCAAGCACTCACCATTCTGTCATTCGATAGAGAGCCTAGAACTTTCCTTTTATGAGGTAGAGAACAAGTCTCAGCCATAGTCCTTAACTCTGAGGGATTTAAACTTAGATTGGTGAGTGAAACTAGCCAAGATAAAATGATTGGAGACAACTTATTAATAAAGTATTAATAAATTGTTTTGGACTTTAAAAGCCAAAATTATAAAGAGACTAATGTGTATAGAAAGGATCTATTTTAAAATCCTTAGATTAAGAAAAAGTCCATGTTTGAAATTTCATCTTATTTAGGTAAATTAGCAAATTGTACATTTATGCATTTCCTGCTAAGAACTTGATCTTCCAGGCAGGTGTAGGAAGGTGTTAGTTTTTTTTCTTCTCATGCTGTCTATAAATTAAATTAACATGACATTTTTATTTGAATGCCTCATGTGAAATCTGTATTCTTAAAAAGCTAATGAAGCAGACTATGGCTTTAATAGTTCATGTAAATTCAATTGGCATATGGCTTGAATATTAAAATTAAAATGACAGATTTTCTCTAATTGTTTATGAGTACAAATTAATATTTTCTTAAGTCTCTTCTTAAAATGAATTTTTAATATAACTTTAAGGTCATATAGACATATTTCAGCATAGTAAAGAAATATTTGTATAATTAATTTTTATGTTGAAATTTTATTTTACTTTACTATCAGTTTTTATTCATTAAGGCTTATTTTTTCTTTTGTAATAATAATGTATTTTCAAACCATTATAAAATTTGTAGAGAATTTTGTATTTATTTGGTATTTGACTATAACATCCGAATTGGTTTTGCTTTCGCTCACCAAGGTAAGGAGAAATCCAAATTTACTCATAATAAAAGTATTAGAGAAACTGTCAATAAATTTACTGTTATAATTGAATCATATGATATCTAAATTGTTGATAATATGATCTGCTCGTTAAACAATAGTGTCTGGAGAAAATGATGGATTAATTGACTGATGGCTAAAGTTTCCCTCAAATATAATGGTTTACCCAGTTTGATTTGATTTGTGTAAAATAACTTTCTCTAATAAACAATTTGCTCAGAGGCAATAGAAGAAATGAATGGTTATCAAACCAAACTTAATTAGTCTATCCTAGATTGATATTACTTGGGGAGTCTTCGTTTTAATTGTGGAGGGCTGGATACAAAGAGTTTGGTTCATTATTTTTTCCTGTATAAACACTATTGTGTAACTACCTATGGAATAATAACATGTGAATTCATTTTAATAAATGCTTGTAAAGTGAATTAGCTAATTATGCCGGGCTAAAAATGATTCCTTTAATTATTTTGGATATTTAACTGGTACTTCAATTTTATTATTGTTAGTCTGTAAATGTGATTTGTATTAGCTCTGCCAAACTAATTATAATGTATAACTTAGCAAACAATTTGAACAGTTTTGTAATGCTTATAATGTTCTCTTGTGCAAGAGAAAGCATTATCTCTAGTTTGCATGAAGGTAAAGAATTAACACAAATTCAAACCAAAAGAATGGCAATTTATTATGTAAATAGGAAATAAAAACCCCTCATTATCCAATGTAGTGACTGACATAATTATATGTATGAGAAGAATGAACAGATTTCATTCAGGAGAAGACAAAACCAGAGACTTGTTAGTTTATCTTAAGATGGTATTCAGTTGGCATTTGAAGATATGGTGTAGCGTAAGAGATTGGATTAATTCTTATTTTACAAGCTGAAAGCTTTTTCTTCATGCCCTTACTATAGATAGAAGGAAAAACTCTGTCCTCAAACAGAAAGATTTATACTAATAACTCATTGTGGATGTCAAAAACAATATGCCTCTTAATCACTTTCACTTGGCAGACTAATTCTAATTGTTTTGAATCAGAATGAATGAGAACAAAGGCTTTAATAGTAAAATAAATATATAGCATTCTAATTTAGTCTTTCTGGGAAAAAAGCAAAATAACCTCCACAAGAATATGCAATCTGAAGCATTGGAACAACAGTAAAATTTACTTTTTAATTTTTGATAGGGGGTGCAAGTTTATGAGTTTTAACCTAAGTATAGATTCATGTAACCTCTACCACAATCAGGATACGGAATAGGATTAGTGATACCTCTCTGCAGTTTTAATTTGCATTTTCTTAATGGGTAATGATGTGAACATTATTTCTCTACTTAATTATCTTCCATATATCCTCTTTGGAAACGTATCCGTTCAAGTCTTTTTTATTTTAAAATTAGGTCATTTGTTTTCATGCTCTTAAATTTTTAGACTAGTTTATAGATTTTGGATACAAGTCTTTTGCTGGATATGTGATTAACAAATGTTTTCTGTTCAGTATATAGCTTTACTTCTCTTTTTTTTTTTAACACTAAGGAGCAAAAGTTTTTAATTTTGATGAAATCTAATTTACAATTATTTTATTTTATTTTTTAGTGGATCATGCTTTTGGTATCATGCATAATTAAATGAGCAATGTGTGAAAACTGCATAATCCCAGGAGACAAAGATAGTCTCCTAAATTGTGTAGTTTTTATATATGTCTTTTGGGATAGCTTTCTCCCATCCTTTTACTTTAATCTATCTTTGAATGTCAATGTGTCTTTACATTTAATGTGGGTTTCTGGTAGATAGCATATCATTAGGTTTTGGTTTTTTATTCATTCTCACAATCTCTGTCTTTTAATGGTTATATTTAAATCATTTACAGTTAATTATTATTGGAATTTGGAGGGGTGGCCCGTTAGCTCAGTTGGTTAGAGCATGGTGCTGGTAGCACCAAGGTTGCTGGTTCAATCCCCGTATGGGCCACTGTGAGCTGCGTCCTCCTTAAAAACAAAGCAAACACACACACAAACAGAAAGAAATTTGGATTTAAGTCTTCCTTTTATCTCATTTGTTTTCTGTTTGTCGCCTCTTTATTTCTGTTTCTTCTTTCCTGCCTTCTTTTAGATTATTTAAATATTTATAGTATTCTCTTTTATTTTGTATACTGAGTGTTTGACTGTATCTCTTCAAACGGTTCTTTTCATGGTTGCTCTGGAGATTATAATACACATATTTAACTTTTCACAATCTATTTAGAATATTTTACCACTTCAAGTGGAACATAGTTCCCTTTATCCTCCACTCTTTTTGTTGTAGTTGCATTATATATTACATCTACATACAATGAAAACGCAAATAATTTTATAACTTTTGCTTTGAATGATTGTATTTTATAAAATATAAGAGGAAAATGATACTCTGTTATGTTTTATCCAAATATTTACTCTTTCTGTTTCTCTCTTTTCATTCCGGATGTTCCAAGTTTTTCTTTCGTATTGTTTCCTGTCTGTCTGAAGAACTTCCTTTGACATCTCCCAGAGAGCAGGTCGAGTGATAATGAATTCTCTTCATTTTCCATTATCAGATAACGGTCATTATTTTACCTTTGCAAATATTTTCTCCCTTTCTGTGGGCTGTCTTTCACTTTTCTGATGTGATGTCCTTTGAAGCACAAAAGTTCTGAATTTAGTTGATGTCCCATTTATCTATTCTCTTGTTGCTCATGCTTTGTTTATAGTTGTGCACGGATTTCTGTTATCATGTAAATTCTATGCTGTCTTCACTACTTTTAGTCCATGGGGAACTGACCCCATTTCCTGGCCTCCATTATTAGTTTAATACGAACATATGAACCAAGCCAAGTCCAGGTCAATGAGGTTTAATTTCTGATACCTGTTGAAAGAGAAGCTCTCTTTCCACTGAATTTGTAGCTGGGAAAGTGTAAGTCTTGAGCTGTTAAGGGCTACTATGTTCAGAAAGCCAGCTGGAGAGTGAATGAAGGAGTGAAAAGAACTGCTGAGACATGGAGAGGGACCATATCCTGATACTATTTCTTTAGCCCCTGGATTCAGTGAGCCAATGATGCCTAACAAGATCTAGTAATGGTTCTTTCAGATACTGAGCAAATAGTCCCTCCACCCATGCTCCCTATTTTAAAACAAAGACAATGCTGAACTTGTAGAACCAAATGGCTGCTGATAATTTGAAGTGATACTGGTGGTATTTTCTCTCTCCCTCTCTTCCTCCCTCTCTCCCGTCCAGGTCATCCTCCTCCCCCGCCCCCACTCCCCACACACACCTTAAGTCCAGTATGGCCACTAATTCTGAAATAGGAAATGACAGTGAAGATGCCCGGAGGAAGGGGAAGTGTTCTGACCTGTTGCCAACCCTTTTTTCCCCATTGACACTGCACTATGTTCTGTAATGGTCACTGCAGTCCTTTTTTGTGAACTGTTTACATGTCTGACTTCTTGTTTGGATTTTACTTGGTGATTTGATATGAATTTTTAATGTGAAAGCACTTAGCATTAGGAGTTTGACATTTTGTCTGACCTTAATCACCAGGAGGACCATGAGAGGTTTATTCAGTGGGAAGAGAACTGTTACAGCTCTGACAGAAATGATGGGAAATAAGTAAACAGCCTTTTAAATCTTCACCAGAAATCAATAGAGTTTAAAGATGATGGACGTTGGTGTTTTTTGCTGCTTAAGGACTTCAACCTTTTACGGGAAAATATCTTCTCAACGTGTCAGCAATTTTTTCCATGCACACAATGAATCACAGCTGCAAATAGAACATTCTGCATAGAACACTCTTCATCATTATTATAAGGAAGGAATTGTATATGACTGCCCATGGTCATATAGAGCCTTTTGGGGCATTTTTTGTATGAAAAAAGAGGGCCATTTCTCACCAGTTTGTTTTTGTCTTATGTGTAATTTATACACCGAACTTTTCCCTCAACACAGTAATAGCAGTTGTTACCTACCAAGCTCCTCCATTGTCCTGGGCATGAACTGTTTGATATGTTAAGGTAGATGAGATGACTCCATTTCATAGCTGATGAAATTGGGGCCCAGAGCCTCTGTCTGAGGTCATTTAGTGACATAACTGGTATTTAAAACCCTGGTCCACAATGCCTGAAGCTTGTGCTTTTACCACTCTTCCCGTCTCTGAGGTCGCGCACGCAATAGGGGTGCTCACCTTTGACTTGATCTCTTTAGTAGTGGCATCCCTTGTTTTCTTTCTTTCCTGTTTTCCCCCAGTCAGTAAAACTGACTTAAGTGACAGATCTCCGTATCATTTAATAAGAGGATACGGGCTACACCATGGTCATTGAATAAAGGGCTATAGGTTGAGAACTGCTTCCCAGTATACTCTGCAATTTGTTTTTCATGAATGATTTATAAGGTGTTAGATTGATACAGCATTTAGCAGTATAAGTATACTCACAATAACCTGAATCCGATGCAGGTGTTCAAATATTAACCAAATATGTCATACAGTGGCCTTTGTTTCAAGGTATAAAATTATGGATTTTATTGTAAAAAAAAAATTCTTCTGTTCTAAATACTTTAAAACCTGGGAAACTTACAGAACAGTTGACTGTCCAGGTATCCCTAATTCATACATATCATTGTGCAGCTCTTATCCTGGAGAAAGTACGATATGTATTTTGTAATTTGGAAATATTCTAACTCAAACTAAGAATGCCAAGTCAGATTTTTTATAACGAGTAATTGCGAACCATATACTGGTAAATAAAAATGTTTGCATAAAACCTGATTTGATGTGATTTCAGACTTAAGAACATATTATTTTAGCTAATTAATTGGAATTTGTAAAAGAAAAGAAGAGTTAGCTCTTTACCCGTTTATAGTAATACATGTTAGGTATGTTGAGTGCAAATATTGTCAGATGAACTATGCGTGCCTTGCTTTTTGCTGGTTGTGGAATAGTCACTTAACTTTTATAATTCTCCATTTCTTTATTCAGAAACCGAATAAACTAAATGTCCCGAGGATCCTCCTAACTCTAAAGTTCTGTAATTCCATAGTTTAGAATTTTGGTTTCAAAACATTTTTTTCTACCACATACTTTTAAGTAATAAAACAATCTTTAAAAGTAATTGTTGCTATGACATTTTTAACTGTACCCCTCTTCACCCCTTAAAAATGAGTCTTTTTCTAATATCTAATTGTCTTCTCTGAATTGGTGGTACCATATTGTTTACTTGACTTGTGCTAACCTCAAACAGAGTGACTTACCTTTGTTTCTCATGAAAAAAACATAAAACACTGTTACTGCAGGCATTCTAAATATGCTAATCAAGGAACGATCGATCTGGCATTTTCTCGTGTTCTCTGGGAACCTTAAGTTTTTAGGTACATGGTGATTAATTCTGAATTTGATAAAGGAGTAAGCTGATCAATTTAATTGGGTAATTAACTGCTGAGCTTGTAGAAAATAGTTGACCTTGTGATGAAAGGATGATTCTCAGGCATTCTCAGTGTATGAAGGCTATAAGAAGCACATGCAGCTCAGCATCAAAGTTGTGGTCTTATCTCCCCTTTGCTCAGATTAGTACTGATTCATGACCTCTAAAAGGAGAGTATAGTAGCAATCAAGAACCCTTCATTCTAGTCTGACTCTTCCCCAACTTATTGGTCACATAAATTAGAAGGTCATATAACCTTCTTTTAATTTTTAAAAATGTATTTTTCAATTACCATTGACACAATATTATATTAGTTTCAGGTGTATAAACCAACATGGTGATTAAACATTTATATACCTCACAAAGTGATCACCCAGTAGGTCTAGTACCCATCTGACACTCTTCATAGTTATTACAGTATTGTTGGCTATATTCCCTATACTGTACTTTACATCCCTGTGACTTTTTTTTTTTTTTTCAATTATAGTTGACATTCAATATTATCTTGTAGTTTCAGGTATACAGTGTAGTGGTTAGACATTTATATAATTAATGAAGTAATCCCCCAATAAGTCTAGTGCCTATCCGACACTAGTTTTTACAACTTTATTAACTATATTCCCATACTGTACTTCATATCCTCATAATTACTATTTTGAAACTACCAATTTGTGCTTCTGAATCCCTTCACCTTTTATACCCAGTCTCCCAACCCCCCTCCCATCTGGTAACCATCTGTTTGTTCTCTGTATCTATGAGTCTGTGTCTGTTTTATTTGTCCTTTATATTCTTTATATTCCACATATAAATGAGATCATATGGGATTCGTCTTTCTCCATCTGATTTATTTCACTTAGCATAATACCTTTTAGGTACATCCATATTGTTGCAAATAGTAAGAGTTCATTATTTTTTGTGGCAGAATAATATTCCATTGTATATATATACTACTTCTTTATTCAGTGGTCTATTGATGGGCATTTTGGATGCTCCCATATCTTAGTTATTGTAAATAGTGCTGCAGTGAACATAGGGGTGCGTATCTTTTCAAATTAGTGTTTTAGATTTCTTCAGATAAATGCCCAGAAGTGGAATTGCTGGGTCATAAGGTAGTTCTATTTTTAATTTTTTAAGGAACCTCCAAACTGTTTTCCATAGTGGCTGCACCAATTTGCAGTCCCACCAACAGTGCATGAGGTTTCCCTTTTTTCCACATCCTCGCCAGCACTTGTTGTTTTTTGATTTATTGATGATAGCTGTTCTGACAGGTTTTAGGTGGTATCTCATTGCTTTAATTTGCATTTCTCTGATGATTGGTGATGTTGAGCATCTTTTCATTTGTATTGGCCTTCTGTATGTCCTCTTTGGAGAAATGTCTGTTCAGGTCCTCTATCAGTTTTTAATTGGATTGTTTGGGGGGGGGGTTGGTGTTGAGTTGTATGAGTTCTTAATAAATTTTGGATTTTAAGCCCTTACCAGATAGATCATTGGTGAATATCTTCTCCCATTCAGTAGGATGTCTTTTGGTTTTGTTGATGGTTTCCTTCGCTGTGCAAAAACTTTTTAGTTTGGTGTCCCATTTGTTTATTTTTTCTTTTGTTTCCCTTGTCTGTGGAGATGTATCAGAAAAAGTATTACTAAGGATAATGTCGGAGAGCTTACGGCCAAAGTTTTCTTCCAGGAGTTTTATGGTTTCAGGTCTTACATTTAAGCCTTCAATCCATTTTGAGTGTATTCTTGTACATAGAGTAAGAAAGTGGTTCAGTTTCACTTTTTTGCATGTGTCTGCCCAGTTTCCCCAGCACTATTTATTGAATAGACTGCCTTTACTCCATTGTATATTTTGCTTCCTTTGTCATAGATTAAATGACCATATAGGCGTGGGTTTATTGCTGGGCTCTGTATTCTGTTCCATGGTTCTGTGTCTGTTTTTATGCCAATACCATGCTGTTTTGGTCACTATAGCCTTGCCGTATAGTTTGATATTAGGTAGTGTGATACCTCCAACTTTGTTCTTCTTTCTCAAGATTGCCATGGCTATTTAGGGTTTTTTGTGGTTCCATATAAATTTTAGGATTATTTGTTCTAGTTCTGTGAAGAATGCCATTGGTATTTTGATAGGGGTTGCATTGAATCTATAGATTGCTTTGGGTAGTGTGGACATTTTAACTATCCTGTTTCCCCCAAAATAAGACCTAGCCGGACCATAAGCTCTAATGCATCTTTTGGAGCAAAAATTAATATAAGACACAGTATTATACTATATTATATTCTATTATACTATACTATATTATATTATATTATACTATGTTATATTAGACCCAGTCCTATATTAAAATAAGACAGGGTTTATATTAATTTTTGCTCCAAAAGATGCATTAGAGCTGATGGTCCAGCTAGGTCTTATTTTCAGGGAAACATGGTATATTAATCCTTCCAATCCATGAGCATGATACCTGCTTCCATTTATTTGTATCTTCTTCAATTTCTCTCTTAAATATCTTGTAATTTTCCGAGTACAAGTCTTTTACTTCCTTGGTCAAATTTATTCCTATGTATTTTTTTTTTTTGATGCAGTTGTAAATGGAATTGGTTTCTTAATTTCTCTTTCTGATAGCTCATAATTGGTGTGTAAAAATGCAGTCGATTTCTGAACATTAATTTTATATCCTGCAACTTTACTAAATTAATTTATCTAATAATTTTTTGATGGAATCTTTGGGGTTCTCTTTATATAGTATCATGTCATCTGCAAATAATGACAGTTTTACTTCTTCCTTTCTAATTTGGATGCCTTTTATTTCTTTTTCTTGTCTGGTTTCTTTGGCTAGGACTTCCAGTACTATGTAGAATAAAATTGGTGAAAGTAGACACCTTGTGTTGTTCCTCATCTCAAGGATAATGTTTTTTAGTTTTTCCCTGTTGAGTATGATGTTACCTGTAGGCTTGTCACATATGGCCTTTATTATATTGAAATATGTTCACTGTATCCCCACTGTACTGAGAGTTTTTATTATAAATGGATGCTGAATTTTGTCAAAAGCTTTTTCTGCATCTATTGATATGATCATACGATTTTTATCTTTCATTTTGTTTATTGATTTTATTTTGTTAATTGATTTGCAGATACTGAACCTACCTTGCATTCCAGAAATAAACCCCACTTGATCAAGTGTATGATCTTTTTAATATATTCCTGAATTCAGTTTGATAATATTTTGTCTAGAATTTTTACATCGGTGTTGATCAGGAATATCAGCCGATAGTTTTCTTTTTTTGTAATGTCTCTGTCTTGTTTTGGAATCAGGGTAATGATGGCCTCATAGAATGAGCTTGGGATCCTCCCCTCCTCTTGAATTTTTTGGAATAGTTTGAGAAGAATTGGTATTTATTCTCCTTGGAATGTTTGATAAAATTCATCTGTGAACCCATCTGGTCCAGGACTTTTGTTTGTTGGGAGTTTTTTGAGTACTGATTTGATTTCATTATTAGTAATTGGCCAGTTCAGATTTTCTCTTTCTTCTTGATTCAGTCTCGGAAGATTGCATGCTTCTAGGAATTTATCTTTTCTTCCAGATTGTCCAATTTGTTGGTATATAATTGCACATATAATTTTCTTAAAATTGTTTTGTATTTCTGTGGTGTCAGTTGTGATTTCCCTTTCATTCCTGATTTTGTTTATTTGGGTCCTCTCTCTTTTCTTCTTGATGGGTCTGGTTAAAGGTTTGTTTGTCAATTTTGTTTATCTTTTCAAAGAACCAGCTCTTGGTTTCATTGGTTTGTTGTATTGTTTTTTTAGACTCTATTTCATTTATTTCTACTCTGATCTTTATTACTTCCTTCCTTTATTCACTTTGGGCTTTGTTTGCTGTTCTTTACCTACTTCCTTTAATGTAAAGTTAGATTTTTTTGTTTGAGATTATTCTTGTTTCTTGAGGTAGGCTTATGTTGCTATGAATTTCCCTCAGATTTTTGGGTTGATACCCAGAAGAGTGGTTACCAGAGGATAAGGTGGTAAAAGAGGGAAAAATTGGGTCATTATATGGTGATGGAAGGAGAATTGACTCTAGGTGGTGAACACACAATGTAATATATAGCTGATGTATTATAGAAATGTATACTTGAAACCTATATAACTTTACTACCATGTCACCCCAATAAATTTAGTAAAAAAATGTTTAAAGCTGTTTTACCCAAAACTGGTATTAATTTTTTTTTTCTTTTCACAACTCCTTGTACAGTCTTTTACTGTAGCAGTTATAGTGCACATTTGCATGTCTGTCCTGCACACCATCATGGGCGTCTTAAGTTCTGAGAATTCTTTTTTACCTTTGCTCTCTAGACCTTGCACTCTGCGTTTGGCATGTAGTGATCTTCCAATAATATAGTGAATGATTCTTCAAATTATGTTGAAGATCTAAAAATACTTAGCCAAGTTGATTTGTGACTACATAGACAAGTTCTACTTCAATGACTCTTACAACAAAAATGTGACTGGTGGTCTGTAATGTCATATTGACTTCCATAATAGTCACCTTTCATGATAATGTCATCATAGTAAACTAAGATAAAAAGAATTTGCTGAGACTCCCCTCCCAATCATTAAGATAAACCAGGTAGAAGGCTATCTCCAGTTAACTGTGTGAACTTACCCTCTTAATATTTTATTTATAAAATGAGGGCTTACACTGGATTCTTGCTAAAGTTTTTTATAGCTGGAGAAATTCTCAACTAAAAGAGCTTAACAGTATCTGTCTCCTACATTTATTTTTGCTAAGAGACTTTTTTTACATCATAGTGAAATGGTTATTCTGGAGTTCATCCAGCTTCTAAAATAACCTAGGAAGCCCAGGTTGTTCTTAGCCCCACAGTAGCAGTGCTCGAGGAACCTGCCCCACACACTACCAGGCGCTTCTTACGTCCTGAGAATTATTACTCACCTGTGATTTCTAGTCCCTAAACACCACGCTTGGCGTTTAAGGAACACCTACTAATAATTTACTTTGGTTTGAATTCCCTATAACGGAAAGTACTCATCTGTAAGTAATGTCTCTGAATTTGTGGGAAGACAAGTGAATACACTTGTAATGTCAGCTTCCTACCACCCCTATTTTCTACCAACATCTAAGTCTTGGCAACTTTGGTTTAGTCCCCCAAATGTGTTATAAAAGATAGAAATATATTTTTCTACATATCACAATCAGTATATGTTTATATGTGACCTTGTCCCCTATGGGACTGTATGCTCCTTGAGGTCAGAAGCTCTACTTTATTAATTTTTTATCTCCTTCTGGTGTTTATCACTGCTTAGCACATATTAGATAGTCGATCAAGTTTGCTAAGTTGATGATGATACAAAATCACACACATGATGTAAAAGCTGAATCATAACTGGAAAAGAAAATCACTGCCTTTGTAATGCCTTTGTCATGATCCCTCTCTACCAGAAAAAACATCAAAAACTCAGTTGTGTGCGATAGCTTATGTAAGAAGGGAATCTCTAGAAAGGCACCTGCTGCTTGTCACTGTCTATTATATTATTTCAGGGATAAAGGACAAATATAAACTCAGTTGCTGCTATAATTTTCATGAACCCTAAACTGTTCTATATTTTTAAAATGACCATAGAAAATTATTGGTTATTTTCAGTTCAGTTTTTATGCAGTCTAGTAAAGTAATCAGACTCAGTGAGTATGTGTCACATCCCTTTTCACTTGTAGCAATAATCCCCTATCTGCATCAGTGTAATTTAGTGCTTTGGGCAATGAAGTAATGCAGACTAAATAAAAGCTGGGCTTGAGCCAAGATGATGAGTTGGAATGATTCCTGGTTTTGTAATCATATAGACCTGGATCTCCATTAATTGGGGTAACATACATAAAACACTAAATACAATATCGGATCATGGTAAGTTACTCCATAATGGTGGCTAACATTATTTTAGTTTAAAAAATATATTGTTAAAAGTAATCATTAGGTGTAAAAAAACTGTTTTAAAGGGCGTGGAGTCCAAAGCCTTGAAAGTACAATTTACCAGCATGCAATGTATCTTGGCATATGTTAGCCCTGCAGTGGGTTTTGAAACAGACCAAGGAATGAAAGAACCAACTACCGGTAACTCTGTTGCAAGGCCTTCTGTTTTTTTTTAATTTATTTAATGGAAGATAATACTCATCAGATCCCAATCTAGATGGTGGCAGCCAACATGTGTGTGATTTTTAATTGTGTATGCTAGGTGATGGGAGATTGCTGCCTTAGGCAAGTCACTGAGTACTAAATGGACTAAATTCTGTTACATTTTCTCTAGTGAAAATAAGGCCAATGATGCCTTCATTGCAAAGTTATGAGGATTAGGGGTTATGTCTGTAATGTAACTAGTCCAAGTGGCTGGCATTTTGTAAATTCTTTTATAAATCAAATGTGGTGTTTTTACTGTTCTCATTGTTTTTGTCACCATCGTCGTCATCATTATTACCTTCATATAATAATCAGTGTGTTTCAGGTCAGTCGGTGCCTTTGTGGATCCTTCCCAATAGTTCTCTGTGCCTTAGAAACAGATCCTTTGAATAACCATAGAAGCTCTCTAGGCATCGGAGAGTAAAAATGTTTCCTCAGATTCTATAATCTCTTAACTTGATACATTTTCACCTAAGCCTGTCTTCTAACACTGATTCTTCTGCTCTCTTAGAACTGTGCTGTCTTCACGTAGAGGATTTATGGGTGTTTATTGTCTGGATGATTTTGGTATATGGTAATATCTGCAATTTACCCAAGAGAAGTACATACTCTTTGTGCAGTCTTGATCTGATTTACAGTCCTACTTTACTCCAATTTTCTGTATTCTGTCCCTATTTTCCTTTTCCTTGTGATAAGGAAACGTTATTTTCATTTAACGTTACTTTCCCTTTTCAGTTTTTTAGAATCTGTTCACCTCTAATAAGGTCAGCTGTGTGAATTCCAAATCCATTCTCACTAAATAGTCCATAATGCCATGGAGCTGTGTTATTTTACTCCATCACATTTTCTTTACTCTTTATCCCCTTGATATACTTGTTGTGATGACTTTAATCAAGCTTAGAATGGTTCATGGAGAAGAGAAGGTTATGCCTGGAACTGACATGGGCCATAGACTTTATTTCTATAGCTGCGTGAGTCTTTTCTGTTTTATCATCTTGGAGTTGAACTTATCGAAGACATTGCTGGCTGTAAATAAAACGAAAGCACATCTGGTATTTCCATCTGGTATTACATTTCTAGACCAGAGGAAACCCACTGTTGATGCTGATAAAGAAATGCATGGAAATTCAAAAGACTTGCAGTAGTCAGATTGCCTTTGTCAGGTCATAATCTTCTAGGCCTTAGTTTTCTCCAATCCAAAATGGACATGTTAGCTGCCCATTGTGTTTCAGTGGATTGTGTTAGGATCAGATGAAATAACATGAAATGCATGTAACAGGATTTTGTCCATCATGAAAAGTACACAGCAAAGTCAAACACTGAATATCTAAGTTTGCAATGGAGAAATTAAAGCCATTTTAATTGCAGGGCATCAACCAAAGAGAACAGGAAGCTGTCTCTTAAAACTTGAACTCCCCGATGGCTTTTAATCAAGGACTTTTAAAGGCAAAGATTGAGGGTTAGGGGTTAGGGAGGGTTAGGGGTTAGGGGTAGACAGGCTGGTATGTGGAAGCCCCCGCCGTGCAGGTTTTGCTTGGAGAGCTTTGCAACTTGGCCATTTATAGTAAGATGTAGTAAGGGGTTTCCACACCGGGTCTTCCTGCACAGCAGACCCTTCGCTGCTGAAAGAGTTCTAGTGTTGAACTTCCGGTTATGGCCCAGTCCTTCGGTTCCGGGTACAGCTAGAGGTCAGAGTTCTTTCCTCTGGGCATGCTTTGGAGGCATGACTTACAGTTTGGGTCCGGTATCTCTGAAAAGCAATTCAGTATCTTGTTAGAAACAGGATTGGACCATTTTGAGCTGGTTCTGCGGTTAGGAGAATAATGTAACCAGGATAGAATCTGGATTTTGCATCAGTAAAAGAAGGGGCTAAGTTCTTGTTAACTTTTTTAAAGATCAGTGTCTAAGGCTGGTTTATTAACAAAAAAAGATGGTGGGTACAGGAGGGAGAAGAGGGATATTTATGAATTATTTCTGAGATCCCATTGAAAATTTTAAGTATACCCTGATAGAAAAGGAATTATAATGGTCTTGGATAAAATGAAACATTAGTTGGGGCCATGCAATTAAAGTTTGTGATTCTTGACTTCATGTCTTATTTTGTAAACTGATGTGTTATAAAAGACCTTTGTCACTTTCTGCTTCAAGGAGCTCTTGAAGAAGTTTGCCTTAGTAACCAGTGCAGGGAAGGAATCTGAATCATGTTAGCTCCTTGTTTTAGTTTTTCTCTCTTTAGCTCTTTCCTCCAGAACTTGTTAGACAAACAAAATCCCTATACTGCTACCTACTGTCTCTTTTTATTTTTAGGCAAGTTCCCTAGGTCTCTAAGCTTCAGTTTCGTCATCAAATGTGGATAATAACACCTACTTTTAGGGCTGATGTGAGGGTTGAGATAATATGCTTAGCATACCTGACAGATAGAAAGTGCTCGTTAAAAATTAGGTGCTCGTATTGTCGCTGATGTTGTTGCTGGTATTGTTACTATTTCAACGGTTCTTCTTATCATCTTTGAATACAGTAATTTCTTTTTTCTCAGTGACCCACTAAATCAAAGAAAAACCATTGGGAAATACTCACAGGAGGTGTTTATATAAGTGATGGCCATGTAATATATATTATAGATTAATAAGCTTTGCTTCTTAGCATGTTGTTAATTAAAGTATTCCCACTATGTTTGTATATGTTTGAACATTTCCATAGTAAAAAGTTTAAAAAGTGAAATTATAAGTTTTTCTGAATAACCACCAAAAAAGGACCTTTGCCTGGGCCCCACCCCAAACCAGTTAAATCAGAATTTCTTGGGGTAGGACCCAGTTATCTTTTGGTTTACGCACTTCAGCACGATCCTAGTGTATAGCCATGGTTGAAAACTTCCACTTTACTAGAGAAAGCACGCAGGAAGGGTTCTTGTTTTACAGGTAGAGAAGCTGAGACTCAGAAAGGCTGACTGTTTTGCTAAGAGGCCTCACTGGTTGTAAGAACACAACCATTAAATTGTCGGCCTCATTGTGGTGCTCATTTTATTACACCGCTCTGCTCTCTGTTGCCTGCCATCAAAGCGATGATTTTGTGGTGACTTATTGTCACATGATCTGTTCAGAAACTGTGTTATAGTGAAGATGTCATAGTCCCTACAACTCTGTTTTAGAACACGCTAGTAGTTCTTCCTCAAACTGGCAGTGAGTGTTGGGTACCAGCCACGAAGTTTGCTAAATTGGTTTTATTTGTGAGTAGATGCTCATAATTCAGCCTGCCATTTTCTTTTCTTGGCCTGTAAATAAGGGGACAGTGTTAAGTGCCTCTTGGAAAGAAAAAATGCTGGTATTTTTCTAATGCCCTGTGCACTGGGGCAGTAAATCTACATGCAAATTAAAGATTTTGGTGACAAATGATAACTCATCATCACTCTAATCTCTTAACTTTCCTGGGTATTGTTAATTCATAACATAGTTTGAATTGACTTACCATTTATTGATTCCTGCATTCATTAGAATGAAAAGGGAAATCTTGCCTTTACAAAGGAAATACAGTTATCAGACACTATCTTGCTCATAGAATGAAAGGACCTGGTGGGATATAAACTGTTAGAATGACAGTTAAATTGACGTGGGGAAGGTTAATGCTTGCTTGCTCCATGGACGTTGGAGGTTCCGATCACTTGTCAGCGTGCACCTATAATACTTGCAGTACGTCTTCATTAAGGAGGCATGTAGCAATCAGTTTCAGGTTTCCGGATGAGCCTGTGGCCAGGCCATAATTAACCTTTTGAACCTGGAATTGTAACAGAATGTACTATTGGCTTAGGTTATCAATTATGGTCAGAGTCAATTGATACTTACTCAAAGAAGGCTTATTGGTGATGGATATTATAATTTACTCATCTTCCCATTGTGTGATTAAAAAGTAAAGTTGACATGGCAAAGTATTCCTTTCTTTTTTTTCTTTTGGAGATAGAGATTTTTGTAAGTTAGATGCCTTGCCAAACAGTTATGTAAGTAACAGTTTATTTTTGTTTGGCTGTTGTTTGGTGGGGGGGCGGTTGGTCTCAATTTTCAGTATTGTTTTCAATTTCTTAAGCACTGAACAATGTAACTACTAAGAGGACTTTTACAATTACATGATATGTCAAATTGTAATAGAAAAGACTCATATATAGCATATCAACATACTTAAACATAAGTTTAAAACATTAAAGTTCAGGTTTTATCATATAGGTGTGAAGTTTTTTGTGTCTTCAATGTTTCCTATCCAATATTTCACTCAAATCAAATAATATCATCAGAAAAATAGCTGACAGAATTTCACTTATTTTGGATAAACTTAATGGAATGTGTGTTGATCAAAATAAACTAAAAATATTAATTTCCAACCCAAATCAAGGCAACATTACTATTTCAATGCATTTGAAATTATCTATTACAATTTTTAAATAATTGCTCAAATTAAAATGCTATTTGCTTTGTAGCTGTATTTCTGTTTATCTTATTTTTATTGTATTAGTTTTTGAAATAATTTTGTATTAAAGTTAAATGATGTTAATATGTTTTTGAAGTTATTAGTAGAAAAAAGGTAGTTAGGTTTTATTTATAATTTTTATCTGAAACTGTCTGTGCATATCATTTTGAAATTATTGTCTGACTGTCTTGAGAGAATTTATTTTTAAATTAATTATGGGCAGAAAGAGTATGATGTTCAAAGATATTTATTGCAATATTTTTATAATTGTGGTAAATTAAGAACAACACTGCAAATTAATGTCCAACACTGAGGCATTGGTTGAATACATTCATCAGTTTAAAAAAATATTACAGCCATTAACAATAATGATAGGATAGAAATTTTAATATACTGAGGAAGTAGTTATGTTATCTTAAATCTTAAAAAGTAGGCTAAGTATTGCATGTGTGAGGGTAAGAGGGGGGTTATTGCAAAAAGACCGAAAGGAAATATACTAAAATGTGAACAGTGGTTGCATTGAGGTGGTAGTATTTTGTGCCTTTTTTCTTTATTATCTATTTTGTTACATAAAATCTTTAGTATTTATAAAAATTGTATTTAAAAGTAAATTCTATTTTTATAATTAGAGTTCTTTCTGAATATGATTACTCTTGTTATCAGAAAACAAATTGTTTAAAATCTGTAAAAATAATGTTTCCCTAATCTGGTCATCAGGAGCATGACATAGTGTGTAAGGCCTGACTGCCGGGTCCAAATTCCAGCCCTGTGACTTTCTAGCTGTGTGAGTTTGGACAAATGTTTATACCTCTTAATCCTTCAGTTTCCTCATCTGTAAAGTGGAAATAATAAAGTACCTATCTGATGGGGTTACTATGAAGATTGAATTAGTTAATATGTGTGAAGTTAAAGAAAGTAAATCCATAATCACCTAATGCTGTGAGTGCTGTAACCTTGTCCGTCTCTTCTGGGCATGGACCCGCTAGTGCTGCGGCACACCTCGCAGGCTGCTGCATTACTGCTGGCTGGTCACCAGCCCTTTAGCTTTCACATCGGGTCTTCCTTCTGTATATCTCCACTTGTATTTCTCGTGGGCTGTTTCGGACTCATCATTTTTAAGATGAGTTCAACCATTCACCTTCTCCCCAAACATCTCTCACTCCTGCTGAGTGAATATCATTCTCACGTCAGTCACAACACGAAAGGTGTGGAAGTCATTTGGACTCTTCTCCCTTCCTAAATTCTGTTGACTATTTCTGCTTTTCCCTTTCCCCTCTGCCACATTCAGACAATCTTTATTTTTCATCTATCTACTAATTCCATTCTTGATTTCCTCCTCCCCAAACTTCTAGACAAAGCTGCTAGGGCCTTCGTTCTGAAGTATCAGTGTGTCAGTAAGTCCCCATGCTTTCAAGGTGAAATCCAGACTCCTCTGAACTATTTTCATGCCACCTCTCACTGGCTTCATTGAATTACTTGCAGTTCTTTGAGCACTCTGTGTTCCTTCAGTATCTCATACATGCTCTTCCTTTTCTTTGGAATGTGCTCCAACCTTCTGTGATAACTCTGTGCATTAGATATTCCTCCAAACTGGCGTAGCACATGGTACAAAACAATAAAGGCATCAGTCGTAGTCTGCAGTAATTGTGTGTTTGTGTCTGATCCCCTTTAGGTTATGAGCCCCTTACATTTAGAGACCAGGCCTGATTCATCTCTGTTTATCTAGTGCCTAGAAAAATGAGACACCCAATAAACACTGTAAACTTGATGAAACAGTAAACTTGGTGGAAAAATAGGTTACGTGATAAACAATGTTTCTTACAAAATCATTTCTACTGGCTATTCTCCTGTTCTTACTATCCATAGAAAACTACATTGTCGCCACCATCACAACCATCATTAGTTGCCTAATGACTTGTCTTAAAAAAGTAATCATTCTTGTGTCTGTGTTTATCATTGTGAACCTTGGCGGGTACCCTGAGTCGGAAAAGGTACTGATGTGCGACTTGCTGAGCAGGAATAAAGGTGGTCCTCGATGGATCACTCGTCTCTAAAACCAAGTTAAAATCAAAATTATGTCGCACATTGCTGTGCCTTCCCCAAATCTGTCATTCTGTGTTTCTGCTTTTCATGAGTCTGGTGACAGTGTATAAACCTGCTCTAAAGAGTTCTGTAGCCAAAATAGGATTGGCTCTTGTTGGTGATGGTGCCCACTTTGCTGCATGATAGATACCCCGTCTTTCCATGACGCAATTTTAAGAATCTTCTGGATTGGATACAATCTGCCATCTTCATTCTGTAAACATGTATTGAAGATATGTATAGTATGTCAGGAATTAGACAAAACTCTGGAAAAATGTTTAGAGACATTGCAAGAAATAGTAGGAAAAATACGTTAGCTGTACGACAACAAACAAAATTATGTAAATCTTAGTTTCCATTTGTCACTTGGGGATAAAAATCCCTACTTCTCAAAATACTGGCTAGCACAGAGTAGATATTTCATGAAAGTGGGGGGGGGGGCAGCCGGTTAGCCCAGTTGGTTAGAGCGTGGTGCTTGTGCTGGTAGCACCAAGGTTGCCGGTTCAATCCCTGCGTGGGCCACTGAGAGCTGCACCCTCCTTAAAAGAAATAAAAATTAAAAATAAAATTAACGAAAGCGGGTTTCCTTCCTTCTCACTTCCACACATGGCATATGTACAGCATAATTCTAATAAAGCAGCCCGACTAAACTGCAACTTACAAATAGATCTGAAGGCGTATCACTGAACAGGCCTCCTTCTCACTTAAAGTCACTGCCACATCGTGTCCCCTTCATGTGATCACACGTCTTTCCCTTAGCTTCTAAACTACCAATGGTTAACTGTTTAGATTTCAGCTTTCTTGGCAGTCCTAATGCTATATTGAAATAGGGAGGAATTGTGTTACTCTTGGAATATGAATACAGCCATTGTATGTGGACAGCCATTTGTCCATTCATTCATTAATTTATTCACAAATATTTGAGCACCTCCTGTGTTCCAGACATGTTCAAAATTGTGCTAGATATTAGAATTACATTGATAAAATGGCTGAACTCAGCAAATTTTAAATGGAAAGATACCCGTACCTCTTTTAAAGCAATACATGCTTTAATGTTAGCTATCATGTAAAATCATTATCAACTAGGCCAAGCTCTTGGCATGGATCATCTGATTTAATTCATATAGAAGCTCCTCCAAGGCAGGTGCTATTACTAACGTCCCATTTTGTAGATGAGGAAATTGAGTCCCAGAGAAATTAGTTAATGTGGCTAATAAGAGGAGCTGGGATTCAGATCCAGCAACTCTGAATCTAGAACCTGAGGTTTTAACTTCCATGGCAGCAGGTCTCAACATGTGGTCCAGGGACTCCTAGAAATCCCAAGACTCTTTCAGGGGATCACTGAGGTCAAAACTATTTTCACAATGATGCTAGGATAGTATTAGCCTTTTCCCTCTCTTACTCTAATGAATGTACATGGAGTTTTCTGGAGGCTATCTGCCATGTGATATTGAATGTAGAAGCAGGTATAAAAATCCAGCTGTTTCTGCTTCTGTTAAGCCAGGTATTAAAGAGATTTATAAAAATGTAAGAGTTACACTCTTTTTCATTAAAAATATGTTAATTGATGTGTAATGGATTTATTTTTCTAATAAATATTTTTAAATTCTGTTTTATATCTAATATAGTAAATATCAGTAGATACAACCCACATAAGCAAAAGTTCTCAGTAGTTTTTAAGTGTAGCAGAGACCAAATTGTTTGAGAGCTACCACTCTAAACTGTTCTCCCCATATTTCAGAACCTTCCTTTTGGTATACATTTTGGGTCTTTTAAGTTGACCTCCCAATTGCAGAGAATCCTGGAATTCTGTTCAAGAATAACCCCTTCTTAATAACTTGTCAGAATTGTTAGCAGTAATACTTGAGAGCTTTGTGTATTCACTGACCCTTTTGCCTTCTCTGAGAGCTTACAGTACAAAATACCAGAATATCGTGATTTGGGTATACTTGAGTCAGACTTCCAAAGTTGATTTTTATGAAATACATAGAAAGAATTACATTATAATTAAAGCAGATTGTGTTTGAATGTTTAAACATTAAATTTTAGTATATGAGTGGGATTGCAACTGGTATATTACCCGCCTCTAGAAGTTTATTCAACTGCAGGAAGTGAGTATTCGGTTTTCTTTCTTATATACTGAAATGGCCAAATGTTTTAAATAGGATTTATGTATTGTGTATTTTTCAGCATTTTTGAGGAGTGATAAAGTACAGACATAATAACTGGTTTCTAAAAGAATTGTTTATTTCTTTCACTGAACAGTTATTAAGCAGGTACCAGACCCTGTGTTTAAGTACTTGGGAGACAGATCAGCTGTAGTCTTGGTTCCTATGTTAGATCAGGGAGATAGGAAAGAAAACAGATGAAAGATATTTTTTCCAAACTAGTGTAAACTTTCCAAAAATAACATCTTTTTTAATTTTTGATGAATGATATTTGTTGTTGATTTTATACAAATAAAAGGCTGTCGCCTATTTTATAAGTATTTATTTAGTTAGTAATAAAATATTACTTCCACTATGAAATCGAAATTATTGACATCTAATACAATTCTGATGTATGTTTTAAAATGATGACTAAATGTTTTTTTTATTTAATTTCCCTCAAGATAAAAAGAAATAATATTGTCAGCTTTGTTTATACAGTGGACCCAGAAAAATGTTCGCTGTGAGACAAATCAGTGGCCCAGTTGAGTTGTGCATATGATCTTCAAAAGAGAACAATATCCTAAATTTCCCAGAAAGTTGGAGAACATTTAAGTGTATATTTTACATATCCATGTATTGCAGTGAATATGTACCCCAATTACGCTGGGAGAAGTGATTTCAGTTTTCATTTTTGCAGCTAAGAGAGTTTTGTAGGCCTACCTTACTTACCTATTAGTACTTAATGCCCAACCTAACAGTGTTCCAACAAGCATGACTAGTGCTTCATGGTCAAAGGGACTTGGGACTCCTGTACGGCAGACACCATTAGCCTGGACACAGGTGACAGTTTGCCCAGGAACAAAATTTGAAATCTTTTAAAACCTGCTAGTTTTTACTACTACAAATTTTATTCTAATGAAATGAGAGCTAGTTGGACCTGAACCTGACTAGTTAACATCTTTTGAAGTTCACGGTGTCGAGCTAACCTAGGACACGCAGCTCCTGAACCCTAGCGTTTCTTTTCCTTCTGCTCCCCACCCCTTGCCCCAAACCTTCCCTGTATCTCCTCCAGTTACTTGGATCTGGCACTGCAGTTGAGCCCATAGCGCCATCTAGGGCTCAGGGGAGGTGATGGAGGGCAGTGTTCTGGGCCTACGCATTCCCCAAAGTTTGCAGCTTCAGAACTCCCCATTTCCAAAGCATGTGGAAGGCTGAGTTAGCCACCCTTTCCAGTTAGCATTTCTGTAAAATTATGTCACAGAAATAAATGCGGAGGAGATTTATAGAGCTTTCTTCCCATGACAATCTCAGAGAGCAAATTTACACACATGGCAGAAGACAGCATGATACAGTAAATAGTATCAGACAAGCTTTGTACCAAACTGACCTGGGTAGAGATCTACCCTCTGGACTTGTAGGGTTTTTCCTATTATAGTATGAAAGTGCTTGGGACATAGTAAGCCCCTAGAAGTGAGTCACAGTATTATTTCAGAATCATATGGGTAGAATTAGATGGAGCCAGAAAAGGGTCAAATTCTACAAAAATAATGAAACTATTTTGTGCAACAGAAGGAAGGAAAATTAACATTAAGCAGATCTATTTGGTGTTAAGGCTCTACTTTTTCAAAGAAGAATCATGGGCTGTAGTGCGTACCTACATCAGGAAAGGGCTTAAATTCACAGTAATAAATATTCTGGTCACAACATTGAACTATATTATCATCAAAGTAAAACTGAGATTTCAACGTGTGATTAACTTATACTTTGCACAAGAGCATTACAACAATTTTTGTAATGCTTTGCTCCTTTATCACGTACCTCCCACCAAAACACAAGCAGCCAATAAGAAACACCATTCCCTTCTGGGAATAAGCACAGGAAAACCTGCAAACAGATTATAAGAAAATGTCATTCATCATTTTCATTTTCTTTGGAAATGGTGCTTTTCTTCCTGAATATACCATAATAGTTTGTTCTTTTCCTTACATTTTTATGTTCATGTGAAACAGTTTAAAACTACATTTTGTGTGTATGTAAAAACAATTTTATTTCTTAAACATATTTTGTGCTTTTTAGTAAGAACTAATTTGGGAATATAGATACATCATCATAAGCAGCTGGTTGCCTTGGCACGGTTGGATTCCAGATGATGTTGGGAAGATAAAAAGCTAGTTTTCCTTCTAGCCGTTTCTGTCGGTGAATGGAAATTAGCAGTTTGATACCATTTTATTTGTACTGGAGATACAGTATACATGTTTTTATTCAAACACCTTTTTTTGCAAAATCTGTCATGTTTCATATGTTCTTAGATGTTTATGTCCATTGCTAATCTACCAGTGATGGGGCATATACAAACTTGGGTTCAAACACAGTTCTGCCACCGAGTGGCCTTTGGGCAAATTTCTCAACCTCTCAGATCCTTAGCTTTCTTGACTCTGAAGTTAGAATAATAATAATCCACAAGGCTGTTGTAAGGATTAAAGGACAGTACCTATAATAAGCTCTCAAAAAATATTAGCTCTTTTTCCCTATAAATTGAAAAATTACCTCGAAAAAATGTTGTCTTTTCTTTTTTTGACCTCTTTCACCCATTTGACCATTCCTCCCCACCCCCACATCTGGCAACCACTGATCTCTTCTCTGTGTCAATGACTCAGGGTGTTTGTGTTGGATTCCACTTACACATGAGATCATACAATATTTGTCTTATTCTGTCTGACTTATGTCACTTAGAATAATGCCCTCAAGGTCCGTCCACGTTGTATCAAGTGACGGGACCTCCTTTTTATGGCTAAATGATATTCCATTGTGTATATGCCACACTTTCTTAATCTGTTCATCCGTTCATGAGCACTTAGGTGGCTTCCATGTCTTGGCTATTTGTAAGGAATACTGCAGTGAACATGGGGTGCAGATATCTTTTCAAGATAGTGATTTTTTTTTTTCTTCAGGTAAGCACCCAGAAGTGGAATTGCTGGCTCATACAGCAGTTCTATTTTTAACTTTTTGAGGAACCTCCATACTGGTTATCATTGGCTGCACCAGTTTCTATTCCCACCAACAGTGCAAATAAACACAACAGTGTACCTTTTTCCCACATTCTTGCCAAAACTTATTTCTTGTATTTTTGATAATAGCCTTTCTAATTGGTGTGAGATGATACCTCATTGTGGTTTTGATTTGCATTTCCCTGACAATTAGTGATATTGACCACCTTTTTATGTACCTGTTGGACATTATTTGTATGTTTTCTTTGGGAAAACATCTATTCAGATCCTCTATCCATTTTTCAATCATATTTTTTAAGTCTATCAAGTTGCATGAGTTCTTTATATATTTTGGATATTAACCCATTATCAGATACATGAGTTGCACATATTTTCTCCCATTTCTTAGGTTGCCTTTTAATTTTGTTGATGGTTTCCTCAAATGTTCTTAGTCACTGGAAGTGGTTCTAATTTGTTTATATTGTTTTCCAGATCCAGGAATAGGTTCCAAATAGTGATATTTCTTTAAATGGAATAATGTTAATTTATCCACTTCACTGCAACTGTTTTGTACAGCTTGGAAAAATGTGCTGTTTTTGCAGTCTGTTCATTCAAATGGTTTATGAATTAAAAGCAGAGGCCTATCATGTTCTAAAATCCGTAGTTCATTATTGCAAAATAAAGTATCCATTTATTACGCAAGGATAGTCTACAGTGTCTGCAAGAGTAAACAGACCCACTCATAAGAATAAGTGTTGCCTTCAAATTTGTACTGAAGTCTGCTGAAAACCATGTATACTATAGCTGTGATAATGAGCAGTACAGTAGAGAGAGGTGATTTATGATACCTGTTTCTGACAGCTATAGTGCTGAGATTCCCAGGGTATCTGATCATGGCATTAGCATGCTGACAGCTCAGCATTTAGAACATTATGGTAATTTATCCTGCCTATGCTGTCACCTGCACTGTCAGAGTTTCTTTTTAATGATGGTATAACTATTTTGTTTGTTTGTACTGCATTCTTTTCATTTGGCTAATGCTTTCTCATTAGATTGAACCTAGTAAATGAGAGTAATTAAGTGCTTCCTATAGCTCAGATGCAATGATTAAGTTGCAGAGCTGCTACTGATTATGTTTTGTCATTTATCTCTATTAATCTGAGAATAATCCGGATGATAAACACATGTAATTTTTTGCTAATGTTCAATAGATGAAATTTATAGTTTCTCAATGGAGCCAAGCAGTAAGTGTATATTCATATATAAATAGTAAGTTGTTCCATGTGAACCTGCTTTAAATAAGCATACAAGTTAACAGCTAGAGTTAATAAAAAGGGAAAGATACTTTTCGTTGTCGTATTGAATTTACTCGTTCCTGAAATGTCTTTCTTTGAAAAGAAGGAAGAGATTAAGAAGGGAAAGAAGCAGGGGGCTTAAATCCTCGTTACAGAGCTGGTTGTTTCTCTGACTTTTCCTATCTTTGAGTCACATGCCAGAGACAACACTAAAATTTATTTTAATACGCATATTTGAAGTTCTTTTGATCCCTGTATTCTGACAGTTTTTCAACTCTTCTCATGTACTCTGGTTTTCTAAACTTATAATGATTCTAGAAGAAAATGTTGCAAGTAAGCTTTTCATTAAATAACTCACGGTATTAATCAGAGTTTTTGCCTTTTAATAAATTAAGCTAAAATGTGGAGTTACATGTATATCTTTTGAAAGATAATATGCAGTTACATGTATGTTTTTGTTTACACCCAATAATGTTTGCTATAAGGAGATAGTTTTGATAACTCTGATCATTTTGAATATTATAGTTAATTAATCCTACTAGCTTTTTAAAGTTTCTATAAATAATGCCAAACCAATTGATACATTTGTTTGCAATTAGAGACAGTATAGCCAAATGCATGCATTCTGATGTAATCATTTTGTGAAGACTTATTCCTAACTCTTTACAGTTTACAAAATGATAACTGCAACACAGATTCACTTGTGTTGAAAGAAAATAGAGGATTGTTTTTAGGAAATTATGTTTTGTGGCACTTTTCATAAATGCTTAAAAATGTCATATACTTGCTCAATCTGTGACTATCTGTCTGCATAGGCTACCCCAAATCTTCAGTTCATATACATGTAGTGGGAAAATGGACAGAAACCTAGTTATTGTATTTAATAGTTTGTGCTTAAGTATATGACCAGGGGTGTGGTTAGAGTGATTCCTCAAACATTGGAATAGAACATTAACATTTCTTTTTTTGAAAAAGCATTGTTGTACTTGAGCTTTTAGCTCGTTTCCATGCATAGCAGTGCTTTAGGAACTTCTCCCATGTTTCACTTAAGGGTCTTTTAAGCATCTACAATGTGATGCTTTTTTTTTTTTTTTTGTACATTTAGATCATTTGCAGAATTTTGTTCTATGCGCAGATTGTATCACTAAAAATTCTTGAAACATCGATGTTAGACTTACTCCAATCAGTTAATTTTAATAGAATATTATTTTTTGAAAATTAAGATATTACATAAATTTTAAATGGAATTTGATAATTTTAGTTATTCACGTATTCTTTGGATTCTTTTCCAAAAGAAGAAATTATTTTTTAAAGGTGGGTTTAAGCTACACTGAGGACTCTTCCTCCCCTTTTGGTGTAGAAATGTCTTCCATGCAGACTAATTAGAAATTGAGGCTATAATAAATACTGGGAGCTTATTAATTTCTCTAGCAGTCTATTTAAATTGTTTTTTTTCCCCACCATTTTACAAGATTTAATATTTAGCCTAATAGACATTGTCACCTTTCTTGGGGATCAAATTTTTAATCCTGTACTTAAAGCTAGATTGAAGAAATATTTTGTTGAAATGATCAGATTATATATGGAGTGATGGTTTGTTAATGGCAGTATAATAGAAGAACCTGTGTTTTGGAATCGTAGGAAACGTCTCTGATAGGCATCATCTGTAGAGTGAAGAGCCAAAAGCAGAAAGCCCTAAATTCTAACTCAGACATTGTTCCCTAATAGTCATTTCATCAGATAAACCTTTCTTTCTTCTGCACACTGAGATCTGAGGATGAATAATGGTGAGTGTTAGGCCCATGTAATGCTCTTTGAATGTGAAATTATAAAATAAGAAGCCCAAAAAGTAATAAGCTTTAAAAGTCATAACAGGTTTCCTATCATTGTGTACTGATTTTTTTTAAAAGCAAGAATTGGATAATATTTTAGTATAAAATGTTTACAATCTAGAAGGTATGTCTTTTTCAGTAAAAGATGGGAATGATGGTTTTGATAAGAATCTTTTCAGTATTGAATATTGATTTGCTGTTTCTGTATTCCTACGTGGTTGATTCCTAAATGTCCTTTCTTTCTTAAGATTCCAGTTTTAGAAAATGTAATTCTTAGTTACCCCCAACCCCCTAGTCCTTGTTCCCATAACAAAGAAACAAAAGTCTATTTGAGTTGTTAATGTTGAAATCACAAGTTGTAATTGTTCCTTCATTCTTGGTTAAAAAATAATTATAAAAACAGGGTAAAGAGAAAATTCTTTTTTCCCCCCTTGTTGGTCTGTTCTATAGAAGTAATTTAAAATACCATATATTGAATTCTTTGATCATTTCTCCTGGGTGGATTGGGAAGGAAGTCAAAGCTGAGGCAATTGCTTCTGGGCTCTCTTTCTGTGTGCCTGGTAAATGAAACACAAGGAACCTCACCAAACTACATGACTAATGGCAACCTCCAGTGCCGCCTGCAATCAAAGATTAATTTGCTTTATCAAGTTTAAAGAATACCGGGTGATAAATCATGTCAAAAAGAAATAATCAGTCAAAGGCTGATGTTCTTTTCTACATGTAAGGACAGGTGCTAAGAGGCATGCATTTGCCATATACAGTTAATTTTGTTTTTATGCATTTATGTTCATCTTAATTTCTATTTAGTTGATCTTTCAGTCAAATACTTCTGTCATTAAGATCTACTAACATCCCAACTGAAAGGCTGCAGGATTATAGATCCAAAGTAACATTCTTTTCCTTTAATTTATATAAGTTATTTTCTCATATGAGTATTATCAATAAATGTTTACTTTTTTCAACTGTGAGTTAGCTAATGCCAAATGGGAAGTGAAATTATTTTCTCCCTGTCATGATGCCCAAGAATATTAACTGGGTGTTCCTTTTTGTAGCAGATAATCTGTGTATATTTATATAACATTTTCATTTTACTCAAATCTCCCCACTTTTTTTTTTAAAGAGAGAGGAAGAGCTAAGCTAGTCTCTCTCTAATTCTATCCCCTGCACTCATATTGCAGGATCGTTTTAGGTAAGATTGTATGATAAAGAGGTGGTCTTCTCAGCACGGTCAGCAAACGCATTTGGAACAGTAGCCCAAACCAACCTTGTATATTTTCAGAGGCGCTCAGGACTCTTCAAGTGAGTGTCAGTATCATTTTAGCAGAGTGTTTGTTTGTTTGTTTGTTTGTTTGTTTGTTTTTGTAGTTATAGCCATGTTTCACTGGAGTCTCTTTGAATGTTTTGCTATATGTAGGTATGTATTAGTTCCTAGCTTAGGTCTTTTCTAGCTCACTCTAACTTCAGTGGCTAATTAGAAATTGAGAAATTACTAATTTTCCATTTGATGTACAAAATTAAATAAAAACATCTTAACACTTGAAATTTGGAACTGTGAAGTTGTATAGTTTGAGCAGTTGTAGGAAATCTTATCCCTAGCGTGACTATTCATTTTCTTTATCTTCATGGTTTCTCACAGTCTTTCTGTCTATATTTTGACCCTTTTTCATTCCAATAAATTGTTGGCAGTGCAAGAAGGCTTACGGCTGGCTTTTGTTTCCTTTTCTTCTGTTGTTGATTCCTAGGAATTATTTTAAAATATTTATGAAGTTCCATTATTGATATCAATAGCATCCTAAAGAGAAAATATCTTGTCAGCTTAGCTGGGTTTTCAAAGACTTCTTTTTAAATTGAATAGTTTAACTTGCCTATACTTAGATTTTTTCACAAGAAAGTATTGATCATGATTTATTTCATACCTAAAATGAGATGAGACAAGTTGATGAGGACCCCTCCAATATGAAAGAATTTTGTAACCTAGGACATAACCTATTTTGACATTAAGTGAGTCACCAGTGATCATTAGTAGTTTGTATAATAACAGTCTAGCCTAGTGAAGTGCTGTAGTATAACCTGCATAGTGGAGTAAAAGCATGTTTAGATTTAAAGACTTAACACTTCTATCCACAGTCTAACATTCGCATAAAACCTAGTAACTATATGTGCTTCAGGGCTGCTATTGCCAGTAGGGTCCCGGCATGTTTCTCAGTAGTACCTATGTGAAGCCACTTGAGAGAAATTTATTTTCAAATTTAACACTAGGATATGCTTCTATTTGGTTAAGAAATGCATATATGTTCCTCTAATGGATAATAAAGACTATTAAAATAATCTCATTTTTTCACTTTGGACATCTGGAAATTTGGCACCAACTTATGGCTTAACTATACCATTCATTGTGTGAAACTTTATCATCTGCTTTTATGAATTTTGATCATTCTCCTCCCCTTTCCCCAAACTGCATCCTTATTCAACTTCCTGCTGTACCTAGTCCTCATGTTTCATTTTAATATCTGTGTCTCCTATGTGTCACTCCCATAAATAAGTAAAATTGCCCTGACTTTGTCACTACGTATCCAAAAAAGTCGTTTCTTTTCTTTTAGAGTTTCAGTATTCTCTTTTGTACAATAAAATAATGAACTAGATTGCCTCTGAAACCATTTTGATTCATATTCTAGGAGTGAAAACAGTAGAGGACTTTCAGTTTCCATTTGAGGCTGTAGACAAATGGGAGGACATCACTCCCACCCTTACAACAGCAATAACTACAAAAATTGGACAAATTGCAAGTTTATCACTTTTCTTGAACCTTTGAGTGACCTGAGGTTGCAGGGCAACCCAATAGCCTCAAGTCTAAGAAGAGATAGATGCCTACTAGACAAGCAGGAACACGAGCACTTTCTTACCTGAACGTGCACAGCAGAAACCGTTAAGAATGATTGGCTGGGATAGTTAGTGACTTGATGAAGGCGAAGGCCATGAGTGGACTGGCAAGAGAAAGTGGGGCCCCAGATGGCCTTACATATATGGGAGTTTTGTACCCTCTTGCAGGCTCTTTCCACCTGGCAGTACCTTCCTACCCCAAAAAGATATTAGCAAGAGTCCTAAGAAAGCATCCTTCAAGGTACATGCCTGGATGTAGGGAACAACAGTGGAAGGGGCACAGAACTCCACCTGAACACTTCTCCCGTTTCCTCTACTGAAAAAAAGTATTGAGCTACATAGTAAGAAAAGAAACCAGGGAAGCTCAATTGCAGCCAAGGTGAGGGAATAAGGTGGGGATGGGAGTAGGGAGACGACTTTCTGCCCAGTATCAGAGCAAGGACAAAAAGAAATGCTGGGCCCAGAACTACAGCTGCAGGAGCACGGAGCAGGTCATACCCCCAAGACTTAGAGACACAGTGCCTGCCTAAGACTGAGACCTAATCAAAACAACAGAGAACACTCTCCCCCATTCCCCATCACCAGACAAATAAGAGGCGAATAATAACATAATAGTGGAATGCTGGTGGGAGAGTTGCAAGAGCATTAAGATGGCTCCTGTCTGAGGCACAACACAAAGGGGAGACCTGATGCTGAGGGTGGAGCGGACATTAAGAAAGCCCCTCTTGAGAATCAGCCCCCACTCTAAATAAAAGATGTCATAAGAGTAGTTTGAAGCCTATGATATACTGTGGGAAACCATACAACAAAAAATTTCAGACTTAACCCAACTCCTAACTATTAACTTAAACTCCCACACAAAAGTCCTACCAGAAAGCCATGCACATTTCCAGGAGCAAAACCCACAATAAGTCTGGCTTTCAACAAAAAGTTGTAAGAAAGAAGAAAAAAGGAACAGCCAACTGCCAAGAGAACAACCAGACTCAGCTATGACACAGATGTTGGAATTGTACTGCAAGGAATTTAAGATAAATATGATTATTATTAATATGTTCAGATTCTAATGGTAAAGGTAGACACCATGCACGATCAGATGAGTAATTTTAGCACGGAGTTGAAAATTATAAAAAAGAATTAAATATAAATACTAAAAATGGAAAACTCTTTAACAGAGATGAAGAATGCCTTTGAAGACCTCATCAGTACACTTGACACAGTTGAAGAAAGAATCAGTGAATGACCTCGAAGGTAGATCTAAAGAGATTAGCCAAACAGAAACACAGAGAAACAGGAACGAGAAAATTTTTTTTAATAGGCCATCTAAAAGCTATAGAACAGAGCAATATCTGCATAAGGCTATGGAAAACTTAAGTAATGCCACCAAACAAGTTGACCTAATTGACATTTACAGAACACTTCATCTAACAACAGTAGAGTTTACATGTTTTTCACATGCACATGATACATTCACCAAGATGGACCATGTTTGGGGCCATAAAACAATGTTAACAAATTTAAAAGAATAGAAATCCTATAAAGTATGTTTTCAGGAAGATATCTGGAAAATTACCAAATCCTTGGAAATAAAACAACCACTTCTAAGTAGTGCATGGGTCAAAGAGGAAGTCTCAAAGTAAATAAAAAATGTTTTTGACAGAATGAAAATACAATCTTAAATGTTATAGTCTGTGGGATACTGCTCAAAAGTGCTTAGAGTGAAATTTAAAGCATTAAACAATCAAATTAGAAAAAGAATAAAAGACTCAAATTAGTAATCTAGAGCAGGAGTTGGCATTTTTTCTGTCAAAGTCCAGATAGTAAATATTTTAGGCTTTGCAGACAACATATAGTCTATATAGGATATGTTCTTTTTCATTTTTGTTATGTTTTTACAACTTTCTTAAAATATGAAAACCATTTTTACTTAAAGGGCCATAAAAATCATGGGCCAGATTTGGTCCATGGACTATAGGTTCCCTACCCCTAATTTAGAAAATGAAGAGCAAATTAAATTCAAAGCAAGAAGACGGGAGGAAATAATAAAGTTAAGAGCACAAATCCGTGAAATTGAAAACAGAAAAACAGTAAGGAAAATCTTTGAAACCAAAAGTTGGTTGAAAAGATAAATAAAATTAATTAATATCTAGGTATACTGGCCAAGAAACAAGACAAAAAAGCGGGGGGCAGGGGGCACAAATGAACATCAAGAATGAAAGCACGGCTACCAGTACAGATCCCAGATATTAAATGAATAATAAAGTAATACAATTTGACACCTGTGATTAAATGGACCATTTCTGTAAAAGATACAGACTATCAAAATTCATTCAAGAAGAAATAGATAACCAGAATAGTCCTATATCTTTTAAGGAAACTGAATTCATAGTTCAAAACCTTCCAATAAAGGAAATTCCAGACCCAGATAGTTTCACTGGAGAATTCTACCAAACACGTAAAGAAGAAATAATCCTAATTCTGCACAATCTTTTCCAGAAAATAGGAGAGAAGGAAATACTCTTCAACTCATTTTCTGATGCCATCATCACCCCAACTGCAAAACCAGATAAAGATATTACATAAAAGATCAATATCCTTCATGATCATAGACCCAAAATTTCTCAACAAAATATTTTTAGATTCAATCCAATAATATATAAAAAGGATAATGCAGCATAACCAAATGTGATTATCCCAGAAATGCATGGCAAGTTCAACATTTAAAACCCAGTCAATGTAATTCACCTTATTAACAAGTTAAAGAAGAAAAATCATATGATCATCTCAATAGATGCAGAAAGAGTTTTTAACACTCAGTAAAAATTCATTACACCAGGAATAGAAGGGACCTTCCTTAATCAGATCAATGCTGCCTATGAAAAGCCAATATTATACTTAATACTGAGAGACTGAGTGCTTTTCCTCTAAGATCAGTAACAATGTGGGGATATTCTTTTCACCCGTCCTGTTCAACATCGTATCAGAAGTCCTATCTGGTTCAACGAGACAGAAAGAAAAATTACTAAATGTACAGAAGGAAAGGAGGAAATAAAACTTGTCTCTATTCCTAGGTGACATGATTACATAGAAAATGCCAAGAAATCTACAAAAAATATCTTGGAAGTTCAGGGATAGGAGTGAGGTTGACCACAGTGGGGCCGTGGAGAACTTTTTGAAGTGATGGAAATGGTTGATATATTGAGATAGATCCTGATTATGGGGGTGGTTACACAACTATATGCATTCGTCAAAACTTACAGAACTGTATACTTTTGAAAAAGGTAAATTTTATTGCATGTAAAATTGTACCCAACTTTTAAAAAAACTCTTGAATATTTTGAGGTAGATGTCTGCTCTACACTCAAGAACCTTTTTATCCTACTGTGGAAGTTGCAGTCATGTGTCATGAAGATACGAAAAGCTATTCCACGTTCAGAATGTTCCTCACTACCTATATCTTCCCCCTGCCTTCTATCTCAGTCTAGTTTTGTGAAATTGAATGAATAAAAACAGAAACTATTGTTGGCTACTTGATCATATTAGGACAGCCCTGAGGCCATTCTGGTCCTTTAATAAGCAGTCCTTACTCACCCCCACCTGATTCTTCCTCGTACCATTCATTTAAGAAACATTTGCAAAGTTCCCAAAAAGTGTTTCTTTCTCTCCTCTTTTCTCTACTGGGATAGCTAGTTACTGGAAATGAGTATCACAGAGGATCTTTCACTATAACATGGTCTCCTAAACGGAGACCAAGACAAGGTCTCTTTCCCAATGAAAACAAAATATATTCAGACACAGGAGTTCAACTAAGGAAGTTTGTATTTAAAGTTGATTTATCAAGTATGATGCCAAAAAATGCAGAGGTACACTTTGATCCAGCAAAAAGCCTAAACTGGAGAATTGGTTAAGTTACTTTAGCGAAGACTAAAATCAAAATGATTATTTCGCAGGACTAATTTGTAGGAATATCTAACTTCTGCTACTGCTAACTCTGAATCCAGTCGCTCAGTTTCTTTAGGATTGTATGATTATTCAAGATTCCATTTTTAAGGTAATGAATGATGACCTAATGCTGAGTAAAACCTGTTCTACAACAGTTGGCATATTCATCGTGTATTTTATGTACTTCTGGTTTTTGGTAACTCTTTGGGCTTTTTTTCCTGCCTATTTAGTATAGATCATGTAAAAATGTGTACTATACATTGCTTCAGAATAAATTGACTAAGAAATTCAAATTTCTTGGTGAAATACCAATAGACATAGATTGTTTGAAATATACAAGGCCCTGTCATTAGTTCAGAATCTTTCTTTTATGTTGATGCTGGAAATGGAGAAGTTAAATTCCTCCCTGATGTTGCCATTGGTTTGCTTCTGGTGTGTAATGTAATAAAGTTGCTATTTTGGGTTTCTGTGCTCTATATCTCTGTTAGAATGTTTGTAGAGCCTCTCTCCTAAGATTTATAGGTGATTCTTAAAAGAAGACTGGTCTCTTTTTCATATAACTTTCTGTTAAAAAATGGTTTCAATTGTTCAAACTGTAATAGAGGAAAAACTATTGTTGGAGGCCATCTGTCTAACTGGGTATCTAGTAAAGATACATATTTACTAGATTTCCTGTTTGTGGCCCTAGAGTCCAGACTGTGGCCACTGCTGCACGTGGGGTTTGAACCAAATGTTCTAACTGCCCTTTGTAGATAAAGTTAACATTTATGTCCATCATGAATACGGAATTATTCCAAATTTCCTATTTCGGTTGTAATGCAGATTTTAGGTATATTCAAAACATCATCTTTTCTTACTAATAAATTACCAATAGGTAAGACGGGTGTTTGGGTTATCTATGACCAAACAAATGACTTTTTCTTAGTAGAACTCTAGAAAAGCTTGTCTCTTTTAGTTCATTCATATTTATTAGGGAGTGAAATATAGACTATTTCAAAGGCTTACAAGGTGCCAGTCAGTATGCTAGATCGCTTTATTTATTTTGGTCCTTCTAACAACAATATTAAGCAAGTATTATAAAGTTTTGGATAAGAGAAAATTAAGGCTCAGAAGGAATGACCATCACTATTAGCTAATGATCCAGACCTAGAACTCTTAGCTCAAAGGTACCTGAAGACTGAAATTTGCATAGATATTTACCTTTCCTTTCCAGGCATGAGTAATACAGGCCTGGTTTCTTAAAAGATTACTGAACAGTTTATTTTTAAACTTATTTGATCAATTGCGACATTTTGTATTTCAAATTAACGATTATGGCAAACAGATTTTATCTGGTAAGCTAGTAGGATAAATGGCTCCATAATTACTCATTAGTGAGTCCAGATTTGATACATCTACAAAATAATCCACTACAAGAAAATATGGTTCCAAATTGAAGTTTTTGTTCCTAAAGGACAATGGAAAAGTGGAATTTTTCCTCTTAATAATCCTTGTACATATTGCCTTGAAGTACTAAATGATATCATAGAACCGTAGACTATAGAACTGGAAGGGATCATAAAGTATGTGCTCTGGTAGTTTTGCTCTGGTTTCCAGCAATGGGAGGGGAGCTGGGCATATCGTCTTCCCCTTCCATGAAACACAGCGCTCTGCCTTCGTCTGTCACTCGTGTGAGGCTTCCAGATGAGCTCTTATTAGAAGATATGCTTTCACATCTTTAAAACATTTTCTCACCATTTCCTAATTATACAGAAGTAAGGTCCACAGAAGCAAATTACCTTTCCGTGGCAATTTCACTTGCTGGACTAGGATTTTCAGTACTATAGTTTATTCACTCCTTCAGTTAACATTTATTGAATATCTGCTATGTCCCAATTACTGTGCTTAGAGCTCACAGACTAGTGGAAGAGACAGAGGATAAATAATTGACAGCACAATATGACATAGGAAGTTTATGCAGTGTCACATGAAAGAAGTCAAGGGAAGCATCTCATGAGAAATTGCATTTGAACTAGGTCTTAAAGATGGAGATGCTATTACAGAAAAGTTATTCTGGTGGCAGTGTCTTAATCCTGGACAGGAAAAAATACAAACTAGACTTTGCCTGTCAGCCATTTCAGCCACTTTTGCTTACTGCTGTCTACAAACGGCACCCAGGCCCTTCCCCAACAGCAACAAGTATCCATTATGTTTTGTTAAAGGTGTTTTCTCCTTAAGCATCTGCCTTCCACAACGCAGCGTAGATCAGATTTGGAGGACCTTTTAAAACTGAGTGTGTGACTCTCTCTGAAATCCCTTTTTGTGCTTTGCTTCACTTGAAATGACGTTATAACTTACTGTGAGACAGAATAATTTGTAGTTTCCTTTGTCATCATCTTCTTTGGATGTCACAGACCATGGAGAGCTCTGCGTTGGTTCAGAGGAACTGAGAATGGGAAGGACATATGATTTTTATATTATTATTTCTCTTGAGTATTCTCGCTTGTGAGGGATTTTGGCTCCAGGCATAAAAATGTATGAAGCGGCCTGTTGGGAGAACACTTTATGTTTCAGGTGGTTTTTCTGTGACTAAATACAGTATTAAATAATTTGAGTGATGCTTGCATGTTATTAAATCAAAAGGGCTGTTGTTTTATTATAAGGTATTTTAGCATATGCTATGAAGGCTAGGCATTAAATCCAGGGTTTCTGTGTGTAAAGAAAAGTCAAGCCAGATTTCTTAGCTTGAATTATTTTAGAACTTAGTAGTATAATGCCTAGCAGATAATAAGCGCTCAGTAAATGCTCGCTGCTCAGATTGTCTTCATCATCATCGTCACCATCCCTGTCCCTGGACCTTCAGTACCCTTAAGTGGTGGGGTGAAAACCAGAGAGGCCACCTAGGAGGCTGACTGTTAGCAAAGTAAACCTGACCTTGGGTCCTGGAGCTGGCATGTGTGAGCCCTCTGCTGACATGTCACCGTCACCAGTGCCAGAAAGTCACCCTCAGCTTCCCTGGCCACTCTGCAGGATCTCTGTCCTAGTTTGGTAGCTACCAGGACTCACTCTCAGCATCCCTCACTCCGTTTGGCGATACCCTGGATCTTTCACACAGCTGCCTTTCAGTGATGTCTGAGTCATGCTCATTTTTCACTAGTGTCCATTAAATTGCTAAGTAGTTCTATAGGTCTGTTGTTGTTGTTGTTGTTGTTGTTGTTGTTTTCTTCAAACTCCCGTGTCGCACCAATCAGGGAATCTGAAACGGAAGAACTCTGCTTCCCATCTGGGTCCTCTCCCCATGTGATGGTTAAGTTTACTTTTTCAACTGACTATATATCTTCAGCCTTCTAAATTATATCATATTCTCCTTCGAAGCTACCTTTGTTTGTTCAGAGGCAAAACAAAAGTGTGATACTTTGGGAGAAGTATGTGTCGTTTGGTTCTGCATGTGATAAGAGATGCTGTGATTACTTTGTGTTTTTAGAAGCTAATTTATGGCAGTTTCTTCTTTTGTTACTGTACTTGGGTAGTAGAGAATATAACCTGCAAACCTGGCTTAAGCTTTCAGTTAGTTTGCATCTGTCTATATTAACGTGTTCCATAACCTAGGCATTAATAGCCCTTTATTATGCTCTTGTTAAAATAGTTATCTTCAATCAAAGAGATGTGTCTTAATGTGAAAGCAATTTTTCCACCTAAGAGTAAAATAGTGAAAGAAACTTGCAAAGAAAAGGAAATTCCATTTTTAAATAACAGATCTCAGGAGGCTCTTGATTTGCAGGTTGTTACTCTTCATCTTCTGAGTCAGTTTTGTGTATCACGTGAGCACAGTGAGCAGATGTGGGGGGGATGCAGGCGGAATGTGGGAGCAGGAGCCAGCAGTTGGCAAATTGGCAAATGCTTCTGTTTTGCTAAGCACCTGCTTTTTTGTATTCAGACTGTCCAAACCATCTGCTTTTATATCCTCTTTACCTACTGTCGGCCATTTTGAGTTCTTAAAAAGCTTTCAAAGTGATCAAGAATTTTTCACAGTAAACTAGGAATCCATACCACTCTTTGAAAACCTGATGCTTTTAAGGTAGTCTCATTTAATCCTCGAGAGAATAGGTACTTTTTAATTTAGGTGCAGTGTGTTTTATGTTATGTAATTAAAATGTTTTCCTCCCTTCCCAATTACTTATTCTCAGACCTCAAAATTTAAATTGTATAAATAGTGTGATACATTAATGCATGAATAGCAATTGAATGTAAATGATGGTTTACTTATCCTTTAAAAAAAGTGTTGTACAATTTAATGAAAATTCCTAATTCTTTATAAACGTAGTTATTTTCTAGATATGCAACTGATATTCTCATTGACAGTGGTACTTACAAAGTCCCTATTGTGGACCAGACGCCGTGAGGCATTTTGTCCAAATTATTGCTAATCCTTTCTACAGCCTTACAAGGTAGGTATCAGCTTCATTTTGTAGCTGAAGAAATTGATTCCCAGGGCAGTTGAGAAAATTGTTCAGGGTCACACTTGAGACTGGGGATTTGAACTGTGGTCTCTCTGCCTTTTGTACACTGCTTTTCAAAAATGTGGCCGTATCAAAAGGATGATTTGGCATGTGCTAGAGGGTTCTGCGGGAGGAATCGGGAATGGTGCGTTTTCTTTAGTTACAGGTGAGCACACTGCCGTTGGTTGGTGTAGTCCCTGACTCTCCCCAGCCTGTGATAGTCTATGGCCATTTTCCTCTCTAGTCACTGCGAAAGGCTGTTGGCACTTGGTCCTGCACGTCTGCTTTTCTCAAGGTTTTTAAAAACTGCTTTCACTTAAAAAGAAAGTAAAGGAACAAGTGTAGCCTGTTTCTAAACACTTACAACAGCTCATTTGTTTTTCTCTCTGGGCTTTCTGTCAACGTAAGGCCTTAGGTGGCCTTTTAAGATTCTAGTCAGAATTGAATGGCTATGTTATTACATGTTTTTTGGCATATGTCACCATCCAAAATTATGGTCTGTACAAAACAGACCCCAAAGATGCAATAGTTCAAATGATTTAAAAGCACAGTGTTAATAGATATAATCTATGTTTTTGTTTTACTTTTTTAGAGCACAGCTCACATACACACTATAGAAATCAATGTTATGAAAGCATTAGCCCTCTTCAGCCTAGAAAGTTAAATACTTAAGAGAGAAGCTCAAGCTTTTGTTTGTTTGGTTTTTTAATCGGGATCTTGGTACAACTTGGAAATTTCTTGAATAGTGGAATTCAGGAGTCTCCACAGCCCTACATAAAGTTCAGGGAAAATAAGAGGAAATTCTACTTTCTATGGTGGATAATAAAATTTATGGAACTCATTTTTTCAAGTAGTGTCACAAATTGAAAATACAAATAGATTTGATAAGTCCATGAATGAAAGATTTTCAACCAGTTATTAAGGTAAGATAGAAATATCTGGAATACAGCTCTAATCTTTTGAGGTTAATGGTCCTGATTGGAGGGTAGGTCATTGGAGATGAAATCAGAGACAGTAATGAACCAGATGAGCTACTGTTGTGTTCTTATATAACTAACATAGGTAGTAGTAATCTGTTTCAAGTCCCTGGCGTACCTCAGACCTTACTCTAATTGTTCAAAGAAATAGAGCCAAAACAGTCACAGTTTGGCAATCCTTTTCACTTCCCAATCCTAACTACTTTTCAATAATACAACCGAGGCAGAGAGGAATTTCTTCTCCACATTCAGTGCTTACTTTTGGAACTGTGGGTTTAGAGTTATTTTGGTACATATTTAATTGAAATCTCATGAGCAGATGAACCTTCCCCAAGGAACTGGGTATGTGAGGATGGAGGCACTGACTCTTAGTTCAGGATGTCAATAGAAGCTTCTAACTAAAAATAAAGAATTAGAAAAATGAAAACCAGCGAGTAGTGTGTCCATGAAGGGCAGAATGTCAAGGAGAGGGAACATGTGCTGTCAGAGACAAGAAGGGTCCTAGGAGGATAAGAGCTTGACCTCTCTGGCTGTGGTCCATCATACACACTTAGTCGAACAAATTGTAAACAAACCGCTTTTCATCACGGGGCGCTTCCCACTCAGAGATGTCTCTGTTGCCTCCATCAGGCCAGCACTCCTGGGCTTCTATGGTCTCCGTAATCTAGCTCCACCTACTAGCCAATTTTAGTTCCCACAGCTCCCCTCTATCAGGCTGACTTTCGCCATCTTTGTCTTGGATTGCGTTGTTCTCTTTTTCCTTCTCCCCACTTCCTCCAGCCCCACAGGATGCCCATCCTTCCATGTTCTGTTCACTATGCACTCTTACCATTCTTAATACTTGGATCATATTCGTTAAAACTTTGTTAAATAATAATGATAGTGACAATACCAGCGCTCATGTATTGTTTATTATGCGCCAGGCACTATGATGATAAGCTTTTACATGCATTCGATCATCTCATCTTCAGAATAATCTCAGTGATAACTGAGTGAAGTCACTGGAGTGAGAATACAGCGGTAGGCAGTGGCGTGCACAAGATTTGACCTTTAGATCTTACTCTAAATCCATTCGACGATGAGCAGTGATTCTCAGTCTTGCTCCTGAAGTGTTTTCTGCTCTGTCCTTATTTTCTTAACAAAGTAAGAATTTTGAGGACAGAGGCAATGTCCTGTGTGTATCTTATATTTGTCAGTACAACTCGGACAGTGCTAGATCTAGATCTTCAACTATTTCCTTATTGATTGATTTAATATAGGTATGGATAGGTGGAATGAGATAGTCAGATTTCATGGTGACAAAAGCAGAGAAATTTTATTCTGAGCCTAGTCATTTTTCGGGGGTAGGTATTATTAATGGGAGCAATCTCATTATGAAACAGTGAACTGGAACCAGCCAATGTTCACTTTTTAAGGATGGTAAATTAGAAAAGGATATTTATAGTAGCTGTGACAATGTTATTTGGGGCTAGATCAGTGTCACCCTTTTATTCTTTTATTCATTCACTAATAAAATACTTATTGTGATTTATAACAAGAAATGTATGTTTGGTCTTCATCCCCCTTTCTGGCACGGAGCTCCTAAAATGCTTGGGATTTCCTAAGTGATAAAAGCCATAAAGGTGTCTTGATATTTATAACAAGCCCCTTTCAACTACTCCTGCGTTTATGTTGATGAGGTGACTTTAGGAAAGTGCCTAAGGATTGGGGCTGGTTCCCAGAGGGAACCAACCAGGTAATTAGAGGGTTGGGACTTAGCTCCCACCCCCACCTTCAGCGAGTGGATAGAGGCTGGAGATTGAGTTCAGTCACCAATGGCCTGTGATTTAATCAGTCAGGCGTGTGTCATGAAGCCTCCATTAACAGTTAAAAGGACTGTGTTTGGAGAGCTTTCTGGCTTGGTGGACACATGGAGATTCAGGCAGAGAGGCTCATTCAGAGAGCATGGAAACTGCACACCCATTTCCACGTGCCTTACCCTAAGCATGTCTTCCATCTGGCTGTTCCTGAGTTACCTTCTTTTGTAATAGACCAGTAATCTAGTAAGTAATCTAGTGAGCTCTATGGGCCGCTCTAGCAAATTAAACCTAAGAAAGGGGTCATTGGAATTTGATCTATAGCTAGTCAGTCAGAAGCACAGGTGTCAACGTGGACTTACAGTTGGCGTCGGAATTAGGGGCAGTCATGTGGGACTGAGCCCTTCACCTGTGGGATCTGACACTATCTCTAGGTAGATGGTATCAGAACTGAGTTAAATTTGTGGGACATGTGCCCACTGAGAATTGGAGAATTGCTTGGTGGTGTTGGGAAGAAAAACACATTGGAATTAAAAATACATGTAATTGCCTTCTATGTGCTAGACAATGGGACACAGTATTGAATAGAGGGAGTCCTGCCGTCACAGACTGGTGGGGAACACAGGCAAAGCTGACAGGTCATCATTGTTCAATATGATAAGGCCCATGATTGATACGCAGAAGAGCAGTGGGAACATATAAGAAGACACCTGATGTGATTTGGGGACGTCCAGAAAGGAATCCCAGGGGATGCTTGGGGTTTCTTTTAGTGTCATTCAGTTCTGTGTGTTACATAAACAGGTAAGTCAAGTACAATGAGGAGCTTGTTGCATGTTGGTGCCAGAAGAGGCCAGCTGCATGTTTTCTACTTTCCCATCAAGATTGCAAAATAAGACTAAGAGATCTAAATAACAGAACACTTCAGAATGTTTTCCAAATTAAGGAGGTTGATGACAAAATGAATGTTCCATCTCTTCTAAGAAGGTAGTTAATAAAACAGATGAATTCCCCTGCCCCTCTCAGTTGGCACCAGGAACCACCCACTACTTCCACTCTGTCAGATAGGTTACCAGATACAAGTCCAAGGTTATTTTCCATGCGTTGAACGAAATAGCATCTAATAGAAAGTTTAATTGGATTTAGTAGAATAAATGTCCGTGAATACATGTTTTTCCCTACTAGCAAGGAAACCGTGTTGTCAAATAGTGACAATTGTGAACAGGAAGTTGGAGGAGAATCCATTTTATTGTGTAATTTTGAGTATTCTCCTAACCACTTTTATTTTCCCCATCTAAAAAAAAAAATGGGTGTAATGATACCTGTCCTACCTGCTTTAAATGCACATTCTTAGTGATCTAAGGAATACAATACGATGAATGAGCCCTCTCCCAGCCAAAAGGAGGATAGTCCAAGTAACTAAAGATTTTAAATAAAGTTTTGTCAGTGAGATATAGGAGGATGAGAAAGGGGTCATAGAGAAAGTAGACATTTTGTTAGCTCTTTTTCTTAGTTGCTAATTGAGTATTTTATGATTTTAAATCAGCTACAGTGTGGGGAAAGGTCATCATGTCCACAAACATGAGAATTTACTATTAAAAAGAAGCAAAAGATAAATTAGGAAATATACCAGGATTATCTACATATGTAGATATATATGTTATAGAATATTATTATTGTGATGGCTATGGTTCCCCTCTAAAGAATCTGTGAAGATGAAATAAAATTATTTCATTGAACTCTTCAAAAAAATATCTCTCATACATTCCTAATTGTTAATCGTCATAATCAAGCTGGTTTTAAGAGAAAGGGAGAAGAGATCTGAATGGCGAAATGGAGTGCTGGAGAATATAGAATTTGTATTCATTGGTCTAATGGATTGTCATCTTGAAGTAAAGATGAAATGGAACCAAGTTGTTTGTGCTTTGAAAATTGAAGCATTGTTCATCATGCATAATTGAACAAAGTTGAAATTTTGTAGGTATGAAATAAAAAAGCCACAGCTATGATAGCTATTACAGGAAATGGAGGAAATTAATAATAAAAGACAGTACACTACCTCATAAATACATGCTCGTCGTGAGATTAGAGGATGAGAGCATTAAGCAAATACCCTGATTAATTTAACAATTTAATACTGGAATTGGAGTGCAGATATTTCAGAATTCATTTGTACATAGATAAACCTGAAAGACAAAATACAGAGCTTACTTTCATAAAGTAAGGCTTTTAGGCAGTTCTGTGGATATCTGAAAATTATATCTTTTAAAAGAAAGATTATAACTAAGCGAGACATGTTTGATATGAATATTTCTCAAATAACCAAGTTTCTGTATCTTTTTAAAAATACAAAATATATTAAGGAACAGACTTGTGGCATTTTTGCCTTACATCCAGTGATCTTGACTTTATAATTTGTTCTAAGTAATTGCTAGGAGCTATGATTTTTAAAAGACTGCCTGATGCCAGGAACAAAAATTAGGGGGACAAAAAGGCATTTTCTTAGGTCTCAGTGTTCACTGAGTAAAGTTTAACCCTGATTAGAGCATCTCTTAATACCTTTTGGATGCATAAAACAATTTGTCAAAACATGTTTTAAAATAAATTTTGGAAGATTTTTAGAAAGTGCAAATAGCATAAGAGTCGTTTGTTAGAAAGGCTTTTATTTTATATCACATCGACATTTGTGAATCACTTTATTTTTTTCCCTGTCTGCTATTTGGTAAAAGTCCACAATTTGCCAAAATGGTTAATAGGACACAAATATAGACATTGCATGGGATGTACCATGTAAATGTAAACCTTTGTAGTTACATGTTTTTGTAGCAAGAGAATTGTTTTAAAAGGCATGTAATTTATTAGCTATCGGTAGCTTCTTTATTGCCTTGCCGCGCTGCAGTAATAAATAAAAGAAAGTGAACTGATTTTACAAATGGCACACAAGGTGCACATTTTGTGGGGAAAAAGTCTTTTTTTAAAGAATTGGCATTAAATCCTTTTTTTGTGATGACAAAGAGGCTAAGAGTGCAAACTGTATTTTCTGTTTATCGAAAACAGTCTTTTTTTCTCGGGGGCATTTTTTCCTATGATCATCAAGGGATTTCAAAAGCAATAAAGTGTGGAATCATTGTTCGACTTGAACAGTATTAAAACTTAGGTTTTAATTTCAGTGAAGTAATAAGATTTGAACCTGTCTCACATTACAGCACTGTAAGGCATTTAGCAATTGTATTTTAAAAGAGGTTTTTAAGATGCAGCTCACTTGTAAGCTAACTGTCTGTCAGTAATTAATAGTTTCTCTTCAGCATAGGCGGTTGTGAGCAGACCAAGAAATATCTGGGTTTTTAGTAACACATTATGATAATTGTGAGTGTTTATTTCTAATTAGTCTAAACGTCTAATAATTTTCAGCTCCTCTGCCTGCTTAAAATAAAAAAGAGTAATGTTTAAAGCTACAGTGTATCTTTGGGCTTTTAAAAATATGAATGTACACGTACATATTTCAATAAGCTTTGCACCCAGCAATATTATGTCAGGTGACTTATTCGTTAACCAAGTATTGTATCCTTCAATGTCATTTTATAGTTTTTCGACATCATTTGTATATGTAAAAAATGTTGCCAGATGCAGTAAAATATGTACAGCTAAACCCAAATTGACAATCTGTGTTCTTTAATACTCAACATTGAAACTTAGCTTTGCTTCTCCAAAAAGCCTTTAAAATATGAGCATTTCTATCAGATCAATGTGGCAACATACTTGCTGATGAAAGATTGTATTTAGCATTTTGAATTGCTATTGAAAATAATTGCCTCTACAAAAGGAAACATCTGTACGGTAGTGTATGGTTAAAGCTGCCATCAATTTTTAACATTTGAGGGTTGAGCTATGACCTTTTATGATGACTGTGAACAGTAACTGCCTCCATTAGCCATAAGTTTTGTTTCTTTATTTTAGTAGATGGCCTAGACTGTAAATATTAGAGAATCTAAAATAAATCAACATATTATCCTAAGGATACAAAATGTAAGAGCTATTTGTGGTTGGGAACCTTTGACAGATAGTTGGGATGAAGCAGATGATTGCCTGCCTCGCGTATCTGGTCTCCATAGCTATGCCTGCAGGCAGTTTAGTGCTATGGTTGTATATTGATGTCAGGGTTAGCACTGAGTGGCTAGCAGTGACAGATGTCTATAATTACAGGCAATGCTTCCAGTATTTCTGAAAAGCCAGCCTATGTTGAACAATTATCTTATTTCTGCCTTGCCAAAGAGCATGTTCCAATTGCTAGTATTAGCATTGGTGAATAGAACGCTTCATCTGCTGCCTTGGGACAGATGTGGGAAAAGCACTCGGTTATAAAACACAAATGCAAAATATTTTTTCAACATTTTGAATTAGTTAAGTTCAGTGTTTTCCTAATTTGTATCTCCCATAATGTTTCTGTGGAAGGAATCTTGAAATAGAAAAGCATATTTGGCCTCCTTATTGGGATTTTGTTTTCCCCGAGGCCCGTGTGGCTCCCCAGTGCCAGGTTCCCTTTACTGAATAGATGTTTTTAAGCAAAGTTGGCTGTGAAGCAGCCTTCTCCAATGTGAATTACATTTTCTGATTGATTCACATTACAGAATTGGAAATGCATTTCCGTGAACAATCTCTCACACCTTTTCATCAGGAAAATTATAAAATGATAGTACTGAAATGTGCAAAGCACCTTAGTATACTGGTGGCTTTACATTTGCAGAGACTCGCAATTTTCAATTTTTGTTTTAACCCTTTTTAGCTTTCGATCATTTATTCTCCAAGTGTTTATGACCACGTTCTTCCACGACCCACCTTGGTCCACTTTCCTGACACCAGAGAACTGTGTTCATACATGATGGTCCCTTTTTTTCTGGCCATGTGCATTTAGAGTCGCGGCTATAATGGCACACTCCCCAGCAGATGCCGCGCCTTACACAGTGTTCTCCAGCCTTAGCATTCCTGAAGCTCCCGAAGTTCTTGGCACTGGTTACTAAAACACTGTCCACGCTATAACTTAGGAATTCTCTATTTTTGGGTAACGTAGAGTGAGAAATGCCTAGAAAGTATCATTTGAGAGTGTTTTCTCTTCAGCCTTCACTTAACCTGTATTGGGCTTCTCCTTTGTGTACACTCAACCATTTTGTGACATTACTCATTACAGTTTCTCATTTAGTCTTCTCGGCAATAGCCTCGTTGGTAGGTATGATTATCTTCACCTTACAGAACATGGAATAGATTTCAGGAAAGTTAAAAACTTGTTCAGTGGCAGACCCAGGTTTTCAACCAAATCATCTTCCTCCAAACCCCAGTGCGCTTCCTTCCCACTGCACCACGTCGCCTGTGTGTGTACGGACTCAGACGTTGGTCTCGGCATGCTCAGCTTTAAGTGTAATGATTGGTAAGACCAACAGCACAAGTTTCATCCCCATATTTGCTGTTTTATTTACCAAGGGAAACATTTATCTCTACAACCATTGATTGGACCTCTAGTCCTGGCTACAGGAGAACTAAGTCAGTCACAGGAGAACTAAGCTAGATCCTAGATATTTGATGTAATCCATCCTACTCACTCATAAACCAACTGTCTGTACCTCAACCCATAATCTAGTGTCCGAGATCAATACTATATTTACATATGAAAGCCATTCCCTTTCTGTTCTTACTGAGCCTATCACAGAAAAACTTTTTTTTTTAACTGAGGTCACACTGGTTAATAACATTGTGTAAGTTCCAGGTGTCCAACATTATAATCCGATATCCTCACGCCCTACTGCGTGCTGACCACCATCATCATATATTTGACCCTTTGCAAAAAACGCTTGATAATTTTAAACCAATGATGGTATTCTGAAACCCCTTGTCTGTGTGCATTCATTTAGCAAAAAAAACTGGGAGCATTGGGTGGAGTCACTGATCTGAATTGGAAAGACTTGGATGATAATTTATTGGACACAAGGGTGTAAATTATCTACTTAACCCAGTGAGTTGACAACTTAACCTACAGACAAGAAACGAATTGGTGATGACGCCAGAAAGGAGGATGAGGGCTTTAAATTGTGAACTTAGGTGATGTGCAGAATATAGCCTGTGATGGCAATGATAGTAGCTCACACTCATGGGAATTATACTAAATGCCACGACTGTTCTAAGTGCTTTGCATAAATTAACTACTTTAATCCTCTCAGAAATTCTGTAAGTTAGGTCCTGCTCTTATCTTCTTTCATGTTTGAGAAAACTAAGGTTTAGAGGGTAAGGAACTTGTTCAAAATCACTCAGTAAGTGGTGGAATCCAGCTAGTGTTGGGCTTCAGAATCTATCCTTAATGACTTTGCTAGAAACCTCCTAATTTGTGATATTACTTCTTGTGATATTATGCTTTCTGTTTTACAAATGAAGAAACTGAGACTGTGAGAGGCCAAATAATTTAACCAGGATTACAGAGTTAAGTCATGCAAGGCTGGCAAGTAGCAGAGACTCACTCAACGCTGTGTGCATTGCACTACGCATACATTTTGTGTTGAAGTTATCTAAATTATATACACAATTACCTTGCTCCTTTCTGTCTTCCTAACTGAGACAAGAATCTGATTCCTTGCCAACTGTGTCTGGTCTTGGTCCACGACATGGGCTTCTGCATATGTTGTAGCTGCTTTTCACCGTGGAAGTGTTCACTGGGGAGACCCTGCTGCAGATACCGCCCACTCAGAGGGCTGGGTGTTAGTGTTTGAGGGCGTGAATGGGCCATCTGACCCATTGCATTGGAGCTAAGTTAAAGTTGTCACTAGCTAGGCTAGTGTGAGAGGCAGAAATTAAAAGACACAGAGGTATAAAAACAAGATTTTTGAGTAAAATTTGAGAATATAATGAAAGAAACCAGCTGATTTGACAGAGTCGTGAAAATATGGATGATGTCATTGACACCCCCTTTCCATTCCCTGGCCACTATTCTACTCCTTATATCAAGTTCTTCCAAGAGCGGTAAAGAGTTGAGTATCTCTTAGGAGGAAGGCACAGAAGCTCTCTTGGATGTAAGAAATGGGGCGTGTTTCAGAGAGGCCATGTGGAGGCAGAAATAGAATAATATTAACAGAAAACATGTATGAATAAAATGAAGACATTAGAAGCGGAAATGGGGCCCTGGTGAAAGTCTTAACACCCACTGTAACTATAATTCGGTGTGGTTTAGAGAATGGGGGGAGGTACGTGTGTAAGAATTAGATTAGGTGGTGGGGGGCTCAGTATGATCACTTTCTTTGTGAGTGAGGACAGGAATGAGTTCTGTTTATTAAAGATGTGCTTTCACTCATGCAAAGATGACGTGGCTTACTTAAACCGTTAGCCCCCCTCGTCGCACTTGCATAATGTGAGTGCCTCATGGGAAATGACGGATTCTTAAAAATAGTTCTGTCAAGTATTATTTATAATTGGTTCTTTTTTAGGCCTATCCTTTAGTAATTGGTTTTTTCCATTATTCCTTGGAGCAAACCCACTGTCATCCATATAACCACATCCAAGCTTTGAACAGCAGTTTAGCATGCCTCTGTTCGTGGCCTCCAGAATACAATCTAAGTCCCAAGGACATTGTAAGTGACAGCCACAAAGGTCCTGAGCCACATTGTCCCTGTATCTGCAGTTGGGAAGGCCTTCAGCTCTTCCCTTATCCCTGATGCCAGGTGGCAGGTCCCTAAACTCTGTGCTTTTTAGGTTGTACGCCTGAGGAGTGATGTGTCCAGAGTTCCAGAGAAGTCTTGGAAAATAGTGAAGGTGAGTTGGGTTGCCGGCTCTCGTGGTGGATCACCAATCGTATGCCTGTCTCACCACAGCCCCAGAGTCTTCGTACTAAAATGGGCACATGCTTGCTGTGCCAAGGGAGGGGTGCGTTGTCTTGTTTCTCTTTCCATGCACTGAGCAATCCCGCAGTGTGCGTGTTTGGTAACCAGAGGTTCCCTGGTCAGCTAATAAGCAGTATGAAAATGCAAAGACTGTTCAGCGTGATTGCATACCGTGAAAGCAGCCTGTGTTTCTCGATCATAGCGCTGCTAAGTGGCCAATTCTAACCATTTATTCATACCTGAAAGGAGAAAGTTTTCTTTGGCTACAATGACTGGCATCTATTATTGAACAGTATGGAACACATGTATCCCTTGTGCCAGAATATGCCTCTGGCTGATGCCTTTAAGAGGTATGGGGGATTACCACAAACAAAGCCTTTTAGTCCCGCTTCCTCACCTCTACCATCACCCTCTCGCAGACCTCATCCAGCATCAGCTTCCTTGCTCCAAAATCTAATCACGTTATCTTACAAATTGGCTGTTGCAAAGAATTATAAATAAAATGCCCCTTCATACCGTGGTCTCAAAGCCTTCTACACAGTTAGCCAAGCCGTCCTCCAATAGCCTTGCACCAGGGCCATGGTTAGCTTCTCGTACATCTTGGGAAGATAATATATTTACCCAGGGCTTTACCACAGAAGACTAGTTTAACAGAAGCTTGGCCCCAGACACGGAGTGAGTTGGCAGCCAGCAGGAGCAAAGCTGTGTCAGGACAAATGTACACTCCCCATCTTCTCTAGTTGGCTTTCAGCTGGTTGCACCACAGGAGTCTTTGAGGGGCTGTGTATCCTGTGACCAATAACTGGTGCCCTCCACCCGGGTCCCTCTTGGCTGGCGAAGGCCTGTCGGGAGACATTAGGTTCATGCTGCTGGAGATCCTTAGTCAGTGGCTCCCTGAAGGAAAAGGAGGCAAACAGCCAGCTTCTGTTGAACAGGTGGTAGTTAGACCTTAGAGCTGGTCGGGGGTGGGAGGGAAAGAACCTCTCCAAAATTACCAGTGTTGCTGGTTTTCACATTGTACCTGTACTCCTCTTCCTAATAAATGATTGTTTGGACGTTAATCCAAAAATGTCTCTGGCAGCATCTGGAGCCCTTCCTTAGCAGTCTGGATGTGGGCCCAAGTTAGGGATGGAAACCCCACTGGGTGCAAGCAAAAGAGGAAGCAGGTTCTTAGCCATGCATCAGTGGAGGCCCCTACTGGGAGAGGGGATTATCACAAGGCAGCAGGCAGCCCTGCACCCAGCCTGCTGAGCTCACGCTTTGTGCCACAGGATGTGGAGCGAAGGAAATGAGAGGCCGAAGTGGTGGCTCCAAGTGTTCTTATACAATGGCTTATTCAAGCAGATAGAAAATGCCTCTTAAGAGATTTGTTAGGTACATGTCCCCTCAGCAAGATGGCCACCACAGATGGTGGATTCAGATTTTCTAATTGAAATAAATACTTAGCATTCATGTTTCTTTTATACTTCCATGGCCAGATTCTCTTTATCAAATGCCATTCTGTGTTCCACTGAATATGGCAAGCCGATTCCTAAAGTTCTCCCACTTGGTTTCCAACATATATTGTGGTTTTAAAATTAAATTCTGGCAAAAGTTTTTTTTTTTTAAACCTAATTTTGGTCCTGTATTCTGTGATGTTATTTTAAATGATATGGAAAAAATTAGTCAACCACGATTGGTGTGGATCTAGTCAGCATCATTGAGTTTGTGTGTTTAACATGCAGCATTGATGTTTGTACCAGTAATTCTCTTGGTGTGGTTATAAGTTAATTGTGATGATCATGTTTTATTCTGCTTGAAACATTAATGAACGAGCGCACTATCTTTATTTCCAAATGATTTACCTCTTAAGTCATTAAATGCTCTATCAGTTCCCTCTTACACCTCTTTTTCTCCTCCCTCCCTTGCCATTCACTGTAATGGGTCTGTCTCATAGAAAGTACAGCACTGACCTGAAGGGCACTTGAAGCCTGAGACAAAAATGTGGAAATCAATTTCTTATTCCTCATAAGTGAGTTCACACTCAGTCCCAAAATTCTTTTTCTAAAGATTCATTCTTGCATTACATCAGATCCTTTCTGGTGATAGGTTTTGTTTTGCCAAATTAAAGCCAATTGAAAATCTTGATTGATAAGTCATTTCAATAGATTGAAGCAATGCTTTAAAATTCACAACAATTATAGAGTTTTTCTTTTTTTTTTTAATTTTGTCGTACCAATTTTGTATTATTGGGTGTGAATTTTTGAGAATAAATTGGTTCAGGAAAGTATATCATCTAACGGCAGAATACTTTGTTGTTGATTTCACAGCACTGCTAATTTTCTGCACTGAGCCTGCTTACAAAAGCTCTTTCAGAAGTTATAACATCTTAAACATTTATAGAAGGCCTAAGGGTATTAACTTACTGTAATTTTCTGAAGATTCATTATCCAAAATCTTAATTCATTATAACATCTCTTATGAAAACCTATAGAACTAGTTTTTCTCTTATTTTCTTATTTGCACAGAATGAGCGATTCATTGTTCTTTTTAATTTGTTTCATGTGGTGCTTTTGAGTACATTTCATAGAGGGCTGTTATTGAATTTCTGTGACTGTCATTATATACCCATGCAACCTTTAGGAACTAATATTCTGTGTTTCCCAGTTCTGTAATCTACTTCAAATTTGAGGATTGACATAATTAGTTTCTTCAAAGTTATAACCAGCATGTTAGAGACAACACTGCAGATACTCAAGACCAAGGATTAGGATTGGAAATAGAAAGTAATTTAAAAAATTATCACAGTGCATGCTTTTTATTCTTTATTAAATTTACAACTCAAAATCTTATTGCTATTTGTATGTTTATTCCCTTGTCTGGTTTTCTTATCTTGTCTGGCTTCTTTTTTAAAAACCAGATATAAGGTCACTTAGGCTGCCTGCATATGGCCAGGCAATATCTGTCATTTGGTCAGTTAAAAAGTTAGAGAAGTGATGAGGACACAATGAGATATATAGATGATGTATTACAGAATTGTACACCTGAAACCTATGTAACTTTACTAACCATTGTCACCCCAATAAACTTTAAAAGAAAAAAAATGTTAGGGAAGTGTTAGGTCTTTGAAGTGTTATGTACGTATCCAGATGCTCTTTTCTGAAAATTCAAAGAACCTGCACAGTAAAATAGAGAGAAGAAAACAAACATATTAAAACAGTTTTTTAGGAGCATGCCTTCACAAGTTTATAATAATGGTAATTTCTTACATTTCTAACAACTTCCTGTATTAGAGTAGAAAGAATTTGTTTTGGTATCATGAAATTTTGAAGCTTTATGCCTTTAACAAATGCCATTTCTGACCGAGAGTAGAGTGTGTTAACAGGATATGTATGTAAAGATTTCAAAGTTAATATAAATTTTAAGGTTTTTTTGTTTGTTTGTTTCTTTATGCCATTGTGAAAATCTTCAAGGTAAGCACCTCTTCCCTTTCTGTTAGTTTTTTTATTTAACGAATCTTCTCTTGAAACATCTAAGATAACCAACTTACTGATATTTTGTGGCATCTAGGCTTTATACTCTGATTAGACAAGCCTTCCCTACTACAAGATTATAAATAAATTTCACTCCAATTTTCTTCTTGTAAAAAAAGGAAGGAAGGAAGGAAGGAAGGATAATGGCTGACAATTTTAGCACCTACTCTGAGAAACGTCCATAAAATGGAATAGGGAGGGAAGCAACATTTGTCTAGCACTAAATGCCAGGCTCTGTATCAGATATCATCACTTCTTCTTCCCAAAAGCCCATAAAGTAGGTGTTATTATTCCTTTTTTACAGATAGGAAACCAAGATTCAGAGACTTTAAGTAAGACCTAGTCAGTGGTAGACCCAGGATGCAAATCCAGATCTCTTTGGGACCAAAGCCTGTGCTTTTTCTATGTTGCTAAGTTTATCAAGATGGTGTTCTAAGTACTTCTGGAGATGTAAAAAGAAATAGACATTTTCCCTGTCCTCAGGCAACACATGCTTAAAATAATGGAGGAAATAGTAGAGCACATGCCTGAAATAGTGAAGGAAAATGAATTTTCCATATTCACATGGAAAATTAATACTAAAACAAGACCTATTCTGTTATATCATATGAGAAGTGCCACTGACAGGCTGGCAACTATTGATGCCCTGAGTATTCAAAGGAGGAGAGCTCTTCTTATTGAATCTACAGGAAGAGCTGCTTCCAGAAAGATTATTTAAGCATTAAAACTACATCTTTTTAAATAAAATTTTACCAGTGGTCACCTCTGGTGAGTGACATTTTGGGTATATTACCTTTACAGAAAAAAAAAAAAAAAAAAGTTCTGTGTAAAAAAAAAAAAAAAGTCCTTGTATGTGTTGTTTTCCTTTTGTTAAAAAATTATAAAGGAAATGGAATCAGCCAAAATGTGCATTTTAACATTTATTCTCTTCAGTCCTTTAACAAACATTTGTTGAGTATTAGGCATGGGAGTTAAAAGCCAGAGCATCATCAGCTCTGCCCTCAGAGAGCGTGTAGTCTGATAGAGAAATACAGGCATATTAAAAAAGAAGAGAGGGCAGCAGGCACAGGCTGCCAGGTGTGCATCTCTGGTGATGTAAAACACATAACCACAGACACAACCATTTGTTCAACTTCATGTATCCTTCAGAGAAAGGTGGGCAGTGCAAATGGGCTAGTCTCTTTCTGCTTAGATCTTCGCTTATTTTTCACTGTGATCAAATTATCTTGATTGATTCTGAAATGAAAGATTAGGAATATATGAACTATAGTGAGATTTTCCTCTCCTTGCATTCCTATGCCAACTTCTGTATCCTTCCTTAAAATGACTACCATAATGTAGTTTCTTCTGGCTGTCATAAAAATTATTTTGAGCAAAGTGATAGAAGTTTAAGAACATGTCAGAAACCCCTGAATATTGTATTATAATTTTTTCTGTAGAAAGCTTCATTGACTTGTGACTTATGATAAACAATTTTAAAGATATTTCCTCACTGGACAAATTACTTCCCACCCCTAAATTATGTATGTCTATGGCATAATTAAATTCCAAATGTTTGAAGACATTTTCGTATTATCTGCGTGTTGTCTGAATGATAAGGTGCCTTGGAAAATGTGAGACAGTCTTTTAAAAGAAATGCAGTAATCATACATTGATTTTAAATGACCCTGTCACACGTGAAAACAAATCAGATTGTTGCTCTTAATGAGCTTTTCAATTTACTATTCAGTAGATCAGATAAGTGGATTTAAGAGGTAATGATCCTGTTTAGTACTCAAGCTTGACTGTCAGATCCTGGTAGTGGAGAGAAATCCTTAGGGACAAAAGCGTTGACACAGTTCTAGATGGGATAATGGGAATCAAAGCTAATGGATGATAAAAGGAATGGTGCAAGTTACAAGGATAATTGTGGATTAAAGCACTGCCATGTGTCAATGTTGACTTTTTTTCCTGGTATCTTATTGGGTCAAATCTGATGCTTTGAGAAACTGTTTTGACAGCAGAGCACAACAGACTCGACTGCCTAATTTTCTCCTTTCTTGAATGCCAGGGACACAACAGAAAATTTCCTTGTAAGAACTAGCAATAAAAATATTTTTTTAACATTAAAATGTCTTCAATGTTTAAAAATCACATTTTAGTTATTTTTATTATTCAATGTGGCATGGGGAAAATCAAAATTAGATTAATCCTGAGCTTTGCCATAAAAATAGCATTTATAAAGTCTTGAAAGTGTAAAAATTGATTTTAAAAATAATAATACAGTGTAGTGGGGAAGATGGGTACCCAGACAATTGCGACGTGAGAAGTACCATGATAGAGGAATGGACCAGGTGCTGTGGGAACACAAAGGAGTGTTCAACTCACTGTGCATGGGAAGGCTTCAGAGGAGATGACTTTTGAATGGGAATCAAGGGAAGAAGAGGAAGGAGGCTTATTCGGGCAAAATGAACAGCACATGAACTCATAGAGATCTGAAATTGCATGAGAAGCCTCAGTTATCCAACAGCATTTCATTGTGGCTTCCGGTTGAGGGAAGTAGTAGAAGATGAGAAGCAGGTTAGGGTCAAGGTGTGAAGGGCCTTATATGCCATTGGTCGTAACAGTATCAAATTTTCCAAGGGACCCAGTTCATTCCCACCCGTGAGAGAGATTCAGGATCATGGTGAGATGGGGGAACTTCCCTTCCTATGGACCGTTCTTCCTTTGAGCTTTCTGCATGCTTCAAGGTTTCTGATCATGGAGGATTGGTGGTAACTAACTTCCCTAGGTTCTCTCTTCCGAGCTTCATCTTTTCCCCAGACATCTTACAAATGCAGTGATAGCTTCAGTCTTCTAAGAGATGAAGGCCTACTCTCATGCGCAGAGTCACAGATACACTAGTTGAGATGCTTTTCTGTATGGCTCAGAGTTAGCAGAAGAGGCAACAGGAATGTCCATCTCGATCTTTCTCTCTCTCTCTCCCTCTGATCGACTCTACCAGCCTAAGGAGCTTTTGGTCACAGGACTTGGGTTGAAAGCCTGGGACACAGGCTTCTGGTTTGAGTAGTGTTACAATCCAAATGCAAGCCTCTGCAGTGAACAGCTTTCCTTCCTCGTATAACCCGATAACTGTGGGTGCCCTGTGATTTCTTTCTCATCTTCATGACCTGTGGCAGTATATCAAGCTATTTGTTTACATGTGAAAAACCAAAGGCAGAGGGAGTGAAAGCTAAGTTGCCATACCATAGGCAATAGGCAGATCCAGAAAAAGTGAGAAACACAATCACAGGGGATCGAATCACAGAAGAGAAATCCCATACAGCTGGTGTCTGGCAGGGATAACCTGGAATCACACCAGAGCATCAGGGAGTATGGAGGTGTCAACCCACCTCTCGGCTTTGCCAGGCTATGAGGGAGTATTCCATTGGCTGCCAGTGGCATTTCCCCACTTGAAGTGGGATACGTGTTTATAAGCTCAAATGTGGCTTGGGTTGGGGCTGAAATGTTGAACCCCAAACTCTGCAACCGACACTCCCTAATTGGAAGCTAAGTGGATCCCCAGGCACTGATGTACTCAGCAGAGAATTCCTGAGCCTGGGATTTCAGTTCCAGCGTGGAAAGTAAGACCTGTCTCTGTTTTGGGGGAGCTTAATTGAGAGATATTAGAGGAGAATTTCTATAAATTTTATTAACTTCCTTTAATTTTGAAATCCTTTTTTTTTTTTAAATAATTGCCTAACATAATCCTGGGTTATTGGATGGTTTATTAAAATCTGGAATGGATGGAAATGTTTTAAATGTTGGAGCTTTTTATTGAAACACCCACTTTCCAGCCGCTTACACATACTCCATCTTTGAGAAAGGGGTGGTTTTACCACTTCGAGTAAAAAAAGTTATCTAGTGTGCTTGGAGTAAAATGAGTATGTGAGTGTGGGTGTGTATGTATTTCAAACTATAAGAGAAGTGCTTCCTCAAAAAAAAGAGGATAAATTTTAAAATTCTAAGCATTTGTAAAAATCCTTCATTTGCTCTCCTCACTCACTGCCTGCTTTAGTGTGAATGCAGCAATTCATTAAATCTTCCATTTGTTCAATTTGATAGTCTTTTGAAAATATATGTTAATGATAAAGCTGTTAACAATTCAATGTTTTCACTCAGGTATATGCCCGTATGTCAGAAGTCTTAGGAATAACAGATGACAACCACGTTCTAGAAACATTCATGACGAAAATGTGAGTTCCTGCTTTGGTTCTTTGATTTTTCTTTTGTTGGTGTTGGTTTGAATCTAATAAATCTTTTTCCTGTGTTTAAATCTCTTCGTAAATATTAATTTTTAAGAAAAGACTTTTAAAATAATGCTTTAGTTCTTAGCATGGTAGCATGCTTCTTAATTGAAACTTAGTTTCTCATATTTAAAATTCACCATTTAGAAGATACTGTTATTTGTCAAGGTATCCATGCAGTTGCAGCATGCAATATCAAAACATGGTTTTTACAAGTTTACACACTTTGACTCTTCAGGTCAGTTGGGCAGCAATTTTTTTTTTTTTTTTAATTAAAAAGAAAATACCCAATTTCAAAAACCAACTGAAGAGATTGTTGCAAATTGGAATCACTGAGAGAGGTTTGATTGCCTCTGGCTGTCAGAGACATTCATGGAAACTGAATTATCTTTATAATATTAGAATTAACTAGTTTCTAGTCCTAGACATAACTCAGTACACTTAGCCTAAACTTATATACCTCCACTTGGCATCCCACTGTATCTGTGTAGCAGACAAGACAGCAGGGCCTTGCCTACAGAGAACAAAGCTGGATGACAGTCATGATCACAAGAAGTGAGTTTTGGAGCCACAAGTTGGGTGGTTTGTTTCTTGGCAAGTAACTGTGAGCCTCTATTTGACTTCCTTTGTTAAGTCCTGCTGTCACTCCCTAATATGTTTATTTTAGATACGAACTTAATATTTCTTCTGTGAAAGACTTAGGCAACTTGTAATTTACAAAACTAAATTTATAGAATTATACACCATTTGGAGAGCAGTGTTCGTTGTACATTGATTGTATATAATTTTGAATGTGCTGTAAAAATAATAGAAAATGTTCCACTGGTATTTTGTGATTTAGCTCATCTAACTTGAATGTATGTGTGTTTCTATGTTCTCCCTATACAGGCAGATAACTTATAATTAAAAACTTCTTTTTCATGTTTAGCGTTACAAACCTTAAATACTGGGGAAGATGTGAGCCTGTAATTTCAAGGACTCTTCAGTTCCTAAATGACCTGTCTGTTGGATATCCTTTTTATTATATATCTATTACATACACACACACACACACACACACACACACACACACACACACAGCCTAACGAGTGTATTCTACTGGCCAGGTATTTTCCTTGTGTATAATTTTTGCAAGTTTTTGTTTTTTTTTAATAAAAAAACCTTTCATCTAGCCTTATCTGTAAATGCATGTTTTTGGAAGATTTATGTTAGCTACATACTGTACTGTAAAGCATTTATTCAGTCACAATGAATTTATATGGATATGTAGATTCATAACTAGTTAAAGTTATATTTATAGCCATCCAGGTTAACGAGTTGTTACATAAGAAAGTATTCAGCCACATTTGTTTTAGTTTATGATTTTTCATAATTGTCGAAAAGTTCTTGTTTTAAAAGAAAGCATAACTAATTTTAAGATCAAAATGTTCTAAAAATAATTACCTTATAAAAACTGAATTCCTAACAGTAAATATATCTTCAGTATTCTAGCATTCTTCAATTGAAAAGAATATTATTTTCATTAGTTATGAGGCACAAAGGAGAAATAGAAAGAAAATTTTAAGTTTTTTCAACACTTCTTCGATTATTGGCCCCATCAAATCAACATCTTATTTACTCTAAAATGAGATTACCCATTAAACATTAAATGTGTGGTTTTCTCTCATTAGCAGATTTTTTAAATCTAAAACCAGAATCACTCTTTCTTATTAGGTTATAATTGATAATACTATCATGTTTCTACCAATAAGAGAGAAGCATGTATATTGTCTTTTATGTGTTAGCTATCAAATATATATAGGAGTTGTGAAAAATAAATGTTCGTTTATTTAACCACTAAGATTAGCTGTTATTTTAATATGAGGACAACATTCTGAAAATGGGTAGCATTGGATAGAAATCTTTAATGTAGGTTCACTTCAGGAATATGTTTGTATTAGTTAACTTTAAAATTGTGTTCCTTGGCAAACCATAAAAGATTTTCAAAGTATTAGACACCCACTTTTGTGCTGGAATTTAATATGCAACTTTTTATTGGAAAATAATCGTCCTTGTCTGGCAAAATCCACCATGCAATATTTCTGTTAGTAGGTATAATGCAATAAAGACAGGGAGGGCTATTTATCACTACAAATTTTGAGGATTTCAGGATTCTTTTTATTATTTTAATATATTTCTTTGATATTAAATCAGAAAAATGATAAATTACACCTGTCCAGGCTGTTTTTCCTTTTTACTGGAAAGTGATGTACAACCCAATTCCAGTGGTCATTTTGGCTTTTTAAGATATGTATTTTTTTCTTATTAAAAAAAAAATGCAACCTGTATTTTTTTTTTAATAATAATGCTGAAATACTCTTTATTTCAAACATATGAAGTGGTTTATAAGTACTTCCTAGTATTGCAAACTCTGGCCTTTTCACAATGAATTACTTTGAGAGCATATTATCTGGAAAGAAGCCTATGTTATTTTATAGCATGTATCTATTGTTTAGATTCACCCTATTTTTTAAGTTGAAATTGAAATCTAATATAAAATTAATTTGATTTGTATTCTTTTTAGTATAATTTGCATAATGCCTAATTTATTTGTGTCTGCTCTTTAAGATCCTTTTCCTATCACCTTATATTTTATATATATTCTTCATTATAACCTTTCATTTTACAAGCTGTTTATTGCTTTTGAGTACTTCTTGAAGTTAATAAAAAATCATATTTTCAGAAAGCTAATTAGATAAAAGTTTAAAAGCTATAACATTTCAAACTAAGGGATACGAATGGTTTCAACCTGGGTACATTGATTTATATTTTTTAACAATTATTTCAGGTTTGCATATTTAGAAATATATATTAGCTCAATTTGATTTCAGTGCTCAGTTATTTGAATTATAAATCATTATGTCCCTTCTAGCTGATCAGTCATGAAATATCTTCGAATTCATTTACATAATGGAATATGTGAGTGGTGTATCTATTTCAGTGCAGTTGCTGGTTACCTAATGCATATTTTGTTGTTTCCAATCGATTTCTTTATTAGAATGTGTTTTTAAATTCTGATTTTAAAGCTTTACCTTATTTCATTGTTAAAAATAAGATGGTATTCTTCAGTAATAGAAACAGTTATGCCAAATAAAAATTATCACCAATTGTCCCCATTAATGTAAATCTGTTTATACCGGATTTAAAATACATGTATTTAAAATATTAGTAACAAATAAATGGAAAAGCATGTTATTTTACTATAAAGTTATTAAATGTTCCTTATGACTTTATAATGCATATCTTCAGATATTGTTGGTGTTTGTTTTTTTCTACTTTTAGCTTCTTTAGAGTGAATCTTATTCAGTGTTTATGGTGCTCAAAGCTAGTTTCTGAACTTTCATGTTCTTGAATCTGACCACTTGTTTGGAAATTGAAATCATGAAAGACTCTCCTTTTTAGGAAGCTCTGAAAACGCCTCCTGTTTACTGGCCCTAAGGCAGTAGTGGCACACTTCACTAATCAGCATCACTGGAGCTCGAGTTAAAATCCAAATTGCTAGACCTCACCTCCAGAGTTTATATTTTAGAACATGTGAGACTGAGGCCTGGAAATTTGCATTTTCAGCAAGTCTCAGGCGGTGCTGCTGTCTCAGGGACCATCCTCTGAGGACTTCTGCCTTAAGATAACGAGAAAACAGAACGGGATGTTCTCAGAAGTCAGGTATTTCTCCCACAGATGCTTCTCCAAAGGACTTTGTCTTCACTCGGAAAATGCAGACGTGGCATTTTTAGAGGCCGTCTAGTTCCCTAAATAATAATGTGTGTGAGGAGTCTGCTATTACCTGAAGTCCCTGGCTTTTTAACCAGAGAGCCTGTTGCATTTTACCCACAGTTTCTGTTTGCCAGATTGGAAGTTTTCCAAATTGTTCAGACTATTGTAATTTTCAGATCCTATGGCCTTTTTGAGAAAAAGTTTGTTTTCCCATCAAATTCTTTACACGGGGTGTATAAAATACATTTAGCAAATACATCTGAGTAACGTTTTAATATACTCTTTAAATTTCTAAGACTGATTTTCAAGAATTCTAGATTCCAAATAGCTTTTTCTGACATGCACAGAGTTGAAATGGCTGTGTCCTGCGGTCGCCCACCAGGGTCAGGTTTCAGGATCCTTCTCCCTCTTTGAAATGTTTTCCAGTCAGAAATTTTGGTTTCTGTCTAACTGGGAAAGGGATGAGATTGTTCAAATGATTAGAACAAGGGAGCTTCTGAGAAAGCTGGAGAGAATAACGGTCATACAGAGCAATCAAATTAACTCAACTTACTTGTGTTAAATGCTGAGGAAGGAGGAGGAAAGGGTTATTTCATCCAAACTTCTGTTTATTAATCATTATTTCAAGTTTTTCTTCCTTTGAAAAATAGTTGATCAATATTTCTACTGCAGTTCTTTAATTTACTCAAATTTACAGCAGGAACTTGCTTCACTTTGGGTTTCAGATAGATAATAATGAGAAAGGAAATTTCATTTTCTATTAGGCCCTCTGTTGGTAGTTGCCCTTATTACATCATCCTCAAAGGTTTAAGAAAACCCAAAAATATCTTTAGCCTTTTAAAACAGCCCCAAAAAAGAGTTCTACATTAATTGATGAAATTATCCAAACTCATTTTTACCCAGTTGTTGCTGTTCACTTCAACATTTCTTAGGATTACTAATTTCTTCATATTATTATTGCAAGACCACCTACGTGATTTGTGGGCCCAGGACATAATGAAAGTGTGGGGTGCCTTGTTCAGAAATCACTAAGAATTTCAAGGACTCAACAGCAGAGCAGTGAACCGAGCCCAGGATCCTGTGCAAGCGGACAGCTTTGCACACCCATGAAGCTGACCCAGGTTATCTGTTACATAAAGAAATGTTAGTTTGGTGCAAAAATAATTGCAGTTTTTGTAATTATTTTTAACCTTTTAAACCGCAATCACTTTTGCACCAATCTAATAATTCCTTCCATTTGGCTTCAGACTAATTCTCGAAGACTTGGAGACTATGTCCTTAGTTCCTGTACACCAGGATTTGGTGAATATAATTCCTATCCACATGCATCATAAATCTATCTATTAGTTTGTTTCGATTTTTGTTTTTGCAAGCCAGAGTCTTATTTCCTGTCCAAGCGACTTGATCACCATGTGATTTTGTTTTTCAACCCCAAATCTCTTCCAGCTTCATTTGTCTTTTTTGTGCTTGCTTGTTTGTTTTAAGTAGGGTTTCCAGGTGAGAATTCCTACCCGTTCTCAGGAATTTTTTTCGCTTTCCCGTTCCCAAATCCCGAGATATAAACTGTTTTCTGTTCTCCACAGTGAATCGTTTCCACAAAGTGACGGCCGATACTACCACCCACCTGGGTTCAAGGAGCCAGTTTTCCTGATTACCTGACCAACTTTCCTTGGGATTCGGGAATAGGAAAGTGAAGAAAATTCCTAAGAATGGGTGGGAATTCCCACCTGGAAACACTAGTTTTAAGTGCAGTAACTAGAACTGCATCCTTATTTAGATTTAACATCAAGTAAGAATAAAATAGTGATTTTTAAATTTAATTCCGTGCTCACCTTAATGATTTACTTTTCTTACTGGCCTCTTTTAATCCAGCAAATAGTAAGTAAGCATTTGCTGGGTACAGGGCAAAACGACAGATGAAACACAGACCTTGCCTTCACAGATGTTTTAATTCTAACAAAATTGATCCTAATTCCAGACTTTCTTTCCAATGTTTCTCCTAAGAGCTCAAAGTCCATTGTATTATTATTTTAAAATTTAACTCAAATACATTACACACTAATTTTCTGAAAATCTACACATTAAATGTAATGTGGGTATGTAACATTTTGATATGGTGGCTTTGAGAGAGCTCTTTATTCAAGGTCATTTGGACAGCGCATATATACAAACTGTTAAGCATACAAGTCATGTGCAAACCAGATGTTCTCACCCTGTCACTGATTTTCTTGGGGGGTGAATCCTGAATGAGGTGAGTGTCGGAAAGAGTAGAGGATAAGAAATGAAACAAAGGTCTAGAATAAAATAAGGGTGAAGGATGGAAGTAAAATTGGGTATGTCTGTTCCAGGAAATATTTAGTAATAAACACTAGTAATTCTGCTTTGGTGAAATAGTATGAAAATGTATTGCTTTATTTCGATGAATACCACCATCTCCAGATGATTTTGAGAATGTTAAATAAAACTAGTTTCCTCATACCTCCCGCAGGCATACCTCCATTGACATTTCTCCTCAAAGGAAATGTTGATTTATTATTTTTGTTTTCTGTCTCTGTCATCCGTGGAAAAGTCATCCCATAATTTATCTGCTCTATTTGTTTTTGTACTGGAATCAAATATGAGAATCCTTTCTACTCCTCTTCTAGAGCCCACTTACTCAGACCTTCGCTCAGTTCTTTAAATTCTTGCTTCATAAGGTTACCTTCCTCAAGTATTATTTTAATCCGATCATTTCTCTTCCCAAAAGCCCAGAATTACTTCTACTTGCTTCTCAGGTCAAAGTAAAATTATTAATTTGAACTTGAGTCCTTTAACGGTACTTGACTTATTGAGTTCCCCTAACGAATTTTCTGACCCACCATTCAACCACAGTTTGTACTTGATACTGTTCCTTGGGCCAGGGAAATTTATTTTACCTTCCCCTTGACACCCTTCATCGTTCTCTTTCACTGAACCTCCACATACTCGTATGCTATTCTCCTCATTTGACTCAGTGAGGTCTCTTTTAAATTTTCAGGTCTTGCTAAAGACTTAGTAAGGACATCCTGAAATAGTTAGAATCCTTCATCGCTGTGTTCACTAAAAGAAAATGAACAAGTCATTTAATTTCTCTGAGGCTGAGTTTCTTCATCTCTAGAAAGGGAATGTTATTAATATCTACCTCTTAGGATTTTGTAAGGATTAAATAAATATATAACAATAGATCTACCATGTTTCCCTGATAATAAGACCTAGCCGGACAATCAGTTCTAATGTGTCTTTTGGATCAAAAATTAGTATACGACCCAGTATTATATTATATTATATTATATTATATTATATTATATTATATTATATTATATTATATTATATTATATTATATTATAAGACCCGGTTTTACAGTAAAATAAGACTGGGACTTATATTAATTTTTGCTCCAAAAGATGCATTAGAGCTGATTCTCCAACTAGGTCTTATTTTCGGGGAAACATGGTACGTTATCTAACAAAAATAAAAGACCTGGTACTAGTGACCCTGTCACATAGTAGGTGCTCACTAAATATTAATTTTCTTCATTTTCGTTTTTTTATTTTTCTTAACTTTTCTTGAACACCTAGTTCTTATCTATATATCTGGAGATGAATACATAGCTTAGTATTGACTAATCCTCTCTCCTATAAGGTTGTAAATTATTGGAGATTAGAACTCTTTTTTTTTCCCTCCTCTATAGTTTCAAAACTTCACATAGTGGACATTTGAACATATTGTTGACCCTTTTGTTGAGTAACTAAGCCTTTAACTCCTATTCTTTGTAAGTAATTATTAGTATCCCTTAAGATGCTTCATTTTGGTTGTACCTACTTGGATTTTTTCATCTATTAGGGTTCATTAGCATAATCCTATTTTTGAAATAACTAAACTAATATTCCAGTAATTATACTTTGTAACTATCATCTATCTGCAGTAATTTCCGAATGTAATTTTCTTATTTGTGAACTTTCTTCTATCATCAGAGTCTAATTCTAGCTGCAAAAACTGCTTATAAACATGTATGGCTTTTAAATAATTTCCCAGGTCAGTACAATCATCCACCTTCTTGTATTTAGTGAAAATCATATTTATTGCGCTACTCCTTTGATTCTCAAACAGAAATCTCTTCACATTTTAACAATGTAAGATACTTCTTACAATTGATGGTATTTTTAAAAACTTTTTTTTTTAGTAGCATATAACATAATGTTGTTTATAATTAGTGGTGGTGTAGTTTGGGTGAAATATGGCTGATACTCTGCAGTAAGGGCTTGATACCCTAAATGGAAGTCATACTTGGTGCTACTGTGCCCGTCAGCTACTAAATTAAAGTGCGTGGCACTCCTGTAACTTAAGAAACCAGTTCATTTTCAATTTAGTTACCCTCTTCTTCAAAGGATACAGATTTTTAAATTTTTCAACCACCTTTAAGATACACCATTTTTCCCACATTTTCTTGCTTTTCTCCATTTGTCATGCTAGCTATCAATAGAACCATCTTCACCTTCCTCAGTGTTTTCCTAACCACATGGATACAGAAAGGGATTTTCTGGGAATTTTGTTTAGTGAGTAAATACCAGCCAGGACTGAGTTTGCTCAGTCTCAGATATGATGAATTGGTTCCCTCCTAAAAGTACAGTTTCCTTGTCCCTTCTGGGACCTAGTTCTGGTTTCAGGGGTACCTCCAGGAGCTGGTGATCTCTGTAGAATCATCGCCCGCTCTAAAGTCACATGGATATGATGTAACCTAGTGGAAGAAGCTTATCCTTTATGGTCAGACAGACTTGGATTTGAATCTTGGTTCTACCACTTACATGTTCCATGTACTAGATTCTCTCACTACTCACTACTCGAGTAGTAGACTAGACTCCTATCACCGTTGAGGTTACTGTTAACCACCATTACCACACTGACTGTTAGGGCTATTCTGAATGCCACCCAATTACAAGGCTTCCCAACTACAACTAAAATGGTGCGACATATAACTCTAGTCTCTTAGACAAGAATATGATGAAAGTATAAAGGTCATAAAATAATGTATCCACTTGGCTTTTTTAAAAAACATTACAGACCCTCTTAAGGACTATAACTAGCTTTGAATTGAATTCTTAGAAAGGAATATAAGTATTCAGATGAAATTTCATTTTTTTTTCCATCATTGACAAAAAGTAAAAATTTATTCTTAATCATTTTTTTCTTTAGAATATAATTAAAAGGCAGTGAGGCTGACCTGGGTACAAAGTGCACAAATGCAGTTCTGCAGAAAATGTGTCTTTAGCAGACGAGATTCTTTCTGTGAATGTTCTGTTTATTACTACCATAAATATTCTATTGTCAAAACATGACTTGCTGTTTATTAGCAGCACTGACAGAAGATTCCTATTAATGGCAGCATTCCTACTACCCGTAGACCCTGTTACTTTTAACTTTGCAATTCTAAGAGAATTGTATTTGGTAATTACTTAAGATATTTCGTAGTTTATTGATCCCCACCCTGTTTAACTGAGTGAAGTTTGAGTGGCAGTTCTTCTGCTCAGTGATTGACAGCAGGAACAGTCATCAAATGGGCATCTTTGTGGGAGGGAAAGGCATGCCATCTATCAGCCCTGATCATGTTGCCCTTCAGCCTGCCAGAAACACACAGTTCATTGAGCACCCACTGAGAGCAGTGTGCTGAGGAAACGCACAGACGTGGACCCTGCTCCTGGAAAGCTTACAATCTAACACGGCGGAGGTGGGCCAAATACACGTGCTTAATATGCAACTGCAATGGCTGCTTGAGAGCCAGAGGGACTTGAATCTAAATCCTACTTACTGTTTGTCTTCTGGAGAGTTGTATGTAATTTTTTTGAGTTTGTTTCCTCATCTGAAAAACAGACGCGGTACTGCCCATTTAGTGGGATTGTGAGAATTAACCTTGCAAGTAGTGAACAGTCTACAAATGTTCATTCTCAGCATCTCTGTGTCTTCCTCCCTGATTTATAATTGGCAAAGACGTTTTCATCATCAATCCGCACAACAATCCTGTGAGACCCGTAGTTTGCGTATAGGATCCTTTCTCATTTGTGGGAGAGGGACACTAAGGCTCAGAGGCCTGAGTGTAGAGTTCACGGTCATTCAGCCGATTGAATGGTGTACTGAAGCCAAAAGCCCAGGTTTCTTGACTTGTGTTCCAATGTGTTTTCTACTCTCTACATCTACATCTGAGTGACTAAAATTTAGAATTAGACTTATCAGTGCCCCTGCACAGACGCAATATACAGAGTTCTACACTTGGAGATGATGTGAAGGAAAGGAGCCAGTATGTTTTCACTGGAACATGAATGTTCTCATGCAAGGTTATTATAACCTATAAGAAATGCGTGAGTCAGTAGGTAGGGAATGACCGAGAGAGGCCCTAGCTGGAGCAGGAAACACATGACCAGGGTAAAGTAAATGAAGAGGGTGTTTTAGACTGAACAGATGTCTTAGAGCCCTTCTTTGATGACAGCATTAACCAGAAATTATTTAGGCCTTGTGATCACGTGTATGATTTCTCAACTTTGTTCTCATCCTGAGTTGAACTGTTCAGGTGGTGATGCCGTGTGGGAGAAAGACCACGGTCTTAGGAGTCCCACCTCAGTTCACGTCTCAGCACTACCAATCCATAGCTGTGTGAGCTTGGGCAAGTAACTTAATTACTCTGAGCTTCTGTTTTCTTATCCATGAATCAGAAATCATATTTAACAGTGAGATGATGAAGATTGGATGAGTTAACAAATACAAGATGTCTTGTACTTAGTATAGATACTTGAGAAATATTAGGCCCTCTAAGGCTGTCCTTGACATTTAATCTGCTACATCTTCCTAATTGTATTCTGACCTTCATCTAAAGCAGAATTTCCTTCGATTGTTTCTTAGAACTGAAAATTTTCCTCTTTCTTGATAGTCTATTATGGGTCTTTTATAATTATTTTATTATTAAATAATATTAAGTGAAAAGAATTTCTCACATTACACCCAAAATGTAAAAAAGGTCAGTTTTAATTTTCCACTGTGAAGGCTTTAATAGTAAAGAGATTTGTGTCTTAATTATAAAATTCATTCTTCCTTTCCATAACTAGAATATGTATAAGATAGGAAAAGTAATTGCACTGGTTAATAATGGATTATCATTCTTAACCGCATGAAAGACATCTCTATAGGAATGCTCTTTAGAAATCATATTTATTCTTCATAAATAGAAATTGATGCCATTATAGCTCAGTGTTATTTTGTGATTTGTTACCTATTGATAAGACAATTATATTTCCCCAGATTCCTTAACTTCTATTACCTATATCCTTTTAAAAAAACTTGTGAAGATAGATGCTGTGAAATTCATGCTAAAAAATCACACGGTAAGTCTTCTTTCCTTTCATGAATGACTAGAATTGTCCGGGTAGTTGAGGTAAAGCAGTAGTAACTGTGGATGCTCTTTTGCTTCCATTAGAGTGAGCACTTCCCCTTCCTTGGCATCTGTGACAGTTCCAGTCTCAGTGACTTCAGGTGCCGAACCACCTTCTACACAGCCCTCACTCGCCTTCTGATGGTAGATCTGGGTAAGGTTAATAACAAGCTTACTTAATAAGGGATCAACAATGTGGAGTGAAACACTAGGGAGTACACATTTAGCTTCCTGGGATTTGCCACCTCTCACAGTTTTCTACAACTTGCTGAGATTTCAGCATTCACTTGTTATCATCAGAGCCAAAGACAAATCTTCGTACTTAAGGTGGTATTTTTTACTTCAGATAGTACTTGCATTAATTCCTTACCTCACAATTGATTTTCTGGGTATCCTTTGATGCATTCATTTTACTTACTGCTACGAATCTAGGAATAATCTTAAAGACAGAGAAGCTTTACACACAAAGATTTGTTTTTATAATGGCATTTAATCTAGAGAAATAATAGAAACAGTGTAAATATCCAACAGAGGGAATTGTGAAATCAGTCGCATTCACTTACTTGATGCTATAGTATGTGGTCATTAAAAATTATGATTTGAAGACAATGCAAGACATGAAATTTTCTGTCATAATAGTAACTGGAAAAACAAGGTGTTTAACTGTGCAAATGGTATGATCATTCCTATTGGAGGGGGAAATAATATATCAAAAAAAGACTTAAACAAAATTCTTCAAAAATATTAAATATTGTTTTGGAGTATTGGGGCTATAGGTAACATTTCCTCATTTTTGATTACTCGAAATTTTTTTTAATGTATTACTTTTATAATGGGAAAAATTAACTTGTCTTTAATTTTTTTCGTTGAAAAGCTGAAGTTAGCCAGAAGTATCCACAGGTAGATAGCACCTTAGGGTGGGCACTTAACCCTCTCTGTGGTGACCATGTTATCTGGATTCCTGTTTTTCTCCATGTTTGAATATTGCAGGTTAAATTAATCAGTTTATAAACACCTGAGAGTGTTCGGTCAATGACAATATTGTCCTTAGAGAATACTGATGGTACTTTTTCTTCCTTTCTCTTGCAATGTATTGATTGATCCATCAACTTAAATATGAATTTTTAAAATGTGATCATACAAAAGGAAAGAGGATAAGTCATTTTATTTTGCACATAAAAGGCATTGAACCTTGTAATAGAAAGGTGACCAAACCCTTCTCTGCTCCGCACACCTGTATTATTTTCATGCATTTCAACAGAATAAATTACCAGAAAGACAAACAGCCAAAAGTTGAGAGAAATGCAACTAGAATGATTAAGGAGCTTAGCAGGATTGATTTCTAAGGAAAGATTAAAAGAACCATGTATGTATAACTTGGCTAAGTGACAACTAGGGCTTGAGGCAAAGAGAACTGTCTATAAATATTTGAAGAGTGTAAACCAGGCATGCAAAACCCAATCATCTGGTACCTTAGGCAAGTGGGAGAGCTAACTGAGTGACAGCTTTGCATACTGCACACCAGCCTGTATTATGTCTTGGCTGCTGCCTTGGAGAAAAGAGGAGCAGCGGGGTCCTTTGTCACTGTCCTCAATGATCATTTAGAGAACACACTGTGATGAGCTCTGAGGGCACAACAAAGACCTTGCCAGACTGGCCCCTGCCCTCAAGGAGCTTGCGCTCTTGCCTTCCCAGTTGTCCAAGCATCAAAGAAGACCGGGAAGCCCTTGTCGGACTTAACTTACTTCCCAGGGCTTAAAAATGTTCTTTGAATGACCCTGTCAGACAGAGAGGGGAGACCAATGTTAAAGAGAACTAGCTGGAGATTTCCTAGAAATAGGTCCGTGTCACATACATCTTCACCACTTACTCCTGGAAATGGAATGGACAGGTCAAGATAGCTTTTCATGTGGTCGTCGTAGACCAGAGAACCCCCATGAATCTGCGGTGGCTTAAACAACAGGGTAGCACTCGATGTTCACAGCACAGCTGCACTTACCATTGCATTGATAATGGAGAGACATGATGATGGCCTAGGAGACCTGCACGGCCTTTCTCAAGACTACTTTTATTGAGTATTCTTTAGTGTAAACTGTGAGGTATGAGAAACTGAAGTAAAATACGTGAATTTAAATAAGTAATAGGATTTTATTAGGTTTTGCCAGAATTAGATTCCTTTGAAATATTTAACCCATAACAAGATAAAGTATAAATTGATTTTTTAAGCTGTTTTTTTTTTTGTTTTAAGGTAAATATTTGCTACATTGCAAGCACTTTTTAGATACCTTGTAAAAAACAGAAAAAGATAGGCTGTGTGGAAGTGCCTGGTACATGGTAGGTTCTAAATATAAGTAAGTTGAATTGCCTATGATAAAATTAAAAATAGCTACACTGATGGAACTTCTACATTGTTGGAAAAGAATTCTTTCCTTATTTATCAGTGTTTTTCACCCTTTAAAATAATGTATATTGTAAGCATCAAGTGACGATTGTGGTATATATTACCAGAGCTGCTTTCCCTTGTTAGGAACTAGAGGTATGCTTCTTCCCAAAGTATGTGGAGCTCCTTCAGCGTACGGATTTTGCCTTTTTCGTGATTGTCAGCAGCGACCTGGTATCTCTGCACTGTAGGTTCTCAGTAAATGTTTGGTGAATGAATGACACGCAATACACCGTAACCAAGATGCGATCACCATGGCTCCTGGAATCAGGTCCACCTGCCAGGTTCTGTCTGTAAGGGTAGCTTTGACCATTGGGCTCTCCAAGACAGAACGAATCAGGTGGCTGATTGCGTTCACAAGTGAGGAGCTACACTTGGCCACTCTTGTGCTGGATGAGCCACGTGTTGCTCTCTGTTCAAAGTGTCATTACTTATAGTTGATCATTTGTTGAGTGTTGAACACAGTTTTATCATTTGAGCCCTAGTCTCACAAACTAGGTTGACTGGAACGTTGCTGTCAGAATTCCTATATAAATGGTTTTGTAGTTTTCTGTTGTATATTCATTATCACAGAAACAAGGAAAAAAGCAATAGTGCACTTGCCAAAAAAATAGCACACATCCATGTATTAAATGAAAGAAATAAAAATATTACATGATGAGAATTATTCTCAAATTAAATGAAACAAAATTTGAGGAAGAACTTTTTATAACACTGATTTTGAGTGGGAGGCAGGTAAGAATCAAGTAGAAAGAACACCTAACTAACCTGCTAGCAAAACACTGGTTGTGATTCTTGGATTGAAATACAAAGCATATTCCAATTCAGCCCTCCAAAATAAATTGAGTATGTTTTGTGTGTAAGCTTTGCACATTGGAGTGATTAGAAATTGGGTGTCACATTAATTGATATTTACTTTGAAATGCAGTTTGGTTTCTATTCAATAATTTGTGCTTTGTATGAATTTAATTAGATGCTATGTGCCCCAGGTTGTATTTCAGATGAAAATGAGGGGTTTTTTGGCAATAAACAGTGGTAACATTTTATCAAATTGCTCCTTGGCTAAACTAGATAAAATGTTCACTTGTATAAAGAACAGAATTGAAAGCATTTCATCATCAGAATGGTGTTTCATGTTGGCAATGTATGTTTTGTATTCTAAGAAATTATAAAAAATAAATACAAAAATTCCCTTCACAAGATAGCTTACATACAGATGAAAATGGGTGACCGACCATATGTGCATGCATGTTATCCCTTCCAAGAATCACTTAAAGTTCCCTAGGTTATTTTTAAATTAACTTTGTCAATCTAATAAACTAAAGGAAAGATAGTATTACCCAAGCCAGTAAATGGAGAACCTCCAGGGAGCTGTTCAGTATAAAATACTGGAATAAATAAAAACCTTCTATTTTGTTTAATTTGAATGGAGGTGAATTCAGTTGACAGATATTGGAGAGGGGAAATGTGGAAAAGAGCTATAACAAGGCTTTTTGTTTTGTGGAGAACTAAATATTATTAGTTGCAAATTAAGTTTTCACCAGCCACAAATTTAGAAGTGTCACCAACAATTGTTTTCCTTGGACATTTTATGGTTGCATCTTCTCTTGAGCTACTCAGATGAGAAGCATGTTGATAGGCTCTGAGTGAGCAACTCCAGGTATCCAAACTCTAAGAAGCAGTCATATTTTTTAATGATCGTGGGGATGCTAATATTAAAATGGTCTTTGTAGACATTAAGAGAGAGCGATCTCTCTATGGGGTGAGGGTAGCGTAGCATCCATCTGCATTTGTGACTTGTAACAAGTACTTGGCACCTGAAGATACCTGTAGCTTAAATTTGAGAAATTTCGTACAATAAGTAAATGACTTGGATAAAGGGAAGAGTATTCTACAAATGGTTATTAAGGACAGAAGTAAAAAGACACAGAGGAAGGAAGCTTTTCTTTAGTAATAATAGCTAACATTTATTTACAAATGTACAGTTCGCAAACAACTGTCACATACATTATCCTATTAGATCCTCACAACAGCCCGCATGGAGTAGGTATGATTGCCGTGTCTGCCTATTAGACAGGGGAGGCACAGAAATGAAATGACTTGCCCAAGGTCAGTCATATACCTTGTAGCCCTCTGACCACACAGCCTCAATTCTTTTGCTAAGTCGTTGCTTCACCTTTCACATTTCCAATCGATTAGGAAATGTAGCCTTTTCTTCTTCGTTTTTATTTGAACTATTTGGACTAAATGATTGATTTGAGGCTTTGGGGGCAGTGAGAAGAAGGAAGAAGGGATTGCTTTCCAGTCTTCTATGAAATAAACAGATTCATGTTTATTATTTGCCCTATACAGGTATATTACTGTTCTATGATCAGTGAAAGTCAAATGGCATTTTTAAAAGTTGTCCTTGTGTCTAATCATTGGTCAAAGCATATTTCTTCTCATAGATAAAGAAACACAAAAGCTATCCCAGGAGAATTTAGCAAGTGAGAAGCTTGATCAGAAGTAGCTACTGTTCTGACAGGAAGAATACATCAACGCATCACCTGTGTCCACTGACTTGGCAGAGTCTGTCTGGAAAACAGACATGGGGGGTGGGGTGGGGGGTAGGAGTGGGCAATAGGGGTAAAGAAGCAGCTGGAAATACTTAGAATCTATAATGAGATAATTAAGACTAATTAGCTGGCCCTGTAGGCAGAAAGCAGCCCATTAAGTCCAGATCCAGTTTTAATAACTTACCTGGTTTTGAGGGTAGAGTCCAGAGCATCCCAGGGAATGAGGTGCTTCAGGGATAAACTTTTAGCCTAGCTCTCTTAGAGCAGTGTAACAGTCTGCAGAGGGCAGTGTATTTTTCTTCTGGGAACTAAAATAAACATTCTGGTTCCCTAGGGAGAGGAATTAAAGGGAGCCTCAGTTTTTTCATCTATTAAATGGAGATCTCTACCTTGAAGAGTTGTCATGTGGCTTAAATAAATAAAGGCGTGTGAAAAGGGCCTGGAACAATGCCTACCACAAAGCAAGTACTCAGTCTGTGCTAATTAAGACACAAATATTTATTGAATGCACTATTAGGGGCACTGACTGCAACTGGGACCTCAAAACAAGGCAAGTTCAGTGCCCTGGCTGCAGCTACTCTGCCTTCGGTACGTGGGCTGTTACTTTCCTTTGGAAGCTCGAGCTGATGACACTTCCTGACAGATCTGAAAACACCCTGCCCTGCCTGACGCCCTAAGTCATCTCGAAGCCCGAGCTCCTGTGTGGGCCGAGACCTGCCGGAGTCGCTGCTCTTCTGGGATTACCCGTGGCTATAATACTTGGTGTCAGATGGATTGTTTTCCTCACTCACTGCCTCTGTATCCCCTTGTCTGCCTCTCTTCCTAATTCTCCCTGGCTTGAAGCAGAGGCATTAGACCTGACCTTTACGGCTATGTTAGTTTCCTATTAGCACTGTAACAAATTACCACAAATTGAATGACTTAAATATTACAGATTTATTATTCTATAATTCTGGAGGTCAGAAATCTGAAAGGCGTCTCTGGGCCAAATCCAAGTGTCATCAGGACAGTGTCCCTTCCTGGAGGCTCTGAGGAAGGGTCTGTTCCCCTGTCTTGTGCAGCTAGAGGCTGCCTGCTGTCCTTGGCTCATGGCTCACTTTTCTCCAGCAACATCCGACCAAGTCCTTCTCATGCTGCCGTCTCTCTGGCTTTCCCCTTTTGCTCCCCCTAGCACTTTCAGAGACCTTTGTGTTTACATGGGACCCACCTGGCTAACCCAGGATAATCTTCTATTTTAAAGTCAGTTGATTAGCATCCTTAGTTCCCTTTTGTGATAGAGCCTAACAGGTTCACAGACTCCAAGCATGAGGACGGGGCCACGCTTGGGGGCCACTATTCAGCCTACCATACTGAACTATCACTGGTAGGTCAGAGATCTCACACAATACTTGTCATGCGTTAAATCCTAGTCAGTGTTGGCTACTATCATTTATTATTACCTTAATTATTTTATTCTCCTTGGCCACTCCCCCAGCCCCCCAGTAATCCAGCTGCTATTTGCACTTGAATTTGAGGCAATGAGAAGTTTCAGTGTTCTGCATACATTTCAAGGGGAGGAGGGAAAGCAAACCCAGATTTTTGTTGTTTCTGGTTTTGGGAGGATACTTGGGGGGGTTAGATGCACATGTCATAAAATTTACCCTTTTACAGTGTACAGTTCAGTGGTATTTCGTACATTTAGAATACTCACAAAGTTTTACAACCGTCATCATTATCTAATTCCAGAATATTTCATCACCCTAGAAAGAAACCCTGTATCTTAAAGTAGTCACTCCTCGTTCCCCCACCCCCAGCCCCTGGCAGCCACCAATCTACTTTCTGTCTCCATGGATTTGCCCATTCTAGACATTTAATATAAATGGAATCACATAATATGTGACCTTCCTGTCTGGCTTCTTTCACACAGCATAATGTTTTTGAGGCTCATCCACATTTTAGTACGTTATCAGTACTTCATGCCTTTATATGGCTGACTAACATTCCTTTGTATGAATATACTATTTTTTGTTTATCCATTTATCAGTTGATGAACAGTTGGATTGTTTCCATCTTTTGGCTATTGTCAGAATGCTGCTAGTATGAACATTTGTGTATAACTTTTTGTGTGGACACAGGCTTTCAGGTCTCGAGTATACATCTCAGGGTAAAATTGCTGAATCAGTTGGCAATTCTCTGTGTAACTTTTTGAGTCACTTGGCAGTTCTGTGTTTAACTTTTTGGGGTACACCAACCTCCTAGCATATGGATGTGTTCAACTCAGAAGCTCTTTGAACTCTGTTGTTTTCCACCACTCAAGGTTTTAAATTACACAGAATAACAAATGAAATGCCCTACAAATATCTGAGAGCCAACCTACTGAAAGAGTTACTACAGGTGTTTTAATGTGACTTCTGTGAAGGAAAAATATATGAAACTCAGAAAATGAATCACTTTCTGTTGAATCAGAGCCTCAGAAATCCAGTGGAGGGGATTAGCTCTGGATTATACATAAAAGGTGAAGAATTTGTTATTTTTTTTTAAATCTATGCATGACTGAGACAACAATGTTGCTTTTCCTGATGTCAATGAAAATATTAGTCTATAAATTGGCATTTCACATTCAAATCATACTGGTTTCTGGGTTCTTGTCTTGTTAGGGGAAAAAAGGCAAATTCAATTATTATTCATAAAATAATCACATATACACTTGGCACACTAAATATGTGACTGCATATTTGAATGTGAAGTTGTAAGAAAATAAGCACATATTTTCTCCTTTCGTGTCAGAAACAGTAAAGATACCTCTGTGGTAATACAAACGAGGAAAAAATCTTTAATAGGTGTTGTAAAAGTTGTTTCCATGATGTAAACACAAATGAACAGCCTTCGCGCTTAGCTGAAACAGCATATCACGTTGCAGGCCAGGAAACAGCGCTAACTGAAAGGTAAACATTTCTAGAGGAGTATGCACCACTGTCTCAGATTTGCCGACCCTAAACTTGAATACTGGCTGAGGAATGCCTTTCTCCTCGCCAGCAGGAAGCTGAGTGCCCTTCAGCCTCTCGTAACTTCCTGCAGCTCCAAACTCCAGACTATGACCCTGCCTCAGTCCCCACCTCTGATGCCTTCCACCCCAACACACTGGAAAGCAGACCTCAGTGGGGGTCCTGGTTGACTGACATTTGATCAGCCAGAGGATGTTGACAAAGTACTTAACTGCTTTGAGCCTCTCACTTAAAATGAAGGAAATCATATAACTTCACAGGATTGCGGTGACCGTTAGTGACTTGCAACAGTGCTTAGGACCCCGTATGAGCTGCAGAGGTTGTAGGCAAACTCATTGCCTACACATAAGCCATCAGGAAATGACTACTGTCTCTCAGTCACTACACAGATATTTCCTGAGTGAGTGCTAGACCCTGTTCTAGGCCTGTCGCCATGATCAGAACAGAACAGGTTCCTTCCCCAAGGAGTATGCATTCTAGTAGGGAAGATAGGGAATACGTATGTAAATTAATCAGTCATAGGAAGTCTCATAAGACAAGTTAAGTGATTTACAGGGTTGGAAAGTGGCTAAGCGTGGGGGGCATACACGTGGTGCTGTTTTACATAGGGACGCTGGTCAGTGAAAGTCTCTCTAAGGAGGTGACATTTAAATGGAAGTCCTGCTCACATTACTGTCTTCAGTATTCGCTCAGTGACTTCTCTCCCTGCTCATTTTAGTCATTTGTCTCTGGTGCTCCTGACGTCCCTATTTGCCTCAGAATAAAGGCAAATAAAGGTGAATTTTCATTGAATACAGTATTTCCCTAAAAATGCCAGGCCATGTTCTAGGTACTAGTATTCTAGTATTAGTACCACTACCATTTTTTTGAGCATCTTCTGTTTTTCACGTGTTATAACATTTAATATTCACAATAACCTTCAAAGATAGGTATTTTTATCCTTATTTTGTAGATAAGAAAAGCGAGACTCAAAGAGGTAAATGTCCAAAGTTGAGCAGTATGTGGGGGAGCCAGATCCCGACTGAGTCTGTCTGTTACTCTTTGTTCTGAGTCCTGTTTACTCAGAGCCCTGAGTACCTCCTTCCCCTTTGCTGAAAACGCAAAGATGCACAGTCTCAGCTCTGCGAAAGCAAAGCCAAAGACACTACCAGTGTGGGCTGATGGACCTAATCACTGTTATACACGTTCTAAACCATCTCATTCAGTCCCACAGTAGCCCTCATCACATGGTGCTGGTGGTGGACTCATGCAGGTGGTGTTCATGCCATACTAGCTACATGCTAAATACCTGCACTTCAAGGCCGACTGATAAATACTGTCTGTAGTGAAGAGTCAGACAGACTGCTGTGAGAATCCAAAGGAGGGAGGGGGACACCTGCAGTGTGACCACAGCAAGGACTTGTGGGGGAGCTTAGCTCAGACATTGGGCAAGCCACCCTTTGACCTGGGCTTTGGGAAATAACAATGGCTTCTGTAAAGCTCTCTGCTGTTTAATCGCCACTTGACAGAGTGGGTATCTTTAAGAGAAATAACTTGGTTCGAATTGCCAATTGATGGAGCAGGGATTCTGATTTGGTCTGCCCCACCCTTCACCTAGGATCCTGACCCTTGTCTAGAAGAAAATACCAGGAAAGACTCACTGACCTTTTGACATCTCTTTGTGAACAAAGCTGAGTCCCTGATTCTGTTGGACTCTGGAAACAAATTGTGTAAGAGGAAAAGAGAAGTCACAGAGGATCAGGGCCAGCTTCTCCCAAAGAGTCCAGAGATCCGCATTCTGCCATTGGTCTTCTGTGTACGTGGTCTTGGACCTCAGTTTCCTTACCTGTAGGATGGTGTGTAGCGCAGTTTCCCCAAACGTCGGTGTGCGTCTCAATCACCTGGAGGGCTTCTGAAAACAAAAATTGCGGGACCGCACCCCAGAGTTTCCGATTCAGTAGATCTGGGGTGGAACCTGAGAATTTACATTTAACAGTTCCCAGGGGTTGCTGATGTTGCTAGGTCAAGGGCCAAACTCTGGGAGCCACTGGTCTCTTCTCTGAGATCTCGTTTCCTCTCTAACGTTCTATTAAAAACCAATAGCATACAAATCAGGAGGCCTGGACCATATAGTTCCACCGCCAGCTAAGTATGCTACCTTGAGCAAGTCACGTAACTTCTCTGCTTGTTTCTTCATCAGTGAAGCAGGGACTTTAGTTCCCTGTGTCACAGGATGAGTGAGAGAATCAACTCTGTCATCTAAAAGAAACCCATTTTGAAAAGAATACTCTATAAATTGTCAGTTGTGCATATCCATGTGTGAAGTGAAGACTCTGCTTTGGCAGAATGCCTGAGGAAACTATAGTCAACCTTTAAAGTAAAAAAAAAAAGAAAAAGAAAAACACAATAGAAAATGTCTCTTTTCCCTCCTTTCTATAAAGAAAAGCAAGCTTAGTGCACGAAGAATTGTACCCATGGAGAATAGACTTAAAATCCAAATGACCCATGAGGGACCTCATCCTGTTTGGCAGATAAAAGTTTCCCTGCCATCTATTAAACAAATTAATAATAAGAAGGACATAAATAAAAGAGAATAATAACTTAGAGCTATCTGGGCACCTGAGTCTGTGAGCCCTTTAGGGCCTTGGCACCCAAAGAGAAGGGGGAAAAAAGATCCTTGTCTCTGAGGCTTTAAAAATGGCTTTCCTTGAGGCATTAGGGGAGCTCTGGGGGCCCGAAGAGCTGAAAGGCTGAGATGCCTGGGGCATGAGTCTGTTTGATCCAATAAAGAGCCAGAAAAAAATGGCTGGTAAGTAATTTTGCTGTTTCATTTGGTGCAAAAAGAGAAAGCAAAACACCAGAATACTCAATGAGCCAAAGCACAAAATGTGGCATGGATGTGAATGCAGGCTGACCCCTCCACGGGAACCTTCCTAAGCCTGAATGAAGCAGTCACGGCCGAGGCTAATGTACAATAGCATGCATTTTAAACCATGGTGACCCTTTTGTTTTTCTGATAGGCGAAGATGAGGACGAATTTGAGAATTTCATGCTCCCTCTTACAGTCTCTTTTGAAACAGTATTACAAATATTCAACAACAACTTTAAACAAGAAGATGTGAAGGTGGGTTTGTTTCCAAACATGAGGAAAGGCCATTTTGTTCATTCTACAATATCTAGATCCAGAAAAAGTTTCTGCATATTTGTGTGTTCTCTGTGCCTCATCCACTGTGCTTTCCCCATCACACCTGGCTTTGAGTCATACTTTTCCTGTAAGTCCCAGAGTTTCTTATACAAATGGACCTTGAGGTCCGCGATGAATTTGGGTAGTCAGTGTATGATTAGATGACACTCATTTATTTGTCTCTTGTGGCAGTTAGTGTCTTTAAAAGAACGTTTCTCATGGGTACAGCACTTTAAACATCCCTATTCCCTCTCTACCCTGCACTGTATGTTTCAGCATATTTATAAGGAGGAATACACAAACCTACATATGCTAAAACACTACATCTCTAAATATTTTTTTAAACGAGAATGTATATAAATCAAGACTTTATTAAATGGCTAGGCATATATGTATAAATAGGAGCTGGTCTTGAAGTATTGCATTCTTAAACCGAACAAAGTGATTAGGATAACTGATAGCTAAATAAGGTTTTTATGTGCCTGTGGGAGCCATATTAGGATTGATTTGACAAGTCAGTTCAGCTGTGGCAACAGTCATAATATCTAAGACAACATTATGTTTTATTAGTAAAATCCTTAAGTGTAGCAAGCTGTTTGTGACAAAACAGCCCCATATTTTAATGTGGAGGATGGGGAGCCCAAGATCTGCTGGAAAGTAATAACGTCTTTTGAAATTATAATGTATCGGGGCTCTAGTAAATAGATTGACACTGATTATTATTTTTAAGAGACTAATAAATATACTCCAGAGAATGTAGGCACCTTTGTTGGTGATGTTTTATTGTCGTATTTTATTGTTCTTTGAAATATGTTGAAAACATTAACCATCATTTCGCATGGCTCCTCATCTACCCAAAAAAAAAAGAAAGAAAGAAAAAAATTAGCAGTAAGAAGCCAAATAGAAAAACGATGACCTTTAATGATTATTTTAGTATAATTCTTCTACAAAAAAAATAACCAAATACTATACCTTTTAATTTGAAATACAGTTTTTTGAAATGAATGCTTATCAACATGCCATAGTCACAGAATTTTAAAACGAAGAAAGGGGAAATCAAAGCGATTTTCTTTGTGTTTATAGTCCGGCTGAAATTCTTCACCAGAGTTTCTCCTCAGATTAGCTGTATTTTTCAGGTGTCCTACAAATATTTCTAGTGACCACCAAGGTCTTTGCAGCTTTAAAGTGGCTGTTCCTGTCCTTTATATCAAAAAGACGCAAGGTTGAAAAGCACCATCTTTATAAAAATTACATTTGTCTCATTTGAAGATTTCATTATACTGCAAGCCCGTTTTGATGTAATCCCATCTAGTTTGATAGAAACCATCTTCCTAGAGTCATTTTTAATGGAGTTCCAATGATATATCCCTAAACCAGCAAGTTCTTAACGACCCTGGAAAGTGACTGCTTGATTACACTTTAACGGTATTTGCAAATAAAATCACAAGTAATTAAGGGGAAATCTCCAGGCTTTTGAGCAAGTTTGATGCATGATAACTGCCTGATTCAGCTTCATCTAGAGTAATGCTGTGTAGGCAACAGCTACTGAGATCAATAGCAACGTAATGATAGTGGCAGAATTAAGTGAGTAACCTGAGAACTGGGCCTCAGAATGCAAGCAGCTGCCACGAACCAAGGCCACACAGCGCACTCCGTGCTTCCGTCCTAAATGTTCATCAAAAGACGCCCTGCAGGAAAATGGAGTTAGATGCTCTTTATTGCTGATCGTGTCTCTTGCCACATTTATCAGGGAAATTGGATTAGCAGTTGGCAGCTGCAGGTAGACAAGATTCTGCAGTGATTAAATATGCAGCTTGGCTGCATTCGTTGTGACAGACCTTTAGTAAATTCTACTGTAAGCACCATCTGTCTAATTTGTATAAAGAAAACTTGGTGCTTTAAGCTACCGGTAAAGAACTAAATCTGTTGCTTTATCATAAACAAAACTTTTGCACTAAATGCTTTTAAATGTAATTTATTAGGTTAAGGCTATTTTTCTATCATGATGAATAAATAATACATGTAAAAGTGCTTTCAGGTACTTCATTTTGCAAGTACTAGAGATAAAAACAGTTCTGTTTTGTTCTTCAATAAAGTATTTAGTATTCCAATCCACAGGAGGTGGTGCTGTTAAAATATCTCTATGAAAATGCCTCAGGACTGCCATATTCATTTAATTTGCAGCCCTTACCAGGATTTTCTAACTCCCTATTTATAGATATTTTTCAAATGTGGATTTTAGGATGAACATAAACATTAAGGACCTATGTTGCCAAATTGAAATATGGTTGTAAGGGAAGGAAATGCTGCAAAACTCTTAAATTTATAGCTTTGTTTTCTTACTTAGTCCTAATAAAATTGAAGAGAACATTGAATTTTTGTTTTGGTTTTTTCTCTTCAAAGTAAAGGGGAAAAGAAAGAAAATGCTGTGACAAATCCTGGCTCTAAAGCACTAGTTCAAAATACGTGTTTTTCCCCCCCCCGCATAGTCCATAGTAAAATATAGTCCAATACTCCCCTGACTCATGCATCATTTTTGGTTTGGCCATGACGTCACCGGTTTTAAGGAAAATGAATGAAAACTTCTCGGAGGAAGAGGAGCAGTTAAATAGGAACCTGCTATCTTTAGTCCCTTCGTATAAACTCCACAATGTTAAATTATTTAAAATCCTTGATTTTCAGCATGCGCACATTAAAAGTTTTCGCACTAAGTGCCAAATGTTGCAAACAGCACTTTAACAGAATGATTTTGCTTTGATCCCTGTAGCAGTTCCTGAATAATTTATCACAGGTTATTGCCTTAATTCTGGAGAGGGATAGAGCAATAAAGGCAGATGAAAACACTCCAGTTGAAACACCTTGGGGCCTGCTCATTCCTCTGACACGGCTCTTTTGTTGGAACTATTTAGAGGTTATTAAGATGTGTCTCCAGAATTAAGAGTATGCTGTAAGGATGAAGACAGCCATCTTAATTCTAAAGACAAAGCACAATGACCCTTCACCTTCTTTTTCTTTGTTGTTATTATATAGTAGAATTATGAGGATAATATTATAGCTGCCCCCAGTAGTGCCACTACAGTAAAGGATCTGTCAGACTTTCCATTAGAAACCCTGTTTTGGGGGTCAGGGTGGAAGGAGCGGCATTTCAGCTGTTTCCCAGCTCATCCGTCTCACACTTGGCACGCAATCAACTGTTCACCATGCAGCGGACTGAAGAAGCACTGAGCAGTTTCTCCTTAAGCTATCCAAAAGGGAATCTTTAGGATTAGAGACCCCAGGCCTGCCCCCACTCCCCGAAAAAACCTCACTGAAAATATAGGAGCCGCTCACTTTTCGGATCAATCAGTGTTTACCAAGCGTAGGAGAAAGGCAACTTTGCCAAAAACCTCTTTGTCCTATTTTAAATGAGATGGTCAAGTGTGACTCCACCTCCCCTAAATTTCAATCAGACTACTTCTCGCTCTCTGAGATTGATTAAGTAGCCTGGTTGAGCTCCTAATCGTCAGTTTTCCTGTCTCAAACCAAAATTGGGTATGTTTTGGCCATCAAGAAAGTACTCAGTGTTGTTTGAGTATCTATATAGATTATTACAGTACTCTTGCTGCTATGAGATAAAAGATAATTGTTATGAGCATAAGAAATCTGCCATTTTCCTGCTCAGTCTAATCTGTTGAAAACATACATTTAGTTATTATATTGTTATATGCTTTCTCTGCTCTATCTTAACATTTTCTAAAATTAAGCATTGATATAATTTCATAGAGTTGAGTCCACTGGAGCACATCTGTTAACTTGGCATCTTTTAAGGAAGAAAAATTTGTGATAAAATAAGTAACTTTTCTGTGTAATGAGAATAGTCTAAAATATTTTAAGAGTCCTTTGCACTAGATACAAAGAAGCTAAAACTCATGGTTCCTATTGATTAATTTAGAGTTAAATAGTGAGTGCCTGAAATAGATGATAGATGATAGATAGATAGATAGATAGATAGATAGATAGATAGATAGATAGATAGATAGATGAAATTTAAGATTATTTGTAGAGTAGCCTGTAAGTGTACATAATAAAAATGGACCAAAAAGTCCACTTCAATAGAAAGACTTAGAGCTATATAGTCAGAATAGAATTGCTTAAAGAAGGCTTAAAAGATCTGTTTTGTTCTGGAGGCTGTGAGAAACGTGGAAAGCTGAGAAAGAAGGGAACAGGTTCCAGGTGGTGAAAACAGGTTACATAAAAGGCAAAATGGTTTTTTTAGAAAAATAGCAAGTCACATGAGAGAACTATACAGGAGACTAGTCGATTACAGAAAAACAAGGACTGGTGAGAGTATAAGAGAAAAAGAATAAGTCATTTAAAGAAGTAGAAACAGGTATTCAAGGTTTACAGTTTCAGAAATTCAAATAACCATCGTTTGAATGTAGAAACTATCCTTATAAACAGCTTCCAGTTATGAGTCACCTTTTAGGTGGCGTGGTGGAAAGATTAGAAATTACAGACCCCTCCGACAGATTAACTGTCAGTTAGTACTTTGAAATGATACTCAGCCATTGAGATGAGGGTCATGATTCACTCCCAAGTCTTTAATGATAATTTAAACACCTTCCTGAAGAGGTTTTCATTTATTACCAAAGTTTGAGGAAAAAGAAAATCTGGTCAAATGAAAAATTCAGAGACCATTTCCTGGCAAATATTTCCACTGAAACAGTATCTTCAGAAATCACAGTTGCATATCTCAATTATCCCACCCCCTTGTTTTGCAATTATGTTTATTTGTGCTCTTTGTTCTGACGTTCTAGCATCTGTTCATGGGTTTTCTTTTTCTCTTCCCAGGCATCATCCTAAGGACAGCTTAATTAAACGTCCAGAGTACAAGATCTCTTTTATTTTAGAGTCAAGCTTTTTGTTTTTGTTTTTCCCTGAAACTAAATATTTATGGAACACTTAGTATGTATCAGGCTCTTGTTAGGCATTTTTACATAAACTTACTAAATTTATTCCTCACAATGCCTCTGGGAAAGAAGTATCACTAGCCCCTTTTATAGATGAGAAAACTGAGACTGATAAATTGCCTTGCCTTAAGACTTACAGCTAAGAAGTAAAGCTGGAATTCAAAATCAAGTCTTCTAACATCAAATACAGAACTCTTTTCCTTACACCTTTTTGTTGCTTGGGGAATGTGAGTGAGGGCCTTTCTGCGTATGCCATGGTACCAGTCGGTCACCTGGCCTGTTTTATTTTGTCCTCAGTTACTAAAGCTATTCCTTAGGGACCTTTAAATGACAGTGTGCTTCCAGGATTGACTCCAAATTGCATAGTGGGACTGATTTCATGCAAGTCTGTGTGGTTAGGATTTGCTATTAAATACTGTCTAGACCCTGTACATTTCTGTTTTGTGGAATTATCAAGCCTCTTTTTTTCTAATTTGGCAGTATTCAGAAACAAAACGTATTAAGACTCTTAAATGTTCCTGTGCTACTAGAATTATGACTTAGCTCAATTTATAAGAATCAAAGTAGAGCTGGTCTGCAGACTTGATGGTCTGTTTGTTTAAGGAGTCTATGGTTTTCTATAGAAAAGGATCTGAGCGAGACATTTTAGCTAATGAATCAAAATCAGATATGTGGTCATTATTGCCTGATTATTACTCCATCTGCTCTGTGCTAACGTGAAAATCAATTACTGTGTCTCTTTCCCACTGACAGCGTATGTTGATCGGGCTGGCAAGAGATCTTCGAGGGATTGCCTTCGCACTGAACACAAAGACCAGCTACACCATGCTGTTTGACTGGATGTATCCTTATTACACTGTGACAATACCAGCTCTGTGCACAGAGGGATGCCAGGCCCCTGGCTTTCGTTTAATAGTATGGCACAGTAGGGAAGAGGAAACAAAGCTAAATGAACTAATGTGTAATCAGCTAAAAATTACAGCACAGTGGCAGCAGCGCAGATAACTGAGCACAGCATTTGGAGACCCAGCTCAGAGAGGTCACTTTTTTGGTGCCATTAAATATTGACAACTTAAAAGTCACATCCCCAAACGATTGTTTATGTGTGGAGTTGTAGGGGTAATCGGGCGAACATCTTTAACTCAGGACCAATGAATCCTGCCATTTGGCATTTTCGAGGAGATTTGAATTTCTACTCCATCTCCATTAGCAGAGCTGAGAAGGTCACTTTATCTCTTTGAGACTTAATTCGTCATGCTACAGCTTTTCATCATCATGAAAATATTAATGGGCACAGAAACGGCGAAATAAATGGTCGGGATTTTCATTTGGTACATGAATTTACCTTTGCCAAGGCTTAGCACAGAGAGCAAAATAAATTAAGAAACAAGCAAACATCCTCCACAGAAATGTCTCATCATATAAGAGTGAAAAGAACATGGACTTTGGTGTCAGACAGACCAGGCTTGAAATCCCAGCTCTTCATTTACTTTGTAAATCTTGGCAAGTCGTTTGACCTCTCTGAGTCTCAGTTTCCTCTTCTAAAAAAGCAGACATCCAGTATTAGGGCTTATTGTGATCATTAAAATAGTTAACACATTTTGTGTTATGTCTGAAACATGTTTGGTAGTCATAAATCTTTAATATTGTTTTAATAGTATTGTATGAATCCTCTTTGATCCTAATAGGAAGTGACAATTTGTGCAAGTCACATACATATAGTATAAAGCTTGCATGCCTTTACACATGAAACCAAAGCATATAAGAAAAATGCTAGAGCCTTAAAGCTATTTTATTTTTTGAGATAGATTATTTCTCAGTTGTTCCTTTCAAACCCTCCTGACCCAAACTTCCCTCACAAATTGCAACAGAAACTGCTTTAAAGTAATCTCCAATTCCATCTACTGAAATCACAGTTACAGCCCAAAACATAACTAAGTAGCAGGGGGTCTGGGCATATATTTTAGGGAGAACTCTACACAATTAAAAAAATAATTTAACATTAATTTGAGTACCGACTTACATTTTACTCATAAAACCTGCTTCATTAGATTTATGTGCCCATAGAAAGGTCAGAGATAATAATTTACGTGTCATTGAGGAATCATGTATGTCTTTATACCAGCATACAAGGTACGTGTGCAGAGATTATAGATTTTAACATGGAAAGTCATTGAATTCTCTAAACTATGAATGAGAAACTGGAATTACATAGGACCCTTTTGTTTCTCTGAACATAAACAGAAGCTCACAAAGTTAAACTTGCGTTTATTTGAAAGTTCACAAAATCCTAGTTTTTGCACTTTAAAATTGGTGGTGATCTTGAAACCAAGCTCCAACTCTAGGGTGCTCAGCAATTGATGTTGCATGTTTTCCTCATTAACAGTCTTAACCCAGAGTCAAGGTCAGAACCCTCTGCCTCAGTGTCAAAGAATAGAAATACCTTCCATAGTTGATAGGGCCTAAAATTTATAGAACATAGTGTAATTTCTGTTTTTAATTAAGGCTGTTTTCCATTTCCTGGCTTAACTCCTTCTTTTTGGCACCTATATAAATGAAACTTTTGTCCAGCAGATGGCAGAAAATAGCAAACGGAAAACCTTGGGATCTAATGTTTTGTTTTGAACTAGAAACCATTGTCTCCTCCGTTTGACCATAGATGTTGATGTTATTAGGGTCAGGGGCAGAGGGCGAAGTGTCGGTTCTGCAGGAAGCTGTGTTAGATTGCCAAACGGGGTGGCCTGGTACGAGCCTTGCTTATAATAATTGAGTTTCAGTAGCAAATCAGCTTCCTTGGGAAAAGGCCAAAGGCTTTTCATAATTGTATTGACAACAAAATGAATATGATAAATGGTGTTCATTCAGTTGAGACAAGATTTATCGTTTTCCTTTGGGCCAGGGATGAAGAGCAAATATTTATAATAATAGTAAAATTTGTTTAAAAGTTACATTATTTGATAATTCAGAAAGCTTTATTAAAATATTTCGAAATACTTTAAGCAGTTTCAGGTGATAAAGTACAGATTCTTTCCAAAGTATTCTAGTAATGTAAAAATGAATAAGTATATGATTAAAAAAACATGCATATGAAAGTCATTTATTCTTCCTGAAATATTGATATGTCAAACCGTCAGTGGTGATTCCCACATTACTGCTAGGGAAAGTGTATTTGCCTTTTATCCACATAAATGTGTGTTCTTTAATTTGTTATACAGTCCTTAGCATGCAGAAGAAACATCCTAGAAGAGCACATGTCATCTTAAAGTCAAAATGCATTTTATTTATGGTGATTATTTGATAAAATGCTATTTTAGTGGTTAGCTATTTAATTCAAAAACATTTCTATAAATACTGACTGCATTAACTGCTACATGAACTACATTGCTCATCACTCTGTCCTTCCAAAACTAAATTGCCTGAAACTACACAGCAGCCACAGTTGATAAATTGTTCCACTACTGGAGAATTGAAGAAGAATCATTGATACACTTCTTTGCTCCTATAGTGAGAATGCAACAATAGAAAAGCGCCTTACCTTGCAGTGTATTAAGTTACCTTGTTTAAACGTTTCCCAGATCATACTTAGACTGAAGTATAGAAATTCAGAGGGAATTGAAAAAAAAATTAAGGAAGGTATATTAGTGCTGTTTCCTCATAGTGTTTTAATTGTCATAGTCTGATCTTTGAGTCCACTGTTTTTCACTCAAGCAATCTGTTTATTAATATGCATAAAAACATTATACAAAGGCAAGGCAAGACCATGTGATATGTAGATGAGCACAAACTCTGAAATCGGGCAGTCTTAGATTCCAGTTCTGATTTCACCGCTTCAGAACCTGTGAAGTCCTAGGAAAGTTACTTAATGTCTCAGAATCACTGTGTCCTCCTCCCTAGGGCAGGGCTAACAACACCTCTCTCACAGGTATGTTGTGAGAAGTGAGTGAACTGACATCGACAAAGGGCCTAGTACCGTGTCTGACACAAAGTAAATACTCCATCACTGTTTGTAGTTCCTTTTCCTAATACAGAATGAGACAAAGGAGGCCCAGTTGCTTACTTATTCAGCAGATGTTGCTAAGGAATATGTTAGGTTTCATGAAGTCTGTAGATTACTTTGAATCAAATCCTACCCCAAAATGAGCATGCAGTTTAGTAGAGTCAGTTAGATACCTACATAATAAAGTATACAAGGTGAGTAGTGCCATAACAAAGATACAGATGGAGTGATGGCACTTAGCTGGGGGACCAGGAAAGGCTCAGTAAAGGGGAAGATGTTTCTTTGGATCTTATCAATTAAGTGGGATTGGACTATTGGAACTGCAGAGTAAGAGCTTTTCAATTGGCCTGAGCAAGTTTAGGAAGGGGAGTAGTGGAGAAAATGTTTTGTTGTAGATACCACTTATTTCAGGGTTGGAAATGCAGGTTGTCTAGGACTCTTGAATATCAGGCTAAAGAATTTCGGACCTTATTCCATAGATAGTATAAAGCAATTGATTGTTTTAATTGACTGACAAAATCAGAATTATATTTCAAGAAGAAAGTAATCATCAGTATGTTGGACAAAGTGAAATAGGGAAGAAAGGAAAACTGAAAAATCACTGCTCGGCAAGCATTTTTTGAGTGCTCTGTGCTAGGTGCGAGGAATGAATAAAAGAATTGCTTTTTACAAAAATGAATAAAACAGATTGCTCTTTAGAAGCTCACAGTCTAGTGGATGAAACAAATAACTAAGAAACAATGTGTTGTAACAAAGATGCGGGCAAAGGACCATGTGAACGTCTAATAGGAAGAGATTGGAGTTTTTGGCAAAACAGGTAGGCTTCCGAGGGAAGGGAAGTAGGACTAGTGTTGAAAGATGGAGAGACACGTATTTGCCAGACAGAAGGGAGAGGAAAGGTTTCCCACAGTGTCTGCCTTTGTGAACAATTCAGGGAATTGCTGTAAAATGAGCTCTGAACTGGTAGGCTATTTCTATTTTGGAACCACCTCCTCATCTCCTAATAGTTTTAACAAAAACTCTTGTTGCCTTCTAGTACATTACGCTGCTTCCTCTATGAAATCCCAGAGGGAAAGAACTATGTTTTTACTCATTTGGGGGGAGGTGGTCCAGCACATAGTAAGTACTAATAGCTATGGATGGATGGGTAGATGGATGTTGTGAAAAAACAAACCTCATAATCTTTGTTTTTTCGTATTTGGCATCTTATAAGATAATATATCCTAATGCTTTTGATTCTTTATTTATGTGATGTAGACCTTTGAAGTTCATTCAGAACATGGAAATGAAAGCAGTTGGATCTGTGCTCTTCTACCAAAGGGCTCCCACTGCCTTCCTCTTGTCTATATGTATAGTCCTCACAAGGCCACTGGAAAATGAAACTCCTCGAGTGGGTTCTGTTCTCAGCCTGTAATCTGAGTCTGGCAGTCTCAGTCTGAAGCCCTTTGAACCTCCCCGCTTGGTAGCCCTCTACTCTGCGCTCCAGTATCACTCATTTTCTCGGTGGCAGTCACCTCTGTCAGAAGCGTATTAGAACTGGCACCACTCTCATTCTGCACAGGGAAGGGAGCGTCCCCTCATATCCCCCGGCCTATCCCATAGTGAATGAAGCATGCTCGGAAAAGTATGATGGTCTGAGTGCCTTGGGAATGCCTGCAAAGGGCTGTGTGTGCTTTTGCTGCTATTAGATCCTAAGGTTTGGGGCCTTCCAGTCTTCTGAGGAGGCCTCCAGGTGCTGTCCACTAATGATCACGGAGGTTGCTCGTGGGAGCCTCGGGGGAAGATTCCCCTGTGTTCCTCTGGCACTGCTTTAGAATTGAGCTCCTCAGAGCACCGCTGTTTATGTGTCCTCTACCCAGGCTTGAGCACGAATCCCCCAGGAGCATGAATTCCCTGGCCCCTAGCAAAGTGCATAGCATGTAGTATCTACCATCTATCAGGAATAACATTTTCTAATCCATGGGGGGAGAAAACAGTAAATTATCTGACAACAGCCAAAATAGAACTAATAATCAAATTTGTTGATTTTTTTTCATTCACCTGAAACCCCACACTCACATATACACTCACTTCTTATCTCCCATCTCTGCTTTATTTTCCTTTGTAGTACTTTCTAACATATTCTGTGTCTATTCTGTTTATTTTCTGTCTTACTAGAATGTAAAGCCTTTGAGGGCAGGGATTTTTTAATGTTTGGTTCAATGATGTCTCCAGAGAGTCTAAAACAGTGAATAGACGGTTACCGAATAGGCCTTCAATAAATACTTGTTAAATAAATTGTTTTAATAAAAACAAATACAGCCGTAACATGATATGTCCAGGGAGGTAAAAGAATTGCTTTGTGTACGTTTAAGGGGCATACCACTCTTAAGGTATTAGCGGGCTTATTTTCATTGACTGTTATGTGAATTATTTCCTAAAGCTTGAATGTGAAATGCACATTTTAAAAGAGTTAAACTAGCTCTACTCTAATATGCTATGCCTCATTTTTAGTTCTACTCTAATATGCTTCACCTCATTTTTAGGTCGTCCAGTTTACAGCAACAAATATTTATTGAAATCTACTTTGTGTCGTGTCCGTGCATACAGTAAGTGCCGAGGCCCTGCCCTCGAAAAGCAGATAATGTAATAGGAGAGATAAAGTGCTATGATAGCACTGGCACGGGGTGCCACAGCCATACACAGGAGACACACCTACCCGTCTGTGAGAGGGAGGCTTCTTGGAATCATCGGCATCTACAGTGAAATCTGAGGGACACACAGGAATTAGCAAGGACGTGGTGGGGAAGCACAGGTCTTTGCCCTTTGGAAACTCACCACCTAATGGGGCAGACAGATAAGCTACCAACCCTAATACAGTGTGTCCTAAGAGGCGTGGTCAAAGTGCTCTTTGAAGGCAGGTGAAGAAGAGATTGATGGCTTTTGACAAAGTCGAGGAAGTTTCACCATCCCAGGTGAAGTGAAGCTTGAGCTAGGTGTGGGAAGACAGGAATGTATTAGGCAGGAGAAGCCACCTCTGGAGGGATGGAGACGAGAGCTGGTATGCGTAGATTTTCAGGGAATCGAGTGGCTGAACCATCTATAGGGTAGGAGTGCTAAGAGATGAGACGGGAGGGAGGCAGGGGCCAGATAGCAAAGGGCCCAGGATGCTGTGCTGAGGAATTCGAAATTTATTCTAAAAGCAGGGGAGAAAATTGTCATCTTTTTCACCATGGAGATCTGTATCCATACCACACAGAAAAGGAACACTATTACATGATTCAGTCAGCACTTTTCATCTGAAACCAAAAGACAAGTAAGTACATTGGGAAACATCAGAAAGAGACCTAGGGATTAGGGAACCAAAAAGGAAGTGAAGGTAGAGGCCTAGGAAGAGTTACTTCTGCTGCCGTTTTAGGCCTTCATATTGTATGTGTGGGTCTGTTTGGGAAGGAGGAGGCCAGGTATGCTTAAAGAGCCAGTCGAACTGAGTCTGTTTTCCAGGTTTTGATGGTCTTGGCCATTGACTTCCCAGAGGCGTACGGTATTGATGAGGATGTTGGAGCATTTCCCCTTGGGTGTATGTACGACACGGGACTATGTGTTAGCAACCCTGACTTGGAGTAGATTGAAAGTTACCCAAAGCTTTTTCTTCAAGCTAGCATCCCCAGTGTTCCTTGGAGCTGTAGTGGGACCAAGCAGAGCAAGTCAAAAACGGAGAGAAAAAAAATGTAGTTATTTGTAAGCTGGGAGATGGTACATGGGGTTTATTATTACTATTCCCCTCTACCTTTATATATTTTTAAAATTTCATAATAAGCAGGATTATTTCTTAAATAGTTTGATACCCAAGAAACTCTGATAATAACAATTCAAATATGCTTTTATCCTCATTAACTACATTTATTTTCCTTTTCTACAATAGTAAACATAATTCTTTAAATGTGTTATTTATATGATACTTTAAAAATGTGTCTTTTATTTATAGAGTATGCCAAGAATAAAGCAATGTAACATGTGGGATAGGTGACAAATAAGAGCAAATCATTTGCAGTCCCAAAAAAAGTATAGCTGTTCAGGTTGGGGAGAGCAATTGATAAGATCGTCATAGTATACTAAACATAGAACAAGTGTGCATTGCCTTTTTTCTTAAGTGGCACTAATTTTCAGGAGCAGTGTTTTTTTGACCCTTAAATTCCTTAGCAGGCTTTATAAAAGTTATCCAACATATCTTCCCATTCTGCAACGGGCTATTGAGCGGTGGTATGGAGAGCCAGCATGTACAACACCCATCTTAAAGCTTATGGCAGAACTGATGCAGAACAGGTAAGAGGTGTGATGGGGGAGTGAAAAAAAGCAATGTATTTGGCAACAGTCTCCAGAGATGAGAACTCACTGCCTTGGGTGTATATGTATATTCAAGGTTTAGCAAGAACCAGCAACCAAAACATGATCAATGAATGCAATAGAACTAGCGACATAAGGCTGAGTCCTTTTGGGAGAAAGGATATAGTATACTTAGGTATATATGGGAAATATGGAAATGGGGGGAAAAAATGAAAGGCTACAGCCCCCATTATTTAAAAAAATCAGATACAATATGGAGGAAGGGCAGCTATTTTAACTGTTTCACTGCTTAACTGCAATTCTGTAGAATTTTAAAGCAAGAGAGAAGTTTAGGGGTCGCTGAGTTGAGATGTTTCATTTTATGGATAAGGGAACTGAGTCCCAGAGCAATTCAGGACACATAGTTTGTCTCAGGAGCCCAGGGGATTGTTTTTGCTTTGACTTCTAAGTTATCCTTCTTCCTCTATGCCAAGATGCATGTATGTGGATGATTTATGCACTCACAATTTTCATTTAAATAGCAACTACAACACTTCTCAGAAATTGCCTCGTTGACCTTATAATTTGCATAGACCAGCAGTGATTCAAATACTCTGCATATAAATATTAACAAAGATGTAGCTAAAAGAGAAAAACTGCAATAAGCTAATTGGTTTACTGCTTTAAAATATGTCACTGTGAATATGGCTTAGCACCAAATTACCTGTCACTTAGCCATCCTGCTTCATCAGTTCCCCTCTGTAAACCGCGTGCTGGAAGGGAGCTGTCCAGACAGGGAAGGAGTAAGGATTGCAGCTCTAATTTTACCTCTGGTGCTGAGTTTTTCACAGCAATCATTTAAAATTTTTAAAGCAAGAAGTGGAAAAAGACCTGGCAAATAAATAAATGTGAGTATTCTTTTGAAAGCTATTAGGTTTTTTTCAAACCATTCTCATAGGTGATTTAAATACTAAAGAAGAGGTTACTATGTATTTTATATTAGACATTTAGTTTTTATTCAGTTGTAATTTTTCCAACCAGGTAATTGACATTGCATATTACTGAGCTAATATTCAATACTAAAGGAAGAATCATTGCACTGTATATTGTAAAGTATTTTATATCCGCCATAGGCAGATCATTTATATCTCACAGTTGTCTTAGTAACTATCCAGTGAAAATTGGTACTCTCAGAAAATGTTATCTTGTCTATATTTGTCTAGAATCTAATGTGTATTACGTATTTACGTTTCTTTTTTAAATCAGTACTCACATACCAACAATAATATTTCTAATAAGTTGTCATTGCATTTAATTCTAAAGCAGTTTGAAAAGCATGGAAAAGCAACAATTTATTCTATTCCTGGCAAACAGGACTTTGGTAAATGTCTTTGCTTTTTGATATTTCTTTGCCCTGCTTTCATATTTTTTACTAATCCTTTTATAAATATATCATTATTTCTTGAAAGCGCAGGAGCAAGGCATATCCGCCAACTGAAGCCAAAGTGATGTTAAAAAAGCAAATATTATTTCAGAGTGGCATGTCAATCCTTTACTCCGTTCATCCCGTTCCTGCACCTGTCAGGAACTGGGGAAGTAGAATTGTGCTCATTTAGAACTTCTGGGATTTCTTTCTGTTTACTTGAGCTATGTGCAATGGAAACTATGGTCGGTATGTAATTTAATGTGTTTGAAATATGCTTGAAGTATCAGATGGTTCATTATACAAATGTGCAGTATTCAAGGTACCTAGATTTCCTATCTGTCACTTTAGAATTTGTTTTTAAAATGTATATTGGGCACTACAGGAGATCTCAAATTCAATCTCTATCAAAGTGTCTCTATAAACTTAGACATACACACCCGAGTTTTTTATTATTGTCTATGAACCACTTTGCATGAAAGGAGAGGGTAAGAGGTCTGTGATATAGGATGTCCCGATATTGTTTTGACAAACAAAACGTGAATTCTTTGAATCAGCAAATAAGTGAAAATAACTTTTCTTAATTGTCCTAGTATTTTTACAGTGAGAAAATTAGCATACATATTTTTATCAACACTAATTTCATGGACTGCCACTTTTTAAGAGGGATAATTGTACTGCTGCTACTCCTAATAAGTGAAAATGCTAGGCATTTTAAACCTATATTTGGTTTCTTTATCTGCACATACAGTCTAATTTTTTGTTATATTTCTTAGATCCCAGCGTTTGAATTTTGATGTATCATCTCCTAATGGAATTCTTCTCTTCAGAGAAGCTAGTAAAATGATTTGCACTTATGGTAGGTATCTTTTTCCATATTTGTCTCTGCAATATAACTTTATCTCTTTGGAGGAAAGAAAGATGTTAGTTATTTTGTTATTTTGAACTTCATATCTGTATGCATTTGTGAATTGGGTAATAGGAGTGCAAAAAGCCAGGTAGCTATCATATTGACATCAGGAGAAGTCAGCAGCGTGCCTCTGACTACAAATCATTCCTGACCAACTTGATGAATTTCTTTTGGATAAAATTGCAGTGTCAATAGGCAAAGGGAATACACTAGGTAGAATATTGAAAAGTTATAGCATATTCAAAATGGCTAAATCTTACATCAGGGAGTTTGCTGTCTTGGGTGAAGGAATGCTTAGATCGGTGTGTCACCAGCACTGAATTCTGGGAAATTGTCCTGGAGCAGTAAATACTGTCCTATAGGGACTTTGGGGCATTACACCCTGGAATCAGAGTTCAATAGTAAAGACTGTCCTTTTCAATTATAGTCCAAACATTGGGTTAGTAGTTAGAATTGGGCCTTAAAACTACCGTGAACGCTAATACTGCCAATTCTGATAGCTTCATTAATGAGATTCTGGATTCTGACTCCTTTGTGTAGCCAAGGAATGGGGATAGGATGGGTCAGTATCGTCTGTGCTCTTGCACACACTGGACACCGGCGACGAGTGGGCTGTGTACAGTACACGTCTCCTTGAAAGGTGTTTCCCTGTGTCCTCTTTTATTTTCTCTTCTTTTTTGCCTGTCTGTTCTTACTTTCCTAAATCAATAGCCATCTCCAAGTACATTTGGTCTCAAAAATTACCTGTGATTCTCACATTTCTTTTTGAGTACCCAGAAACAGGTTTTACAAAATTTTCTGAAGCTTCTTTTGTGTGTGTGTGTGTGTGTGTGTGTGCACGTGCGTGTGTAGGAGCAACCATTAAAAGCATGTTACTTTTTAAAAAATAAAAGCCTATTTTTTAAAAAGCAGAAAAACAATTGTTTTAAATTGTTTTTACTTCAATTCAGAACCCATTCTGGGGCTCTGTATGCATTGTAGGTAGGCCTCTGTTGAAAACGCTTAGTTTTAATGGTACCTTTGATTTTTAGAGTTTGAGACTGTAAGTGTATGGAAACCATGGAAATCACCTAATTAAAGACAGTAAACTTGCACTGTCTTATTTTCATCTGTACCAGCAACTACATTGCCACAACTTTTGCATCTGTTGAAAGTGGACACATTAGATTCATATGAAGTAGAAATGCTTTGCCTCCTGAAGGTAAAGTGGACCCCTTTTTAAATATTCTCAATACAGTTTGCCATACTTCCCGTATATTCTAATTCCTCTCCGTGTCTTACTCTACAAAGATAATATGTCTAGACCTTTTTTCCAAAAGCATAATACCTTAGAAAAAGCATAGTTTGGGGAGATGAAAAGATGCGAATACCAGTCCTAGTACCAACCCTTACCAACTCCACGACCTTCAGCCAAGACAGCACACCTCTTTGAGCTTAGTTTTCTCATACAGAAATATAAGAACACAGTCGTCCCTCAGTATCTGCGGAGGATTGCTTCCAGGACCCCCCACGGGCCCCAAACTCCATGGATGCTCAAGTCCCCTACCTGAAATGGCATCGGATTTGCTGATAACCTATCCTTGCACAGAGGCTTCATTCGCATGGATTCAGCATGATCCTCGGCCCATGACAAATTCAAGTTTTGCTCTTTGGAACTTACTGGGATTTCTTTTCTTTTCTTTTTTTTAAGATCCACTGTTGGTTGAATCCACAGGTGCGAAACCTACGGATGTGGAGAACCAACTATAGTGAATAATACCTACTGAGCTACTGGACGTGTCTAGTTAGGATTCGAGGTGGTTAATTGAGGTGGTTAATTGAGCTACTCTGGGTAAAGTGCTTGCCTGGCACAGGCTATAGCATGGAATAGGTAGTTAGTGAACGTGCCTGTCCTTGATCCAGAACTGTTCTCTTGCCCGCACAGAGCCAGCCTGACCACGTCACATTTTTGTTCAGGGACACCTCCTCCTTAGACCACTGCTCTGCTTCCTTCTGCCTATAACAAAGGTTGAATTTCTGCTTCTTCGCTTTTTAAAAGAAAATAATACTTTCCAATATGAAACAATGCATGTGTAAGAATTTCTAGTAGTCGAAAGAGCTTTATACAAATGTTAGAGTCCTATTATCAATCACAGTTATAGCTTTCGTTTCCCTCTTTCTGGGTCTAGTTTCTTTCTCTAAGTCTAATTTTTCCTTTGGGGCTTATTCATGATTGCAGTGGGGCTGAGGAGAGCAGGAACTTCTTTCTCTTGCAGCATACCTGGGTCTCTAGGACAGAATGTATGTCCAGCAAGTGCCACTAAAAGGAATCCAGGACAGTACCAAATCTATGGGCTTCAAAAGCTGTCCAGCCCTCTCTCAGGTTGTCTGACATAAACCAAGGCATTGCAACAAAAGTTGAGGACTATAACTATGGAAGGATTACACTGGAGGAAGAACAAGAGGAGATAGAGGGAAAGAGAGGAAAAGAAAGAAAAAGAGAAAGGAGGTGGAATGGAAAAGAGAAAAACCTTCAAAGCATTCTTGAGAAGGACAGCCAGTCAGGTGTTTTCTTACCCTGAGGAAAGGCTAGGCGATTAGGCTAAGGCTCTGCTCCTCAGTTTGGACCAACAATAATGGACCGATAATAATAATTTGTGATCGACTTTTATGTGCCTGCTTCTGTCCTAGACCGTTTATCACGCATTAGCCTGCTGAATCCTCAGGGCAGGTATTAGCTGCCACCCATTAGTCATTGGCCTTGGTTAAGTTCCTTGGCCTCTTTTGCTTCCGTTTCTTGTTAAACAGAGAAAATAACACCTACTTCATAAGACGGTTATGAGGATTCAATCAGATTGTACATGAAAGGCCCACAGACCAGTTAGCGACTGGTTATTGTTATGAAGAAATTGAAGCCCATGGAGGTTAAGAGATTTGCCAGCTATGGCACAGCTAGTGGTTAGTTCAGTTGGAATTCCATCCAAAGTCTGTATGACTTCAGACAGTAGTCTTTCCGTATTCCTTATTGCTATTTGGGAGTTGCCAAAGGAAGATTGTGCCTTGGAGATTTATGACGAAGCGCTGCTCTTTTAAGTATGGTGGTTTCTTTCCTAAAACTTAAGGGAAATCAAGTGGGAAACTGTCCTTCAGCTTTGTCACCAGTGACTTTGGCACATGCTCTTTACATGGAAGGATAGAAAACTGATTCCCGTGCTGGCCCCCATCAGCCAAGCTGATTTCGTCTGTGTTTACCTTCTGTAATGTTTTATTACCCATGCTTTTACCTCTGGAGATTTTAATATGCTCATTGGAGGGAGGTCATGGGGTTGCCACGCAGGAGTCTAGAAGATGAGGGAAAGAGTGACGGGGAGGACACAGAAGAGCCAGCATTGTTTACATCTTTGGTAAGCCAAGGTAAAGGAAGGGGAAGCCCATGGAGGAAAGAGGCCGGAACAGTCTGTGATCCCTTCTGTCCCCATCCTCTCTGGGCTTCTTCTCGGCTCACCTCTCCTGGGCAGTATTTGGGGAGTCAGTGACGGGGGCGGCACAGAGGGGGAAGGGCTCGTTTCCAAATGCACCTGATTTGTCACATATTTTGTGGGATACCTCCACCTCTCTGCTCAGTGAGACTGGCAGGAAAATAATACTTTTGATATGCTTTTATTTATCTACATTCTGTCATGATATACTTTGATGTAAGTTTTTAATTTTGCTTCAGCTCTCTGCTGCTCTCGCCGTTACAGCTCAGGGTCAGCAATGAGGTTAGCCACAGTAGCACAAAACAATTTCCTGTTTGTACAGCCCAGGTAACATTTGGATGAGGATTAAATTTTACCACATTTTCTACTAGCCCAAGCCTATTATTTCTAATGAGTTTTAAATTGCTTCAAGAACATGAGTTTTAAAACTTAGTGCTATGATCTGTGCCGCCCGAGCAACTTAATAAAAGAAATTTCTTTCTTAAATTTTTTGGTTAAAATGTTGCATGCAGTGTAATAAATGTTATTACTTTGGAAACCTACTTCTCAGTTTTAAGAACTGGATGTTTTTTATGCTCAATTTCCATTTGTCTCATCTTTTCTTCCCTTTGCCTCTGGGTCCTGGTATCTTTAGTGACATCTGTTGGTTGAAGAGTGCACAGAAGGGAGAAATATTGATTGTTTTCATAAGATTGGCCAAAATGGAACTGATTTTATTCCTTCCTAGGTACCTTATTTAAGAAAGCTCATGTGTGAAAAGCTGAACTTTAAAAATGAATAGAACAAGCTGTGATTATTCACTATACATAAGAATTTACTTCAGGGCTCTTTTAAGTAATATATGTTCCAGGTGCATTTAAGGTATGACTTAATATGCGTAAATTGAATTTGTAAAGTACAAGCCACTGTTATTTATTATGACCTAGATAACAGACCAGTGGTTTTCAAATGGGGTTTTACAGAGCCCTCGAGATCTATGAAAGTGCCACAGAGGCCCTCCAGAGAGGGGACAGGTGGGGACCCTACTGCCACTTGGACCAGAACCACCCAGCTATATAGGTACACTAGATTTGTTTGTAAAGGGTGTCACCTGTTTAAAATAAAAAAATATGAAAGAGCTTGGAAAGTACTGGCATGTACTATGAGAAGTGTTGTAAGAATGAAGGATTATCATTGTATACTTACGGTTAAATAATGACAAAAAGTAAGGCCAAGAGAGGGTTTTGTATTTTTTTTAATGGAAGAGGTAATTGCCTGGTATGTATTCCAATGAGATGATCTAACAGCAAAACAAAAAGTGATTGATAGGAGAGAGTGAGAGGAAAATTGTAAAGTACAAAAGAGGAGATGGTTGGGAGCCAGTTGAACATACTGAGGGCTTAGCTTCTACAGAAGACAGTGAATGTGAGATGCTAACCGATAGGCAGACGTGGTAGTGAACGTTTACAGTTAGAATGTAGTCCCAAAAGTAGATTTACACATTTTTATATTTTTAATAAATATTACCAAATTGCCCTCTAGAGTGGTTATACTAATTTACATTCCCTACAATTTTCTTAGTTTCTCACAGCCGTATCAACATTGCATTGTTTTACTCTTTTTCAACCTGAGAGGGAAATAATAGTCCTTTCCAGTCTTCACAGCTTCAGTTCTGTCCCAAACTCCATGTCCAGGGGCCTTGGCTGGTTGGCACAGAGACAGCAGGTTGAGTGACCTCAAGTGAGGGACTATCAGTCAGCAAGCTTGCGGTTCTCCCCCCATAACTGTTCTAATGACAAAGGAAGGTATTCACCCTACAGAGCTGTCAGCTAAGTGGCAACCTCGCTTTAACATTTTAGAGATGAAAAGGGAAAACAAAAAGGTGAATCAGTGTAATGGATTGCTTTGTAAGCCGGGAAATATCATACTGTTAGGTCTTCCTGGTACTCTGAGTGCATCTTATCCCTCGTACTTTTTCTTTTCTAAGTATTCCTTTAAGGGCACAGACAACTGGTAGAATGTGGGGTAAAGAGCCACAGTGTGGCCCCCGCAGCCATTTCTCTGCTTAAGGAGCAGGGCAAAAGCAGTCAAAGATAAGGCATTCACCTTACTTTGAATTGTGTCTTGGAAGGAAGTGACATTATTCCGCACCACACACGCCCGGCTGCCCCTCCTCCTCTTTTCCAGGCCACAGTCCCCATGTGTGAACCTCCTGCCTGTTAGACCCCAGAAAGAAAGGAACCCCCAGTCCTCTGTTTCGTTACAGTACTTTCCTGAGCCCTGGGCCAGTCACTGTGCTAAGCACTTTACATGTGCGGTCCTCTTTCCTCCACATAAAAGCCCTGTGAGTTACAGGTACTGTTAGTATCGTCATTCTTAGATGAGGAAACTGACTCGCACACGATAGTAATCCGCTCAGAGTCCAGGGTAGGGGACGATGTAGGATTCGAAGCCCGGGACATTCGACACAGAGGCCTGCGGGGTTCGTTACTACGCGCTTACGCGTTGTGTTTATCTGCCAGTAGAATATGAGCTTGTCCTGCAGTTCTCCAGCTGAGGCCTGTGCAGGAAGCCGCTCCCCTCGGAGTGTAGGGAGCCTCTTCTGAAGAGGAAGGCATCCTGGAGTCAGCCACTCAGGGAGGAGGTAGAGTCTCAACGAAAAAACAAGTTTGAAAAGAAATAAATCTGAAAGTAGGTCTCAGATAAACGGAAATGACTGTGTGTGTGCGTGCGTACACACACACCACACACACACACACACACATACACCATTCTCTGAATCAGTGTTGGAAGCTAACCGAAAAAAGGCTTCTCCAAAAGGACGGAGAATAGAAGTTAAGAAAGAGGAATCCAAGCAGTTAATATGAGCTAATAATGGGAAAGAATTTCTAATAAGCCAGTTCATCTATGTCGGGGGTCCTCTGTGCTTGTTTTCCTGATTATTCAGTGAGGGCCCTTCTGTTGCAGCATGTTCAAGAGGCAGCACGGCACCTCCTAGCTGGTGCCTCCCCGCCCGGGCGCTGCCTTTGGCCAGGCTAACCGACCTGCTCCCGGCGCTCTGTTCCCGCGCCCAGCGCAGCCTCAGCACCCGTCTTACCCAGGTCTAACGCTGGGGCTGTAACAGCACCTCATTTTCCCGCACCCAGTTGTGGCAGATGTAGTCAGTGGGAAACAGTTACAGATCTTCTTTCTGAACTTGGAAAGTTTCTCTTATTTCATTAAGGAAAGTGTCATTTCCTTTTGTGCTGCTACAGTAGTACCAACGTGGCAACTTTGGTTCCTGGCTTCCGGGGCTGCCAGCCTGGCAGTGCCTTCATCTCCCAGCTGCCCCTCGGTGTGCAATCCAGCGCCCCCTCTAAGAGGGAAGTTCTGGGAGGGAAGGAGCTGGGACTTTCCGGGTGTGGGGTGGGGCAGGGAAGGCAAGGATGGTTGTCACACCTCAGAGGAGCCGCAGAAGCGAACCTCAGCCCTGTCACTTGTGTTCACAGTAACGTGAACCTACTGCTGGGTTTTAAGCCTTTTGGGGACAAGGCCTCCGACTTCAGTAAGTGCTGTTGGCTGAAGCCGAATCGGAGTGAATATAAGGGGACTTACAGTCTTTTGTAGCCATCACGAGTGCCACCCAGCACTTGGGCACAAGGAGATGGTTTCCTATTTCCAAAATATTACTCATCCTACTTTTGTGAGGGCATGATGGTATGTACACCATTTACTATTTTAATTAACACAGACGTATCTGAAATAGTCCAAAAACATGCCAAATTGCAACTTTAACAGAGAGGTAACAGTTGTGTTTCTAAATAATTAATCCTTGTTGGCGATAACTTATCCAGTCCTTTACAATCAGTTTTTTCCCCCGTCGCAGTTCTTGGTCTCCTCCATCTTTTGCTGAAGAACAATGGACCTTCACTTACCCCATAAGGATGTCAGCATTAAAAGCTCCCAAAACATGACCCTGTTTTCTCCCTGTGACCCTGGCCTCCCCGACAAACCCAAAAGGCGTAGACCACCACCACCACTCCCAATGACTGTAGCTCTTCCATCACATGTAAGCAGTGCTTTCCTTTCCTGGGAAAGGAATGGAGGAGAAAAGTCTTCTTTGGTTTACATTGAATTTGAGGCAAAGGTAGAAAAGCAGTGGTTGAGCTTCTCAGACCTCCATACCTGCGCATTTAATCTACCGGGAATACACTCCTCTCCCTCCACGTTCACCTGGGAAACTGCGGTCGATCCTGGAGAAGTGACCTGTTCTGTGATGTCTTTCCCCACTGCCCAAGCAGAGTCAGTCTCTTATCATCCCACAGCATCTTGACACACATCTCTGATAGTGTTTGTTCCCGCATGTGGAATTCTTTATTTACAAATACATTTCCTCCACCAGACTGAACTCTGTCAGAGCACAGATTTTCATTCATTCATTTGTTTTTCCCAGGACCTCACACATAGTAGCCATTAAGCTAATGGCTATCATATTGAGTTGAATCTGTCTGGAGCTTATTATATATCTATAAGGTAAGTTAGGATGAGATCATGAGAGAGGGTACAGAATTTGGTACAGAGTAAATTCCAAGATATGCTTCAGTCTTCCAGACGGTGGTTTTCTCATTCAGGTGTATAAATGATAAGCAAAGCTAGATGGGCTTCTAAGGATACACAGAAGAAAACCTGTATATGAGAATGTCTCAATAAGGCAGACCAAGGGAAAGAAACCTTCACCTTCGGCTGCTCCTGTGTTTTATGCTCTGCTAAAAGTGTTGGTCTTTCTTAACCTCTTAGTACACATGTGATTACTATAATTAAACATATCAGTCAGGATTCAAATGGGGAAACAAGCGTTATGACATGGAATAGGGAATTTATTTTAGGAATGAGACCTTGTACTATTTTGGACAAAGATGGGGAAATGGGTCCAGTGGAAGTTAAGCAGAAAAATCGCTGACCAGCCCTCCTGAAACAATGGCATGGACGGACAAGTTGGAGCTGGCAGGGAAATCTAGACGCTGCACACATGCAGTGCTGGAGTGGGGCCTAGAAAGCATGTGAGGTGAGGGGCGCTGGTGGCGTGGTTAGAAGTCAATGAGAGATTGTTGCTCTGCGTCACTACCACGCTGTGAGTTTGCTGCCAAGCACTTGGCAGTGAGCTTGGGGTCTGGTCAGCGTGGCTGGTATTCTAGTTCTAGATGCAGAGCAGGAAAGAACAAGGACAAACTGAAACTTGGTGGCAGTTCTACATCTTCTCACTATCTCTAATCACGAGGACCTTAAGAAAATCGTGGCTGCTACTTCACGTCCACCTTCCCAATCTCACACAAATTTCTGTTTTGCCCAAATCTAGCTCACAACCATACAAAGAAATGGGTTCTGGTAAACTTAGTTCTTATTTAGCCAAGTTGACGCAGTACAAACCCACAACAAATCTACCTCTAAATTTTGTAAATTGAATTTAGTTTCTATTTTAGAAGCAGTACTCACTTCAACAGGAAAAAGCAGAGCTAAGAAACATGTACAACTTTATATTTTTTTAAAAAACATTCTTGGGTGTTGCCCAGTAACATACCTTACTTCCTAGTACACATTTCAGAAACAAAGTGTTGGTTGTAAATGCCAACTACTACAAAAACAATTTAAGGTGATTATATAAACATTTCTTTGTATTTCGATGGTCAGTCTAGAATTTAAGTATAGTTTTAAAAACAGTCATCTCTTGAGATCTGAAAAAAGGATCTAATGAGAGAAAGGAAGTAACACTTACTGTGTGCTGTGCCAAGAACTTCTGTCTTATTTCATTTAATTCATATCAAACCTGTGAGGCTTTCTCAAAGTGAAATAACTCCAATCAAGTTCATAGAGAAAGGTTGAAAATTCACCCCAGAATTGACAACTCAAGCTAGGTTATCTTTTTCTCTTGATTTGGTTGTTTACTCCCACTTTTTTTTAACTTCTTGTTGGAGAATGGATAACACGTACATTGAAGCACATAAAGAACTAATCTTAAGAGGACAAGTCAACGAAGTTGTACGTGTCTGTGTTATCTGTGTGTACATTCAGATAAAAACATGTTTCCTAATACCCTCGATTGACTTTCCTTGGGCCATTTGTATTTCCCAGGTAAATTGTCTTATATATTTATATCTTTCATTACGTGGACGGTGTAATTCTTAGAACTGTGTAGGGGGGAAGTGAGCATGAGTAGTCAAGTGAAAACGGTAAATCGCGTGCCTCCTAACTGCTTTGAATTGCATGTACTTATATCACTTTCTCTTTCTGCATTTACCCTAAAACAGGTAATCAGATCCTGTCCCTTGGGAGCCTCTCAAAAGATCAGATTTATCCAATGAAACTCAAGGGCATCTCCATCTGCTATTCAGCTCTCAAATCTGCCTTGTGTGGAAATTATGTCAGCTTTGGCGTCTTCAAGTTGTATGGGGACAACCATTTTGACAACGTTCTCCAGGCCTTTGTCAAAATGCTGCTGACGGCGTCCCACAGTGACTTGCTGGTGAGCAGGCGTGCGTCGTGGGAGTCTGTGCGTGTGACATGTGAGGTAGCACCACCACAGGCTTAGAGTTGTGCGGACGAGCCCGGGGAGTGAGTGCGGCACTGGCACGTTTTGTGTTTCAGGACAGCGTCTTGATTTAACTTCCAGAATTTGAACAACTATGGTGGCCGTATTTGTATAATTAAATGTGCAGTGTCTAAAAGTGCACCTTCTAACACATTGCTCACCCAGAGTACTCCAGGTTCTGCATCTAGAGAAAATGCAGTTAGCAATATCAGCTAATTGCTTACAACTATCCTTATGATTCAAAAAAGGTCTGTGTTTCCTGGAGCAGAAAATGCAGCGTTGGCTGCAGAATCTCCTCCTTTCTTCAGTTCTACTCTGTCTATTCCCTTCCTGTGTGGCCTCCGTTTCCATTAAAATTCTGGTGTCGTGGACAGAGTGCTGAACTGGAAGCTGAGTGACCCAGTGTGCAGTCTCCGCTCTGCCACTCACTAGTCGTTTACCTGAATAAATCACCTCCTCTATTTCTCCAGGCTTTAATTTCCTCACCTTTCAAATGAGTAAATTACACAAAGTGATCTCTAGGCCCCTTTTCTACTCTAGCATCTAGTTTCTATGATTTATGTCAGTGTTTCTCAAACTTTGAGGCCCATCAGAATCACCTGGGGTGCTTGTTCGAAATTCAAATTTCCAGGCTCCTCCACTGAGCTGTGTCATTAGCAGACTTTTTTTAAACGTCTCCACCTGATTACACAACCGCTAATATAGGCCCAGTGTGGTTGTAGTAATTACTTCCGTCACACAGCCTAATTCATGCTCAGGCTTTCCCACCTGCTCCCAGCCCAAGGTTATAAGTAGATCTGGGGCCATCATTAGTCAGTGTAGGGACGGAGTCCCAGAGAGCAGTTTCCAAGCTCTTGGCCTCACGCGGAAATGTGCTGATTCGAGTTGTAGATGGCCATCAACTGTGATCAGGTGACCATCCGCTGTGGCTGGGTGGCCGTCAGCTGTAACCAGTGAACCATTAGCCACCAATACAACTGTCGTGGCTACGCTAGCAGGCGCAGACTGTGGCTAACAAGTGTGGTTAGCAAGTGGATTGTGGGTCGTGTTGATCCTATTTCCTGTGTCTCGCCCAGCCGCCAGCGAGACTAGGGTGCAGGAGGGCCAGTGGATGTTTGCTTTTGTGTCTTGACCAGCCGCCATTGAGAATATAGTGGTATGACTCCCCTGTCTGTGGCTCCGTTGTTCCTTTCTGACCTCACCATATCCTGCGTTCTTTTGGGGGGAGCGGGAACTGAGCCCCTGCATGACAGTCAGCCTGCGTGAGAAAGGCTCCTTGACGTTCTAATGGCCTCGCTGTACCCTCTTCCACCTTTCTAAACTGGTCCTAGTGGAACCAGATGTCGAGCCAAAGTTGTTAATCCTCTTTGCAGTAGAATGGAATTGCTCGATGAAGGCTGCCTGTCTGGGAGGAATTACAAAGCGGAAACCTGACTCAGGTCAGCCATGTGTTCAGCCCTTCACTGAGGGGCTCTGTGTTACAGTTAAGGTCCACCAAGAGAACCTGCTATGCTTCTAGGAATTTCTCCAATCTTTTTTCCAGTAGACATGCAAACTTCGAACTCAGTAATTCTCAAAATTGAGGGTACAAAGGACTGCCCTTAGCGTCCATGTTAAAAATGGCCATTTTGGGACCTCATTCCAGAGCTTTTCATTTAGTGAGTCTGCGTTTTTAACAAGCTTCCCATGTGATTCTGACAGAAATAGTCTTAATCTTACTTTAAGAAATATTGCTCTGGTTTATTTCTCTTATGCATGGGCTTTTTTGATAACGGTTTGAGTTTCCTCTGAGGTTTTCCAGGTGTTTTTCTCATGCACTTATCTTTTGCCTATAGTGTATGGTATATATTAAGCCATTTACCAACTTATGATTTAGTTAGGTGGGTTGGCATTGTGTAAATACAGCGGACTATGATGCCAAATCCTGTTATAACAGCAGATTTCTCTGTGTTAAAAAGAAAGTGAGGGTGCCTGGTCACTACTAAGCACTATTCAGTGTCACAATATTCCAGTCCAGAAAAATAATTCACAGTCTTCTAAATTCCATATTACAGAGATTTTCCTTACACTTAAGTGTTACCATATAAGGTAAAATTCAAATTGTATACTATGCTGTAGCTTCAAATTAGGATTTCTAGAGATCAAGAGATTCCCATTAGAACCCCTTTAAATGCTGAATTGAGGATCATTATGTCATTGGTTCCATATATTTATTTTACATTTATTTTGTTTAAGTAAGTTTACCATTTCCAATGTTATAAATGGCCGTTTCCACTGGAGTGGAACGTGTCTCTTGCTTCCCTGTGGCTTGACATTTAGTATCTGTGTTGTAGCAATATCGGAAACTGAGCCAGGCTTACTATCCACTCCTGGAAAGTCTCACCCAGGACCATATGAGCTTCATCACCAACTTGGAGCCTCCCGTACTCCTGTACGTTCTCACGTCTATCTCAGAGGGCCTCACTACTCTTGGTAAGTATTATGGAGAACATGGTTTCCAGAGGAGAAATTTGACTGTGGTCTCTTAATGTCTGTGCCTATTCAGATAACCGTCCCACCAAGGGGTGGGGAGGGGGCGGGGGGTGAGGGAATAGTGTACCCAGAGTAAAAGATTATGGCTATTACTTGCAAGTGAGAAAATGCTTTTTAAAAATATTTTAATACACAGTTTATTTTTAATCAGCTTTAAAAAAGGTACAATTTAAACACAAAATTCATTGATTTTAAGGGAACAGTTCACTGAGTCCTGACAAATGTACATATACAGTCATGAACCACAACAACCAAGATGCAGAACGTTTTTATCACCATCGAAAGCTCCCTCGTGCCTCCTTCTAATCAGTCCTTTCCCCTAGCCCCAGCCCCAAGGAGCCACTGATCACTTTCTCGCATACAGTTTGCCTTTTCCAGAATTTCATATAAATGGAATCATGGAATATATAGTCCTCTGTGCCTGTCATCTTTCACTTAGCATCATGCCTTTGAGAGTCATCGGTGTTGTTTTGTGAATGAGTTAGCTTATTCCTCTCTCTTGCTTGAGTATTATTCCATTATATGGATTACCACCATTTGTTTATATATTCACCAACCGTTGGACATTTGGGTTGTCACCATTATTTGGTTATTTTGAATAATGCTACTATGAGTGTTGATGTGCAAGTCTTTGTGTGGACAGATATTGCTTCTCTTGGGCAAATACCCAGGAGTGGGATTTCTGGGTTGTATGTCAAGTATGTTTTCAACATAGAAAACTGCCAAGCTATTTCCTAAGGTGACTGTACCATTTTGCAGTGTATAAGGGCTGCAGTGCCATGTATCCTCCCTAACACTTGCTATTATCAGTCTTTTTAATCTTAACCATCCTAGTGGAAGTGAAGTGGAATCTCACTGTGGTTTTAATTTGCATTTTACTAACGAATAATGATTTGAGTGTCTCTTCGTGCTTATTTGCCATTCATGTGTCTTCTTGGTTAAGTACTTGTTCAAATCTTTTAGCCATTTTTTTTAACTGGTTTATCTTTATCTTGTAAGAGTTTGTTATATATTCTGGGGGCAAATCCTTTCTCAGATATATAGTTTGCAAGTACTTTTTTCTGCCTTGGTTTGTCTTTTTATTTTCTTAATAATATTTTCTGAAGAGCAAAAGTTTTTAATTTTAAAGAATTCCAATTTATTATTTTTTTCTCTGATGGTTCGTGTCTTTTGGGTCCTATTCTAAAAAATCTTTGCTTAACCCAAGGCCATAAGGTTTTTCCTGTTCTCTCAGAAAGTTTTATAGTTTCAGCTCTTGTGTTTAGGTCTATGATCCATTTCAATTAAATTTTTGAATGTAGTATTATGAGATAAAGCTAAGATTCCTTTTTTAACATGGCTATTCAGTTGTTCTGGCAACTTTTGTTGAAGAATGTCCTTTATCTATTGCATTACTTTGTGCCAATTTTATACTGTCCTAATTTTATAGTAAGCCTTTAAATCAGATAGTATAGCCTTCTAATTTTGTTTTTCTCTTTTAAAATTGTCTTGGCTATTAAATCGTATTGTCTTTTAAAATTGTCTGGGACCTCTGCCTGTTTATATAAATTTTGAGTCAACTAGTCAGTTTCTCTTGTTAGGAAATAAAATAAAAGTATTTTGTATTTTTATGATATTATAAATGCTGTTGAATTTCAGTTTTGTATTATTCTTTGCTGCAATGTAGAATTGCAATTGATTCTTGTATGTTGACCTTGTATCTTGCAACCTATTAATTCTGGTAGCCTTTTATAGATGTCTTAAGATTTTCTACGTAGATGTATCTGCAAATACAGTTATACCTCTTCCTTTCCAATCTAGTATATGACTTTTTTTTCTAGCCTTATCACTCTGGCTAGAATCCACAGGACAGTGTTGAGCAGAAGTGATGCTAGCACTAGCAAACATCCTTTCCTTGTCTCCAACGTTATGGAGAACGCATTCATTCTTTCACCATTAAGTATAACGTTAGCTCTAGGTTTTTCACAGATGCTCTTTACTTTGTTGAGGAAATTCTCTTCTGTTATAGTTTTTTGAGAGTGTTATCATGAGTGGGTATTGAATTTTATCAAATTCTTTTTCTGCATCTACGGAGATGATCATATGTTGGTTTTTTGTTTTGTTTGTTTGTTTGTTTGTTTGTTTGGGTTTTTTGTCCATTAATACATTACATAATGTTAATCATCACATTGATGTATAGTATTTGAATGTTAAACCAATCTTGCATTCTACACTTGGTTACGATGTATTATCCTCCTTATATGTTACTGGATTTAACTCTAAAATTTCGATCCAGATTTTGTACATCTATAGTCATGACAGATATTGATGTGTTCTTCTATAGTTCTTCTTTCATAGTCTTCTGTTCTTCTCATATCTTTGTCGTATTTTAGTGTCAGTCTCGTGCTCTCATAAAATGAGTTGGGAAATGTTTCTTTTTCTTCTATTTTTTGTAGAATTGTTACTAGTTCTTCCTTAAATGTTTGGTAGAGTTCTCTAGTTAAACCATTAGGCTTAGGTTTTTCTTTTGTTAGAAAGTCTTTAACTACAAATTAAATTTCCTTAATGGATATAGGACTATTCGAGTTATCTATCACATTTTGAGTAGCCTTTGGTCATTTGTGTCTTGAAAAGAATTTGTCCATTTTCATCTACAGTTCATCTGACATTATTGACATAAAATTGTTCATAATATCCCCTTGTTATACAATTTAGTTCCTGTAAAATCTATAGTGATGTCCCCTCTTTCATCCCTGACATTGGTAATTTGTGTATTCTCTCTTTTTTGTTGTTGTTTTTGTTTGATCATTCTGGCTCTAGGGTTATCAATTTTATTGCAAAAAACCAGCTTTCATTTTTCATTGATTTCTCTCTATTATTTTTCCACTTTTGATTTCATTGATTTGATGTATAATGTTTATTATTTCCTCCCTTCAGCTTACTTGGCTTTTCCTTTTCTAGTTTTTTCAGATACAAGCTTAGAGCACTGATTTTAGACCTTTCTTCTTTTCTAATATACATATTTAATGTTTTAATCTAAACACTGCTTTTGCTATATCTCCCAAAATTTTTATATTTATATTTTTTCTATACAGTAAAAAAAAATTATTTTCTAATTGCCCTGCTGATTCCTTCTCTTACCAATGGGTTGTTACTTAGAAGCACATTGTTTAATTTCCATATATTCAGAGATATTCTTGATTTCTTTCTGTTATTGATTCTAGTTTAATTCCATTGGTCATAGAATATACTCAATCATTGTTATAACTGTTTTTTTTTTAATCTTTGGTATGGTGCAAAATACAGTGAGTGTCCCATGGGCACTTGAAATGAATGTGTACTCCAACATTGTTGGAACGGGCATCCTATTTAAGGGTCAGTTCTAATTGATTGATAGTTCGGATTTTCTGTATTCTCACTGGTTTATTATTTGTTTGTTTTCTTCTTTTTCTAATCATTACCAAGAGAGAAGTGCTGAAGTCCCTAACAATAATTACATATTTGCCCATTTCTCCTTTCAGTTCTATCAATTTTATATAAAGTATTTTGAACTTCATTATTAGGTATATAAATATTTAGGCTTGTTATGTCCCCCTGATGAATTTACTCCATTATCATTATGAAATGACCCTCTTTATCTCTGGAATATTCTTTCCTCTAAAATCTATTTTGTCTGATATTACTAGCCTCTTCAGCTTTCTTTTAATTACTGTTAGCATCTTTTTTTATCATTTTGCTTTTAATCTGACTGTGTCTTTAAAGTTGGTTTCTTATAGACAGCAGGTATTTTCTATTGCTGTTGAAATAAGTTTTTACAAACTTGGTGGCTTAAAACAATGTAAATTTATTTTATAGTTCTTTAGGTCATGAATCTGACATCAAGGTGTCAGCAGAGCTGTGCTTCTTTCTAGAGGTGAACCCATCTTCTTGCCTTTTCTAGCTCCTAGAGACCAGCAACATTGCTTGGCTCATGGCCCCTGTCTTCCATCTTTAAAGCCAGCAACATTTTATCTCCCTGGCTATTCTTCCATAAATACATCTCCCTCTGATGCTGACCTCTTCTGCCTCTTTCTTTCACCGTTAAGGATTACACTGGGCCTACCCAGATAGTTCAAGATAATCTCCCTATTTTTAGATCAACTGATTAGTTCAAGATAATCTCCGTGTTTTTAGTTCAACTGATTAGCAACCTTAATCCATCTGCAACCTTAATTCTTCTAACACATTCACAGGTTCTGGGAAATAGGACGTGGACATACTTGCCTAACACTCAGCATATACAGCATAGTTGGGTCGTCTTTTTATATCAAATCTGACTATCTCTGCTTTGTAATTAGTGTTTAGACCATTTATATTTAATGTAACTACCGGTATATTTGGGTTTAAACTTCAGTATTGTCATTTGTTTTCTCTTTCTTCTATCTGGGCTATGTTCCTTTTTTCCTTTTTCCTGCCTTCTTTTAGTTTGGATTAATTACATGTTATTTAAGAGTGCATTTTATATCCCCTATGAGTTTATTAACCATAATTCTTAATTTTAGTGGTACTCTAGGGTTTACATTCAACACCTTTAAATAATATCATCACAGTTTGCCTTCAGATAATTACAGTCGTGCCCCTTCTTCTATCTCCAGGCCTTCTGGACCTCCAATTATACATGTGTTACATATCTCTGTTATGTTGTTCAAAGACTGGCAAGGACTCCTTTGCAGATCTCCAGAACTCTCTCCTTGAATAGCTCCCACTCTCCAGTATTCTGTCCCACAAGTTCTAGCTGCCTCAGCCTCCCCCAATTCCAGCTGTTTCTCTTCATCTCAGTGAGACAACTTGGCTTTTTGGGATTCACTCTCCCTCACCTGTAGCCTGGAAACTGCTTTGGTCAGTAAGCTTGAGCTATTGTGTAGGTATTACCTTATTTATTTCCCTCCTCTCTGGTTTAATAGTCCTGTACTGCTTGTTGTGCAATAATTGAAAAATGTTGTTTCATATATTTCGTCCAGTTTTCTAGTTGTTTATGGCAGAAGGGAAAATTCTGATAGCAGTTAATCCTTCATGGACAAAAACTGATGTCTTGTCTTTTATTATTACAGTTTGCCTTAACATTCTTTTATTTGAAATCATAGTAATACTTGAAGATTTTTGAATTAGTTACAGGTGGCTATGTTGTTCTCAAGTGTGGTCTTAGGCCTGGAATCTGCATTTTGACAAGGTTCTGAAGGGAGTCTGGACAAATTGGAGTCATGGAGGGAATACTGAACTTGGATTTAAGTCCCCGCACTGCCACTTATTAAACGTATGACTGTGGCATGTACGCTGCCCGGTACTGTCATTAGAGTTTTCATAGTTGTACTTCACTCGTACCAAAACCGGTTAGATACTCTAATAGCACCTTTTGTCATTATTTCCCACTCGATTGTAAGCTTCTGAAGGACAGAAATAGTCGTGATCACCACTTTATTCCCAGTGCCTAGTACATAGTATGTGCTCAATAAATATTTTTTAATTGTTTATTTTTTAAATTAAATTTATTGGGGTACCATTGGTTAATAACATTATATACGTTTCAGGTGTACAATTTTATAATATATCATCTGTAGCTAAACAGTTGAGTGAATTCATTAGGTAATATTATTTTCATTGTATAGATGGTAAGCCATGGCTCAGGCACATGAAACAACTTGCCTAAGGTTGTACAACTAATAAGTGCCTCTTGGCGTCTTTCTAACTCTATAACTCATTCATCCTCACCTCGCCATCCTGCTAGATCCACCTATAAAGGTCACAGTTTCGATGGCTGGATGCTTGGTAGGAATGATTTTCCTGATTTTAACTTCAGTCTCTTCCATTGTTGCAAGTTGGCATTGGGTAGCCATTGGGTAACTTTGGCAGGTGAATTGTGCCCTGTGTCTTCAAGAAACAGGACTATTTAGATGCTGAAAGTAACCACTTGGGTTTCTCCTTTTCCAACAGTGATAAATTTGCAAAGAGGCGTTTACAGGTATTGTTTGGGTTACCAGTAGGTTTTAGTTCTATTGTAGCTTCAGTGGAAAAAGCGAGAGGGAAGGACAAAAAACTGGAATCAGTCATAGAGTAGTGACTTGCCTGATATGCTTAACATGATATTAAAATTTTTTAATCAGCATTTTCAGTTTTGCACCAGCTAAAATGTGGGGATGGTAAAGGTAAATGAGAAAAGTGGTTACATTCTCTATCTTTTTAATCACCCATCCACATCCACCCCCCATACTCTTACATACAGAGAACAAGTGCAGGGCTTACATAAAGCTGCTGTCAACTCATTCATTCATTAAGTGTCAGTTGTGCACATACTATGTACAAAGTACCATTCTAGACCTTGGCAATACTGAAGGGAACAAGACAGATAAGGTCCCTGCTCGTGTGAAGCTTATGTTCCAGTGGAGAAAGATTAACAGTAAACACACACACACACACACACACACACACACACACACACACACACACGAAAATGTCAAATCATGACACGTGCTTAACAAAGACTTAAAATGGGATAATAAATAGAGAATGATTAAGTGTGGCTTTTTAGAGGAGTGATCAGAGAAGGCTTCTGAAGATGAGCCGAGGCAGGGACAAGTGCATGCCAAGAAGTGAAGGATGGCACAAAAGGCGAAGCAAGGAAAGCTGATGGCAGACCAAAAGTTGAACCAGCTGGAAACCACCAGATCTTTCCCCATGAAGTTCATTATTAATTAAATGATCAATATTCTTAAAGAGAATATGTTGTTATTTAGACCACATTCTTGAATTGGATGGAGTAAATGGTATGAATGGAATGTGAGAGTAAAACATTCAGGAAATGCTTAGAAACTTAGAGATCTTGCACATTCGTTTTCCAAACAAAAGCATGCTAAAGAGAGAAGGAAGCTATGGGTCAGCTAACTAGAATAACAGCCTGGTGTTTAAGGGATTGAAATCGCCAGGAAAACAAATGAGAAGTGAAAAAGGGGAAATCTATGGGTCCGGTACTATGTAACAGTACTTTACCTCATTAATTTCTCACAATGCGTTGCAAAGTAGGTGATAATTAAGCACATTGTACAGAGGTGCAAATTGAACTCCATAAAGTCAAACATCTAGAAAAATACAGATTCAAATCTAGATTCAAACCCACCAATTTCCAAAACCACTGTACCACCCAGTAGGCCTTTAATTCCTGAAACTGACTTTCACACCATGTTTTTCCAAGACTTTCATACTCCCTTCTCCTATGGTAATAAACTTTGAGTCAAAGCCAAATTTCAGCTCAGCCCCATTATCTTTCTTCTGACTCTTAGTTACACAACTCATTCCTACAGTTAACTTTTCAGAACCACTTTCTGCGATGGGTCTCAGTGTGTGGGGGGGGGGGGGGGGGGCGGCAATTAATGATGCATGTGGTTCCTGTGGAGACCGGTTGCAAGAGAAGAGGAGCGTTTGCTTGTTTTCAGTGCCAAACAACAGGTTGCCAGAGAGGACAAAGTGCCTAGTAGGCAAAAAAGCAAATCCAAAATTGTCTAAATTATTGATGAATCTTTCTTAAAAGCTTCTAAACACCAAGAACTAGGACAAAATACGAAAATTCATGACTTCTGCTTGTCCTTTTATGTCAGGAGAATTTCGTTATTTGAATCTCACAGTAGCTTGAGCTGTAAATAAAGAAAACCAATAATGCAGTCCTCAGCACGATTCATTCTGTGTTTGATCAGATGCCCCTTGATCCTTATGAATCCACACTTTTCAATCTACCCTGAAATACATTTAGCCCCTTCAAAGCCCCCAACCATAAATCAGCCATAATGGAAGCTCTTCTTCTTGCTTTGATTGCAAGGATATATGCTCCAACCTTTGTGTCTAAAATGTTTACCTGGCTTTTTCGTAGCTGACTCAGTAGATTGGGACCTTTTAATGCAACCTGCATGGCATGTGGTATCCAAATCTATGTGAAGTCTTTATCATTTTTGTATGATTGATAGCAGATTGCTCTTCACTGGTGAGGGGAACCATATCTATTTCCTGCTTGCTTCCTTTTGTAGATGTTACTTAATCCATTTACTTTCATGACTGGGACTTCAAAGGTGGAAATGTGAAGGAAAAGAGAAAAGCAACCAGGCTCAACAAGTCTGCACCTGACTCTTAGGCCTAGATGTTTTCCACTACATTATAGTATCACTCAGGGCTGTAAAACCAAAGCTCCCTTTTCTGCAAAGTCACCCAGTTAGTAAGGAGAGATAAACAGCTCATTAATCAACCAATCAATCAAATGCCACAGCTTTAGGAGGGAAAGAAAGCTCCTTTCTTAAAAGCCTATAGCTCCACAGTTTCCCAAAACTGTTGCTCTGCTCTTTTAGACCTTCATCCAACCCCTCGTGATCCTGCATCCTCTGTTTTAAATGCATTCGTCTGTCTGTTTCAAAACTTGTCCCAAACCCTACCTCTTTCTATATATTATGTCATTTCTCTCTAAAACAATGTATGTGAAAGAGTTTTTAAACTGTAGTGTTATATCAATTCTAGGTATTATTACTAAATGCAGCTCAACACCTTTAAAAACCTTTCTCGGATTAGCTTTGCCTGCCTCCCCATTCTGGAATCAATTCAGCTGATATTTCACCTCTAATGTATGGCAGACACAAGTGTGTCTCAGAGCCCCGGAGATGAATGAAATGAATCAGAAGCCGTTGCCTTAGGAAGTTTGCAGTCTGCTGCGCCTGAACCCTACTTCCCCAGTCTACTTCTCCTCTTCTGAGTCTCCCGTATTTGCCATGTTTTGAGTGCCCATTGTGTTTTTAATGGTTTCTCTTCTGTTTCTGTTCGTAATCATAAAGGGATCATGTCCATATGTTGCCATTGGCCAAAAAATCTGGACAATGTTATGCTATGGATCAAAACCGTGAACTTTGGATAAGCCTCTTATCTCTGAGCTTCAATTTTCTCATCGGAAAAATGCAAATAACAACACCTACCTATACCAAGCAAGTGGTTTTTAGAAGTAATGAAATAATGATTTTAGTGTACAGAGGAGATAGTCGATTAATGGTTCTATCGTGTCACTTACTTGCTCAAAACAAAACCTTCCATAACTTATGCCTGTGTCACCTTTCAGATTGAATGTAAGTGTCTCAGCCCTCAAGGAAGATCCCAGCCCACTGTGTCAGCCTTCTCTCTTACGACTCCCTGCACATTCTTTCATTCAAACCCGAAGCCCTGCTCCCTAAACACCATGAGGGCAAACTGGTAGTAACCAGTTTGAGTGCCCGTTTTCTCTTAAGAAGGTGCTCGATGCATATATATATTTTTCCCTAATACCTTATTTTGCTTAATATCTTACTTAATTTTAGTGGTTACAAGTACAGATCTAGAGCCCAGCTCCTTGTCTATTTTCATACCATGGCTCCACAGTCATCTAGCTGTGTGGCAGCGAACAAGTCACTTAATCTCTCTGTGTCCTCACCTGTAAATGGAAATAATAAAAGTAACTATTGTAATGCTGTTGAGAGGATTAAAAATAACCCATGTAACTAACACAGTAAGTTCTCAATAAATATCAGCCATTTTTATTATGAGAATTTCTAGTTACTTTCTTCTCATTCAATTCTGCAAGATATTTTACAAATGATGAGAAAGGTTTTAAGTGCCTATTTCACAGTAACAACACAAGTAATTGGAAAAGATGGGATTGGAAAGCAGAACTGTCTGCCTCCAAAATCAAGACCTCCCCGCCACGTGAGGTGCACTGAGTTAATCTCTCTCCCTGAAAAGTGCCCTTCCTATGCCTGACTGGAATAACTTTTCCAAACCCATCTCAGGTGCTCTGTCCTTCACCAGACTCTCCTGGTCCCCATTCACATGTGATCTCTCCCTCAGAATCCTCATAGCAGTGTGTCACTCGTTTTTACACAATACTGTGTTACAGTGATTTAGGTGTCAAACCATGGGCTCTCTGACACCAGGGTGGGGGTTTCCCTGAAGGAGAGCACCTTGCACCACGTAGATATTTAAGAAAGTCACTCGAATTGAACAGAGGGTCTTTAAGTCACAAACGGAAAATTCTGTCCAATTCTATCCAGGAATCAAGACTTACTAACGTGTATCTATCTACGCCAGGTCCTGTAGAAGACACTGGGTTTAAAGAGATAGGCAAGGCAAGGTCCCTGCCCTCATGGAATTTACAGTTTGATAAAAGTGCTTGGAAACCAGAAAGTGACTTTTTGTAATGGAAGCATTATAAATAATCAGGTGAAACAAACGCTTTAGTAATGCAAACGAATTCTCATTTATTATTCGTACAGATACACTTGTCTCCTCCAGCTGCTGTACCAGTTTAGACTACATCGTCACCTACCTCTTCAAGCACATAGCAAAAGAGGGCAAGAAGCCACTTCGATACAGAGAGGCTACCCGGGCCGGTCAGAGATTATTACATTTTATGCAGCAAAATCCAGATGTCCTGCAGCAGGTAACTAACTGGTGGTTGGTCACCTGGCTTACGAAACAGAGTTTCCCAAAAGCCAGCCTGGTCCCTGACTATCTCGTAGAGCAACTGGTGTTGCCAAGATTCTTTATCAGCAGTTCCCTAGGAGTATATTCCCTGAAGGTAGGCTAGGACACCGGCCTTAGGTACCCACCCTCAAGTATTCGGCGTCGTTCATCTCACCTCAGTAAAGCTAGAATTCAGAAAGAGGATAGCTCTTCCAGAAGCCGGGGGAAACTAAAAGAAGCTGCAGCTGGCAACAGTCAACCTCTGTTTTTCCCCCCTGGAGCCTCTGATAATGTCATCTTGAGTTTGCCTTGTGAATACTCTGGGATGTGGGGAAACTACCATTTCCTGGGCTCCTAGTCTATGCCAGGCAGCACACCAGTGCTTTCCACGCATCATGTCACGGTTGGCAACACTCCCACTTGAAGACGAGAAATGAAGTTTCAGCTAGGTCATATTCCCTAGAACGTTTAATAATAAGTGATAAAGCCACAGGTTTTTTAATTGTCAAATGTGTTTTCTGACTAGCTAATATGAGTTAGATCCAAGTTTAATACTGTTTTTAAAAATTCACTTCTACAAATCACAGAAACAGAGTGCATAAGAATAAATATACAAGCCAGAAATGTTGCAAAGAGAATACCATTTTTCTATGGAAATACCATCACTGTGATATTTTCGAATTCCACTAAATTTGGAAAATGATATCTTTACACTGCTTCCAGTTGTTTGATTTTGCTAAATTATCTCCCTAGTACTCTGTGGTTTGCAAATGTAAACACTTTAACATGGTCATTGGCCAGCAAATAAATCACCTGCAATCAGCAGAAAATGTCACTTTGAATAAAGATATAAAGAAATAGGATGAGACAGCCATGGAAGAGGTTGTCTTCCTGACTGTCATTTTTTGCTAATATTTAAATGAAATTATGTAAACTTGATTTGTGTTGATGCTTTAGTTAGCCAATTATTTTCCTGACGCGGAGGGGTGTAATTAAGATTTTGTGTAACTAGGCAAAGGGCTGTAGGCCTATAACTATTTGGTATGACCCTGGAATTGTTAACGACATGTTGGTCATAGTAAAGAGAAGAGGAGGTAACTCACATTTATTGAGAACTTTCTATGTACAAGGTGCAAGAGCGATTAAGACCCATAAAACATAGTTTCTCTCCTTAAAAAGTTTCCTGTCAGGTGGGACGGAGACACAAATAATTAACCAATTATATGATCATTAGATTAATACAGTGACGACAGTGACACAGGAGAAGAGGACTTTCAGAGAGGTCTTCTCATGTAGACCCCCACAATAACCCTGAAATGTGGGTGTCATCATCCCCATTTTACAGATGAATAAATTGAGGTGCAGTGAGATCAACTGGAAAGTGGAATGTGAACCAAGGTCTGTTTGACTCAACAGCCCAGGTCCTTACCACTTATACCGTTGATTCTCAAGGGACTAGTTGGAGGCGATGAGATCTCGGACTCACCTGGAATGCCTTTTCAAAATATACGTTCTGTTAAGATCTGGGTGTACCTCTCCTCCCCCTCCCTCACCCGCCCACCCAACTGAAGTAGCCCCTGGAACAGCTGGGAATGTGTCATAGCCCTCAGGTGTTTTGCAGGAAGCGGTTGAGAGCCACAGACTTAGAGCATGTAGCCAGTGGAGAAAATAAACACCCAGGGACTAACCAGGGATCACACCCATCCTCCTATCCCACCATGGCAGGCAACAAGTTCACCCAAATCCCTCCTGCCCGCAGTCAGCCATGATCACAGTGTTGTCCTATAACTTTTGGCAGAAACTTGAAAGCTGGTAAAAAATCTTAGCGAAAATCCATAGACTTTGGTCCTAGGCAAGTACCATCAGACTGTGCAGAGCAAGTCACATGGCTGTGCAGGGGACAGTGAACTTTGTCTTTACTCAGCATTACCATGCATTTGTTGGTTTAAGTAATTTCTGTGTGTTAATAATACTTGGTAATCCTTTACTTTATAGTGTATGACTAAGTAGTGATATATCTTTATTAACAGTGGAATACATTCTATTTATTTGGAATGTAGGCTTTCAGATAGCATTTTAAATATTAATGGCTGGTATCTGGTAGTCAGCATAAATATGATTTGCATTAGCATTAGGTTATATCATCTTGAGTGCCTCTGATGTCAGCTATTGGGCATAGTAATATCTGACATCATCTCCTTAGGTCACTGACAACTTTGACCTCTATTCTCATGCACAGTTTCTGTCGTCTCAAAAGCTCTTTTGAATTGATTTGAAATTTTGACTCTTCCCTTTATGAGGCAGTAAAATTGATAATTATTCAGATGGGAACTGAGCGCTGAGTGAAAAATCAATTCCACCCGCTCTCTGCTGCGTATAAAATTACTTCTGAGTCGGCTGGACTGAACGGATGGCCAGAGTAAAAGCAGCAGGCAGGAGCAGTGGGAAGAATTAGCTGGACAGAGCTAATAGCCTGGAGGGACGGACTTGGAAAAGAGGGAGTGGGCCAGTTGGGGGTTGTTATGAGCAAGGATGGGTCCCATTGATCATCTGTTTACATCAGCTTTCCAAGACCTTATAAATCATCCCTGAAGAGCAGCAGAACCCAAGACTGGGCCTTTTACCAGAGGGACTTTGTATTAGATTATTCTCATTTTCACACTCAGATGAAAAGTGAGCCATTGATTATTCATTGGTTGGCCATTAAATGCTGTTTTTATAGATGATTTGCCTATCACAGAAAGTAATGAACAAGGTTGCTGCTTCATAACTTGAGGTTTCAGTTTTCAAGGCATCTGTGTCGGTTTAAGTAATGCCTAACCCTATTAAAAGGAATGGGTTACAAATTGCTTAACAGTGCTGAAAAACTAGACCCTAATGACTAATTGTGCGTGGAGTTTAGAGAGGGTTGTCAGCTCTTTAAACTAAACTGATGCAATGATACTGCAATTATTTACTAGTTTGAATTGTTCTTCCCCCCAACCTGGATCTATATTGCTGGAAGCATAATTGCATGAGGAGTGTCAATTCCAAATTGCAAAAGTGATCTCCTGAAGCTTCCATAGCAAAGGAAGGATGGATCCACATTAAGGGTTTTCCAGTGTCTTTCTATTTGTGTGCAGCAGCCTGGCAAAGACAGATTAAGTGCCTCTCACCTGGAACTGTGTTTATTTTTACCTGCTATGTGGCTTTAGATCTTCAATATCTTTAAAAACGTTCTCCAAATAAGCCATCTATTATATTTTGCAAACAAATCTGACTTTGCAAGCATTAAATTTAGTCCATTTGAAGATCCATTATAATTAAGTGGATCTATTTCACATAAGAATTATTGTCTAACCAGCATTGTTTTGACTTAACAATTGAGAAAAACCCAGTTTTACATATATTGAGAAAAAAATTCCCCATGTGCTTTTACACCATTACAAAGATAAACTAAACTTCTAAGAGCAGGCCAGTGGTAACAATGATGAGGCGCCAATATGCTCCAGTAATTTGGAAGATCAAACTTCCATGTGAAATTTTGTCAGTTTTATCATTGGTCATGTTAAGTGTTTGCATCTAATACAACCCATAGATCAGCATTTATTTAGTTACATCACAGAGTGAAAGATTTGCCCAAATCAGGTAAATGAAGGAGTGAGTTTTATAGAATTATGGGGCCTTTCAGAAATGTGACTCATTCTTTTCAGGTTATAAGAATAGGACACCGAGGCTGAATGCTTCTCTAAGTCAGAATTTCAGTTAAAACTAATTGCTCTAAAAAGAGTAGCACCTTCCACAGAAGTAGAACAAGAACTGCGTGATTGTCAGCATTACGGATTAGATTAGACAACATTAACAAGGTATTTTTAGCAATTACAGTCTCCAAAATATAAATACAATGAATGGAGGAGTTAGACCATTTAGGTTTGAATTTATTTTAACCTCATTTATTTTTTGGCTCAAGTCAGTTATGCCAAAAACCCAAAAAACATTCTTTCTCCCTTCACCCCCCCACCCCGTCTTTGCGCTAACCTGGCATTTAACTACAAATTGTGAAGAGCTGTCAGGAGCTATAAGAATCATAGTTCAGTAGGGACAGAAGCTGAAAGAACATTCACCCTTTTCCTCAATCAGTCAGTCAATCAATGAAAATTGCTTTTGTATAGTGCTCTCCGTGACATACATCCCAAAGTGAATTACAGCGAAAGGGAAATCATATGCTCTTTTTTCATTTCTGTGTTCAGATTGAAACAATATTGCTCAACATTTTGACATACTATCCAAGACATCTTTCATACTTAAGATTCCATTCCATAATACTAAGTAGGAGAAAGTGCAGTCGCATATTTAACTGATGTGGCGATTTTGGCCTGTAGAACCTTAGCACGGCTCTCGTAGCAGGGAACACTTAAGCAGATGAAATATATTCATGTCTCTTATCCTCTTAAAAAATAATTAGCCAGATTTTCTAATGTTATTAAAGACATTTCTAGTGAACCCTAAATAGAAAGTGTGTCCTCCACATGACCCATTAGCTCAGTCTGGTTGATTTGCAACCCTATTACCAAAATATGGCAGTAGATTCGTATCAGAAACACACACTGAAAGAGTATTCACAACTGGATCAGAGGATAACATGGATTCAAAGGGTTGAAAAGAAGTCAGGGATAGGTCATTATGCAGCGGAAGTGGAAAATGGGAGCTCACATTTCATGACACAATTATTTTTTGCACTTGCTGCTGTGATCTTGGTCTTCACAGCAATCTATGCATGTACGGTACATTTATTTCTAGGGAAAAATAATACTGGCAAAATATAAGTGCTTACTATGTGCAGGCACCAGCTTAAGCTCTTTACATATGCATTTAATCTAATTTAGTCAACACAGTATCTGTGAAGCTGTAGTATGATGATCTCCGTTTTACAGGTATAGAAACTGAGGCATGAAATGATTAAGTAATTTCCCCAGGGTCACAGAATTGATAAGTGGAAAAACTAAACTTTTAATCTAACAACTCCAGAGTTCACATGCTTAACCACAAAGCTGTAGTTGGTTGGTGGCTAATCTGAAGTAGTGTGTGTGTTTGAAGCACTTACAGTGAGGCAAGTTGAGCTTCTAGTAAGTCCCACCGGGGCCATCCTTAAGGTAGAATGATTTAGAGCAGTCATCCTATACCCCAACTTTCTGCTGCAGCCGGGACGAAACAGATGGGCAGTGACCCAAAGAGGCAACGGGCACCGGAGAGGAAGATTGCTTTGCCAGCTGGTCCAGAAAAGACCTGTGGCTCCTGCCGTCATTGAGGCAAAGCTAACAGAGCTTCCTCTCTCTTACTCTACACGCATGTGCAATCACTCATTCTGTAGCCAGGCACTGAAGGTAGAAAATTTAGCTGGACAGGTCTCCTTGAGCGGGTCAGAGTCTAGTAGTGTAACTGTCTCCTAATGTTCCTTTGTGACTTTTCTGTAACACCTTTCAGGTAGCTCTTGAGGTTTACTCTTACCTGATTTTTCTAGATAGAATCAATATGGCAGCTGTGAAATGAAGCTGGGGAAGCAACAAGTGCTTTCCATCCATCCCCCATCCCCAGCACATCCCTAGGCTTGGTCCCGATTTTCACTACTGATGCATCAGTACAGAATGCCATACTATAGCTCTTTCTGGTTGTAATAAACAGCTTCTCTTTTCTAAAGGAAGCTTGTACTACTGAGCACTGTTAGCTTTATCGAAGGTCGTTCTTGAGGTCCTCTCACATTGGCAAGTCTAAAACTGACTCCTGGGTTCCTTTGAGCACCCCTCTCTTCTCCTTTCCGTTCTACAAGGTATTACAGGCGAAGACGCCTATAGAGCCAGCCAAGCAGAAAGCCTGAATGAGGCACACTAGAAAGAAACCTAAGTTTAGGACACTTCCCTAAGGGGGCAGCATCCACACAGCTCCAGCTCGTTGTTGCCCTGTAAGACCCACTGTTGCCAGATATATTGAGATTTCCTCCAAAAAAAGAAGCCGGAAATCCAGATTTTAAAATGTTGGCCACTGATTGAAAATTCAAAACAATAAACAGACAAACAAACAAGCGAACAAACTCCTCGGGCCAGCACTATATGTCTGGTTACCAGCTTTCCACCTCTATATTCTGTAACCTTAGAGAATTTCAGGACTATAAGATCTCCCAATACGTGGTCCCTTATATTTCTCACAGGAATCCCGTGTGGCTCTGCTACAGTGATACTTCTATGTCTCTCTGATGTTTTGATCATTTTGAAAGCACCCTTTTTTGTTAAGTTGTTTAAAAAGGATGCCTTTATTCTGCATACAGAAGGGAGGCAATAAACAGGCAATGAAACTCAGTTAACATCTCCCAAACACTTTTCTTACTTTAAAAATAACCAGATTTGTTTGAGGCAAAAATAAACTTCCGTTTGGTCGTGTGTGTGTGTGTGTGTGTGTGTGTGTGTGTGTGTGTGTGTAATCTAATTAGTAAGGATCAAATCAGAATATCTAAAAGGACTGGGGCTGGACAGAAGCATCTAGGTAAAGGCCAGGTAATAGTCCAAAAGGGAGTAAATCTCTATAAAATGCTGAATTTGCTACCTTGAAGGTCAGTTTAGAAAATTAAAGTTCATAATTTTAAAAATAGAAAAACTTTTTTTTTTCATTCAAATGGCATCTTATCTGTGATATTATAAAAGTATTTGTCCATCCATCTTTAGAAGCAGGATTTTAGTCCAAATCCTTTGTTCGTATATCACATCTTTGCCATTTTGATTTCATTTTTGTTACAGAATTATTTGTTGAATGACTTTCAACTGTAACAAAAAAGTGGTATTTGAAAACAGAGAAACCAGTTAAACTAGAAATCTATTCTTGATTTATAGGCCATCAAATTAGTGTTACCTATCTTTTAGAAAGATAGGTAATAACCATATTACCTACCTTTAAGAGTACCTTTTCCCCCAAAGATCATCAGCATCTTAATACATGTCCCATCACCTTGTGGTAGTTGATAAATGTCTGCAAAACAAACCAAAAAAAAAAAAATTAGATTTCAGAAGTACTGTCTGCAGGCAGTGATTTTAGGTATCACATCTAGCATGGTCATAGATACAATCAGCTAAATGGTAATGCAAGATAAGATTATGTTATTATACACTATATAATAACCCTACTGAAATTCCACTAGAAAATTTCATTCAAAACATGGGTCAAGAAAGAAGTAAGTACTTCAAATATTGTTCCAAATGGTTAACAGAACAGAGAAATGGGGTTTTTTTGTTTGTGTGTGTGTGTGGTTTTTTTAACTAGGACATGTGTTTTTGTACCTCTAAGCACAGTTTAAAGATGTAATCCATTGATAGCATAACTCGCCTTATTAATTGAAAGGGATGGAATCTACCAGATGTAGCCCAAACCAGCAGAGAGTTGGGTGACTAAGCAACAGCAAAGACACCATATTGAGTGAGCCAGAATTCAGTCTCCAAGTCATTTATTTCAACCGGTGACAATACATTTAAACTCCTGTGCCTGAGCAGTGATTGATGGTTTAATATCATATATAATTTTTTTAATGAAGGAAAACCATTTAAATATGTTACCATTTGCACTGGTATTCTCCTATGTACATAACTGCATTTAATCATTATGGGGATTGTTTTTATACTTGTGTAATTTGTATCCAAGAAATAACTGTCAAAGCCATCTCACGCTGTTGCTGGAAATGGTACAGTGTGCTTCATACTTGAATAGATTCATTCTTCCCTGCACATAATTAAGAGTGTTGGAGCTTTCACTGCCACCACATAGGAATTCCATGTTTACATTTCTGAGAATGAAAAATTAGCCACAATGTGCTTTTTCAGGTTCCCATTTTCTAGGGCTATGATATTTAAGTACCGTCGTTCTGTACCAGTGTGTGATTTGAAGAGTTTGATTTTAAGACTTTTAATATTAAGATACATAATAAAATTTTATTATCTAATTACAAGAGGGTTTAGCCTCTTATTAAAGTTGCTAAATCAGACCTAGATTAGCATCATAATGGCACAGTTTGACATAGAATACTCAAAAGTCAAGTTCGAGGGAAGAGATGGGCTTTTTTGTTGTTTTGGGGGGTTTTGCTCCCACACCCACCCCTCGCACAAAATAACAAGGATAAAATGCATGTATGGAAACAAACAAGGAGCAATTTGGAACCTAGAGAAGGAGTGGAGGTGTCAGCCCAGGATGGTACCCTTAGGCAAGGCAGCTGGTATATGTAGCCTTTTGTTTATCTGCTACTGGTTTATGTAGCCTTTAGGCCGGCACCAGAAACAATCACTCCTACAGGGTCAGCTGCTGGTCAGAAGCAAAGTAAGAAAAGATTTTGCCTTCAAATGCGCAGCCATAATTTCTGTACAGCTGGCACCTGCTACTGGTGCACAGCGTGAAGGTGAAAGGTCAAAGAGGCAGTTGTTCAAAACTCAAGAATGGCTTAAAGGGACTTGTAGATTAATCTGCTTTATTAACTTCTGTATATTAGATAACTATTGCTATGAATGACAGTACATCTTTTTGAATAAGTCGCATCTCTTTCTCTTTTAAATTAGCTTTTGAGTAATGAATATTAAATAGAAAGCATTTCAGGGGTAATTAAATGAAAACAGAATGATGTCATTTTACAATTATATTTGTATGTTTATAGAATAGGGGAATTATAATGTTTTCCAAGGAGCTAAAAAAAAAAAAAAGAAAAAGAAAAAGAGCCCACTCTTCATAAAAGAAGAATTTGAAATAAAAAAGTCACATGTCCATTAGCCTTTGTGTTTAAACTGAAAAATACAATGTAGTTTGTGACTTAGCATGAAGTCATTGGGTGCCAGTGGCTTGATTTGGCTTTCCCCGGGGGCTCCAAATATTTTCTTTATGAATTAAAGTGACTGCAATTTGTCATCATTCTTTTATCTACAGTTTAGCACAGTCAGTTTTGCTATTAGTCTGCAGCAAATGCTCTCAGAATAGCAAAGAAGTTGTAAAAAAATGAACAGCCATACCTTTTCCTTCACGTTCATATAAAGCAGATAGAGCATTTCATGTAGAGAAAACACACAGAAATGTACACAAGCTTGTCCCAATAATAATTAGGTGTGCTTTGCAGCAGTCTCTCAACCAGGATGGCAAATGGCAAGCCCGATGGTTTTTAGCCTCCTCATTAATAGTGGTTGGCAGAATTGGCTGTCGTTGTAGATTAAGGATAAAAGGAGCTCACAAAATGTATCCTTTTTTAAAGCCTCTGTAAGGAAAATTTCTAATCCATAGATTAAATGCTGACACCAACGCTGGGAAAATGTTTAACAGTTTGTGTTCTAAAGGGACAGCTTTGCCTGCTGCCTCTCAGTAGTTTGGGTTTTTGGTTTTTTAAGAATTCTCAGCAAAAGAAAGCACTGCAGATGACATCTGCCCTTTTATGCTAACACACACAGGTAGCAGCGTTTATCCATTCTTCACAACTGGAAGTTATTTGGGATTTCATTTGCACTCCCAAGTTTTAATACAAGTGCAGCCTTTCTACTCCAAGCAGTGTTTCTGTGACATATAAAGGTGCCCCTGAGATCATCTTCCTGAGTCACACCCAAGCCAGTCCAGGGCTCGCCAGAAGTATCGTGAACTTGTATGGGTGTCATACAAGGCTGACTCCTTGACCAGAACACAATGGGTGGGAATGTTTCCTTACCCTCCCTCTCCAAAGTGGAAGAACCTTCACACCTCCTTCTTGAAGATCTAGACTTTTCCTCCGTCCTGTAGCAGAAGCCTTATTTCTGCAGGGTTGCTAGGACCTAAGAAGTCATTATGGAAGAGCAAACTCATGCAGAGAATTATGATGAAAAAGTATCAGAAATAATTACCACATACTAGGCTTGTATGCTAAGTGCTTTATACACACACAAACACGAATAAGTGTGATACATATATATATATATATATATACACACACACACACACACACACACACACATATATGTATATTTCTATTTTAGTCTCACTACTCTGTGAGGCAGATTTTTTTATCTCCATTTTATAATCAAAATAGTGTAATGGCATCTCACCCAATGTCACACAGCTAATACGTAGCAGAACCTGTGCTCGTAACCACTCTACAATACTACTTTGAAATGGCCAAGAAACAGGATTGGTGGGGATGGGGGGTGGGTGAAAAGGGACATGCAACATTCATTCATTCATAAATCCTTAATTGTTCATAAATCCTTAATTGAACAACAGCCTTAATGGGTAGGTGGGGCCAATAGGGGTCTTGTTTGAACCTTTTTTTTGAGAACTGATTGGTCAAGAGGTAAACACTTGACCCAGGCTGGCTCAGTCCATTTTCCCTGGATTTAGAAACAGGCATTTAAAAGACATTGGTCAGCCTCTAGTCTTCACCTACATTAAATACTTAAAAAAAATCAAGAGCCATAGCACAGCCCCGCCCTGCCCTATGCTCAGAGACGTAAGCCAGCGTACAGCGAGAGAAAAAGGCAGCAGACCTGCCTAGAAAAACTCGATGAGACCAGGCAGCCCAGCCAGAGAGACTGAGGACGATCCCGCCAGCATCCTCGTCCTGGTTCTGAGCCCGTGAGAGGCCTGACTGCACTGCCTGGTCCAGGGGTCCTCAAGTCAGCCCTTTTAGGCCGAAGTTTTATCTGTGTTGGTTGCTGGCCTCACAGCCAAAAGATTCTTGACTCAGGGAAGTTGTGAGGACAGAATGAACCAATGAATATAGACTCACCTGACACACGGAAGGTAGTTAGTAAATCTGTCACAGTAGCCTGCACTCTGAAACACAGTGTCAGGTGCCAGTCATTTGTTTGTGTCCCTACCCCTGTCTGTACCCCTGCTGTTCACATGCATGAATGTGAGAAGTACCCTTTCTGGGAAACCCGGAGCCCAAGACTTCATTTCACAAGCGGATGTGGGTTTGAAAGACAGTGACTTCAGCCAGGTTACTTACTAGTCGGCCTTCCTGATGTACGAGTCCCATCCCCGTGGTCTGCCTTTCTCAGAGGGCTTTCTGTGCCAGGCGCTCTCCAGACCACAAACACTCACTGGACTGGGTGCAGGTTTGATTCTTGGCCCCCAACTGACTTGTTCTCACTTACTCTTCCTGCCTACTCCGGGCAGCGCCGTGCAATGGCAAGAATGAAAGTCAGCTTCATCACGCTTTCCATTTACATAATGTCTTCATACCGAATGTCTCTTCTGAATCTCACAACAGCCTTAATGGGTAGGTGGGGCCAATAGGGGAATTGTTTGAACTTGGGAGTATAGATAGGTACATGAACAAGTTCAATCTCACAGCACCTGTATGGGAAAAGTATGCAGAGGGTCAGAGAGGCGAAATCACTGCCCAGAGGCACTTAGCCCGGAGATGGCAGTGTCTAGAATATAAAGAACACTTTCTTATCTCTAGATCTTACACAGTTTTCACCACAGCGGTTCTTATTATCTGTTCATCCCTGTCCAAGAGGGACAGCAGGAGAGATGGCAGGGTTTTTCCTGCCTCCATTTCTCACCGTGGTAGGAGACGCTCTTTGAGCTCCTGGAAAGAATGGCAGTCTAATATGAGGGTTGGCTTATGACGGCATGATTTATTCATCCTATAGTTCTTACTGGGTTTTCACCTACTTGAAGGGTAAGTTATGTGAAAGTTTCCCAAAGTGTATTAGTGTGCTGGAGGTGAGACTTCAATCTTCTTGTTCATTTCCACCCTAACCCTTGGAAAGTTCAGCCAAGAGCAGCCACTGGGACAGCCGCGAGCTTGTATAGTCTGTTAGGGAACACGTTCTTCTTGATTGCAGGCTGATCAGTACTTAACGAAGAAGGTAAAGGTTCCCTGATCCTCTGACCTTTTGTAAGCTAATGCTGCTTTCTATGCTTTGCATCCCAGAAGAACTTGTACATGTTCGTAGCCCCTGTCATACTCAGGAAAATACACACTTAGTGCTTTCAGACTTAGGGGATTCCATCTCTGTATTTGTTGAGGACTTCCTACTTTACAACAATCAGAGCAGACAGAGTTTACAAGCAGCATACCGGCTTGGACTGGTTACACTACTTCCTAGCGGTGTAGTTATCTCACCTCTGTGAGAATAAGGACACCTCGGCCAGGGGCCTCCTACACCTTACTTGAACTGGCCCCCAGGATCACATGGCTGAACTACTGCCTCCTGGGGTCTCGGGCCCAGACTCCCCAAGACTGGTGCCAAGACCCACTGCCTTGGCCCTCCCATCCCGTCACCCCTCAGCCTGCCCCATAGCTTGGAACAGCAGTGCCATGGAAAAGAAAAACAGTGCAGTGTGTACTTAGGTGAGGTCATATGAACGAAGAACATGAAATCAACTGCCCAGAAGGCAGCGAAGGTGAGGGTGAGGCCTGAGGAGACCCTCTCGGGCCCTAAGGAGACCCAGCAGGAAGGAAGCCCTACGCAGGAACTCTGCAAGGATCCCCGTGCGTAATGTGGCATCTCGCTTTAGACGGGACACACAAGCTCCAGTGAGGGAAATAAAAGCGCCAATTAGAGTTAAGTGCATTAAGGGATGAGTTTTCTGAGACCCTTAAGATTGGAAGGGAACAACTTGATGGGGGGTAATAAGAGATTAATAAGTACTTAGGCTGCATGAGCTCATTAAGGCCACAGGGACCACGTTTTATTCATTTCTATACTACTGTCTGACACATAGTAGGAGTTGAATAATTCTTTGAGCCATGAATAAGTGTGAGAAATGAGAGAGGGAGAAACAAAGGAAAGAAGTCCCTCGCGCAGTACCTGACACATAGTAGGTCCTCAATACGTGTGTGTTGCATGTGTGCACCTAGCACATACTAAGCTAATAATAGAACGCTGACCTGAAGTGTGTGCAGGTGAAAGACAGCGAGTAGGTAACGGGAGGGATTCATGGCCCCTCCAGAGGCCGGGTCTGTTTTGGAGTCCGCACTTCGAGGAGCTGTTCCGCCCTATTCAGTGATGTACTCTTAGCCCAGAGATGGAGCAGGGCCCCCCTCCCCGACCCCACCTCCTTCCCGCCCCGGTGCATTACAGAAAGGCTGGAAACAAATTGACAGCAACCTGGAGGAGAGTAACTCAAGTGATTTAGGAGAATGGAAGGACTGGCTTATGGGGCCAGATTAAAGGAGCTAAATATGTATAGCCTGCCTAAGTGACAACTAAATGGGGCATTTGATAAGTCTATAAATACTTGGAAGATGTCAATGCCAAGGAGGAAAGGGGATTACTTAGCCTGGCACAATGGGGTATTGGCATAATGGGATAATATTAAGAAAGGGAAAATGAAGGTTGAACATCAATAAAAAGCTTCCTGACAAAGAGAACCATTCCTGACAGGGGACACTATTAAGTTATGTGCTGTGGGCCAAGGGAAGTAATGGCGGTGCCATTTCTCAGGGTGCTGGCAACGAGCCGGCAGGGCAGGAGCCGAGATACATCCTGACCGACGCACAGGAGCCAAGCAGGTCATCTGTCCGCGACTTCCCAGTCCTAGAACAGGAGAAAGGCTGCATCTCCTCGGGAGACATCCGATGGCCCAGGCTTCCTAAGGGCTCTCACCCTCTGGGGAAGTTCGCCCTCCCACATCGGTGCCAGAAAGATCCACTCAACAACTGGCCCCCCATTCCTGCATGTTCAAGTCCACGTTCTCTAGCACACATGACCAGCCCCTTCACAAGGTCTATGTCGTCAGCCAGCACCGCCCCCACGTCCCCTCTCCAGCCCCCCAGAACTGCCCAGCATCCCCCAAACACTTCTCCAGCCCGTCTTCCCACCTGACTCCTACCTGTCAAACGGCGTCTTCTCTCCAGCAGATCGACATGTCTCCTGTGAAGCCTCCCCTACCTGCCCCTCACTCCTAGGCAGTTTGTCCACCGCCTCTGGTCTCCAAGCCTCCTCTGCAGGCTTCTGATTGTGGCACTGGCTGTGCTGCACTGTCATTGTTTGTCTTCTGTGTCCCTCCCCCGCTGGGCTGTGAGCCCTGTGAGGGCTGTGGCTGTGCCTTGTGAGTCTGTGTATCCCCAGGCTCTGACACCGAGCCGGGCACACAGTAGGTGCTCAGTAAATGTCTGAGGAAACCAAGGAACGCGCTTCGATTCCCAGCGCTTTCCATCGCTGGCGTTCCGTAGGCTCCGTGTGTAGTTATGAGCGTGTGATACCCTTGAGTTATGCGCCCGGTCTCTTGGCCAGTACTCTCTGTGCCAGTTAGACAACTGGGAATAAAAACCCTCGAATCGGAAAGGCATCATGCTGTCCTCTGTGGTTTCAGTGTAAACTCTAGTCTTTAATGGAAAATGCGTCTGAGGGCCCCGTACATTTTCCATAACAATGCTTTTTTCTCCCCATACAAAATCGTCTTGAACTTGATAACATAATCCTCCACTGTTGGTTATAAGGATTTCTGGGTCCATCTAACCAAATCCCTTCACGAGATCAGGGAGTGTGGTGCCAGGTGAGAGGCAGGGTAGCTTTGGACCTCCCGCTGTGGGAGCAGATACGCGTTACGGTGTACAGTGTTCTTTGCGCTCTGCTTCGCTGACTGCATGCGGTGCCCTGGTGCCCTGGTGCCCTTAGCCGGAGGTGGTTCTGTTGTGAAATGTGATATTCACCGGGACTGTTGTGATGCCTGTTCAGCCAAGAGGCATGCTGTTGCCCGCTCCCTTCCTTGGTTCAGAAGGGCCTCAGTTAGAAGCTACTTTATCACGGGATATCTAATACCCACATGTGCCGGTAGTCAGCTCTGTCGTGCACATACGAGTATATGGACGTGGTTGGGGTTCATTTCACTGCGCCTTATCCCCCGAGTTCATTGGTAGACTTGCTGTGCTAGACACCGCTCCCCTGCTGGAGGTAGCCTAGCTTCCAGCCCCTTCGCGCCATTGACTGGCAGTCTTGAATTTGAGGCCATGTTCTTAAAGCTCAGAATTTCTCTGCAGTTCCAGTATCAGGTTCCGTTTCTTGGAAGGACTTCACTGGGAAGGAAATGGGTCTGAGATCAAGAATCCTGACCATTTCCCTGTCTCTGCTCCCACAGCCTGGCTCTGGCCCTTCATCATTTCTCCGCTGGATTTCTGCAGCAGGATCTAAGCCTGGTCTCTTGCCCCCACCTATACCCATCACTGCCGTTCTCCAGTCCCCGTCGGGTATTGTTCTAAGTCACACACCTCATCATCATTCAGAAACCCTTTGAAGGCTCCCACTTACGTGCTGGCCCAAGCTCCTGTCCACATTTAGCTTGACCCCAGCCCTTTATAACCTGGTCTCAGCGTAGCCTTCTCCTCACCCTCAGCTCTACTCCTTCCCACTCAGAGGGAGGTCTCTCTCCAAAGCTTCCTGTATAGGGGCTAATTGCTCCTCACCCTTACCACGCCCTGTCTCCGGTGCCATTTCTCACTTTATTTCCTCTTCCTCATATAGCCTTCATCCCCGGTGATGCTATGTGCATCTGCTAAGGTTCGATTTAAATACCACCTGTCCTATAAAAGATAGGCTGGTCTTTTTCAACAGAATCGTAGTACGTGTGCCCTTGTTAGTCTCACTTGAGTTTGCACACCTGTTTGCTAATTTGGGGGACCCCCCCAGAGGCTAGTATAGGCCATTAGAGGTTCTGGAACCTGACTGCGTGGCAGTCATTCAGGCCGGGCCGTGAACTAGAAATAATAGTGTCACTGGAATAAAAATTAGAGGACTATGGCCTTGGAGTTGAGAGCTATTCCTCTCCGCACAGATTTTCCCAACATTCCTACCCAGAGGAAATTTAGATGATGTTTTTGACAAGTGATGCTGTTTGATGTTGGCAAGAGAAGAGTGAGAAAGAGTTTCCCAAATAGCGCTGCGTGGCAAGTCCTGCAGCCTTCCCGTGCCCCAGGTTGTCTGGTTTTATTTTAATGCAGCAAGCTGCTTTATGAGATCTGCAGCCACTTGAAATATGATTTACTACTCGTAAAAAGTTTCAAATGGATAATGAAGATTCAAGAATGAGACTCACAGTGTAGTGTAGTCAATTTTGTTGCTGTTGCTCTCCGGTACATCTCTGCCATTGAAATGAATTATTTATTATAATTTATTTCAACCATGGAAAATAAAACTGTTTTCATTGTGATGTGCGCTGTTACATTCAGAATAGACACATTACATGCAGTACTCTCAATTAATTAATCCTGAAGTTTCATGCCAACTTTATCTTCTTTTTTATAAGCTAGGAAACTGGCAGGTAATTCTTTCCCCAATAAACTGTGATTCAAATAAATGTTTTGAGAACTAGGGGTAATGTTGGTAATGGAGAAAATTGAAACAACAGCAAAACGAGTTGGGTATTGCCTTAGATTTTACAAGGGATGGAAGAAGAGTTTTTAAATATCTTAGGCCATTTGTCACTGGGAGAAAAAGCATCCCTTACCGTTCTGCTAGGAGGAGGTAGAAGAGGAGGTGCTTTGAGTTCAGATGTGGAGCCTGCGGTACGAATATACGGCCAAGGCCAGCTGAATTAACCAGCCCCACAGTCCCTTTATTGGGAAGAAGGTTGTTTGTTTGTTTGTTTGTTTGTTTGCAAAGCTAGCACTGGGCAAAGGCAAGTAGGCAGGACGCCCATGTGATCGTTCCGAGAGTCACCCATAATTGATTGCAATCTTGTTTGTCTAAAAAAGAGGCTCACCTCATCTTGCATGCCATTTGATTTTTTTTTCCTTTAATGTGTCATATACTTGCTTCTATTATGAGGCTACAAAGACACATAAGAACGTAAGAGTGTGCTTAATATGTACAGACATTAAAAGACTGAAGGTAACTTAGATGGTGAGGCTTAGTTAATCCGGGCAGGGAAATTTATATGCTTATTTGTCCATTACTTTCATTTTTCATAACGTTCCACGAATACCACATCGGTAGACAGATGAAGCGAACAATTGATTCCTTCTCCCTGAAGATGACTGATATCTAATTTGAGGGGGATCACATTTCAGTATCTGCTGCGCGAGGGGTCTCAGGAACAGCCCTCGGTAGTGACGGCAACTCCCCGGCTTCCACAGCCGAGAATCTGGAAGCTATGCCTCCTTCGGCAGCGTTCTGATTCTCCCAGACCCTGGATCCCCGGGACTCTGGAGAAATTACTGCGGAGATGGGTAGACGGTTTCTCTGCTTTTTCAGATCTGGTGGCACCACCCAGGACGTGCTGTTGTTGTTTTTTGTGTTTGTTTTGTTCTCGTTGTTGTTGCGAGAGCCAGCTTCCCCTTCCTCTCCCACTGGCCTTGAGGCCGGTTCCACGTGCCGAAGGGTCCTTGAGGCTCAGAAGCAGTGCTCACGTGTTTGGTGTGTTTATTATTGGCTGTTCCTCAAAATATCACCAACTCATTAGGTCAAAATCAAGGACAATCTAGTTTGGCCAGAGCTACAGATCATTTTGTATCCTACCCTTCTTCCCAGGAGGGCCCCACACCTAACCAATGAAGGCCCCCCACTCTGCAGACATGCCCTTGGGCACAGCCCTCATCTTTGCGTTCCTCCCCACCCCACCCCCATCTAGATCTGGGCACAGGGACCCTCTCCCTTTGGTCGCTCACCTTTTCTTCGGTGTGTCCCACCTTTGTCGGAACCAAAGCCTCCTTCTCGGGCCCTCCTTCACCACCGTCTGGACCAGACAGCTTGCTCTAGCCCCATTCGCATTTTCCAGTTCCCTGATGGCAGGCAGCAGCCTTGCAGTATAACTGAAATGTCCCGCAACCCTGAACAAAGAGGTGGGGAAAGAGAGGGCGAGCCGGAGCTCCCCAAGTGTCATGCGCAATCGGTCCCTGTAGGATCCACGTTCCTGTCTTCACTTCGGGGTCAGTTTTGTCTTTCTGAGACAGATGGGGCACCAGAAGGAGCAGTTTGGGTTTTTTCACCTGTTTCTTAGAACTTTGTGAAATGTTTTTCAGTTATGCTATTCAACGTGCTGAAGGAACATGAACAATGAAAAGTGTTCACTTTATAGGGAGGATTTTACCTCAAAGGAAATTAGCTTAATTTCCTAATGTCGATGACGTTCATTTAAATTGCTGTGTACATGGTCCTTTTCATGGGAGGGAAACCACTGCTTTTAGGAAAATGTTCAATGGGCCATTTTTCAGAGACAATCAACTCATTACGTCTACTGCTGTTCATCTTGAGAGCCTGCAAATGTGTTCACCAAACTTATAGAAGCTTTAGGGAGGAGGCAAGACGGCCTGCTGCCAACTCTCCAGGAACCACTCCCCTGGCTTCTAACCACAGGGAGAGCAGGCAGCAGGGTGACTGAGCAGAGGACATGCACGTGGGCAGCATGTCGGGGACACCCACTGCAGGTGCCAGGGTGAGTCGTGCCCGGAAACGATCCCGTCCTCTCAGCCACCGGTCGTCCAGAAGGAGCCCGACGCCGCCTCAAACCACCGCTGGTGGTCTTGGTCCTCGCTCTCGGACAGCCTAAGGGTGGCGGAAGGCAGGCTGGCATGAGGGCACGGGCACACGTCCTGGTTCCGCTTCACATCTCGGTGGCTGACGGCTGTGCCTCCTTGAGCAGTTACTCTCTCAGGACCTCAGACCCTTAGACTGTGAAATGGGAGTAAAGCCGCTTTCAGGAGCAGCTGAGGGTAGAGGCAATGTATGCACGTGCCTGAGGCTCTCCCTCCCTACGTGTAGCTTTGTTGTTGGGCAGTGAGAAGAGCCATCGGGCACAGCTTACTCGTCGGTGGAAGTCCTGTCAGAAAAGCTGGTGCCTCGGCCTTGGGACTTTGTAACCTAAAAGCCTCCACAAGGGCTCTTCCCGGAAGCTGCTGGTAGAGGGACGATAGTAGCTCAGAAGAGTTCTCAGGCTCTACAAAACAAGTCTGGTCCTTGGACATGCACAGTGTGTGACTTTACGTATTTACCCATTTCACGTTTTAGCCATCGAGTTAGCCAGAACTGTTTTCTGTACAGTCCCCTTCCAGCTCTTCAGCTCTCACACGTGAGTGCTTGCTATTTCACTCATCCTGTCCCGCTTATTCATGTATCCATTTATGTATTCATTCTTTCATTTGGTAGCTATTTCCTAAGCCTCTGATGTGCGCCTAGATGCCATGCTAGGCACTGGGAATGCAGAGAAAAGTGCCCCGTGGCCCCAGCATCCCACAGGTCTGCAGGCTGGGCTCCCTCCCTACCCACTGCAGTCGTCACCCTGTACTCAAGCCACTTCTCTGCAGCCATCCTGCTCTGCCCAACTTGTACCCACTGAGCCTCCCTTCCTTGCAAAGAGGACATAGCCACCCTCTAGCAGTAAAGCATCCAGCACACACCACATCTTTGCTTATTCGGAGTCAGCAGGAGCTAGAACAGGAAGCTTCTGAAGTGACAGCTTATGGTTAGTGCCTTCTGTAGGGAGAGTGCCACCCAGCTTGTGTGGGTCGGAAAGTCCACTTTGCTTCGTGCTTGTGCGTCGTAGCCCATTTTAGGGTGGGAGCATAGGACAGGCTGGACAGTGAACAACGGTACACATAACACATTGCTTTGTTTGCTTTTCCAGGTCAGATATTTGTAGAGCAGCTTTGTGTTTCATGTGGAAGATTACAAGTTTTCAGAGGAACACAAACACTGTCATTCAAAATCCATACCACACACATGCCAGACCAAATAGGGATGCTTTGGGGACAGTTTCCCAAACTGAGAGCAAAGGAACACTGGTAACTATCGAGGCCTGTGGAAGAGTCAGTCCTCACAGCTGCCCATCAGAGTAGGGGTCATCATCCCCCATTTTCTATGTAAGGAAATAAAGGCTCAGAGAAGTGAACAGCCTACCCAGGCTCCCAAGTTACGTATGTGGCAGGGCCACGTTTGGCCTCAGCTCTGACTGGCTCCAAAGCCTGCCCCTGTCACACCACATTGGTTTCACTTCATTGCGAGAAATGTCCTACAAACTCATGTCAAAGCCTGTGGGAAGGAAGAGGGAGAATGGGGACGTGCCTGAGGCAGTGTGGAGTGTGGGTTTTCTAAGTGGGACCAAGCCACATGACTCCCCTCTCCAAGTGGTCCCTTCCCTAGTTGGGCAGAATAGCTGCTTAGGATAATATGCGGATAATGTGTGTGTTTTCAGACATAGGCCCTGGAAAATGCCATCTGGGTTGGGCAAATTGGAAACGGCCATGCCATCCACCCCTGTAACAGTATGTATGGGACGGGAGCGGAAGTTGGGGGTGTGGAGGCGCTTTCCCGCAGCAGTGCTCATGCTACATGACGTACTGAGGGTGCGTGTGGCTCAGTGGGGCTGCGGTGGTCCGGTGTAGAGTTGCCGACGCTCTCTTTTCAAGCTTCATTTGTTGGCGTCCTTCACCACAGAGAGCCTCCACCAGAGATTTCATACTCCCTGGAACAGGACCTGTACTTAGCATTTCACCCAGTATTTCTCCATATGGGGGAGGGGGACTTCGCCAAAGGAACGTGCCACATGTTTGAACTGTTTCCCCCATACGCTCTAGGATTATTAGAAAAAAGAACTCTGGAAATGAGCTGCCATGTCAATACCATTTGAGCAGATTTGCTCACTAATTTCCATTTTTCCGGAAGAGTAAAAAAGAAAACAAAAATCATCCATTTTAGCCAACTTTATTTTTAGAAAAGTATTTTATTCAAACATCCCCTTACTTATTACGGACATAAATACATGCATTCAGACAAATGAATCCACGGGAGAACCGTATAAAGTAATTGGCACATCACTTTAGGATGCTTTGTCAGTTACTGGAGGAGTTTGCTACCTCTAACTTTAATCTTTTCCATTAAAATATCCATTCTGCCTTCACATTCTGAAGCCCATAATATTTTAGACTGTCTCCGTGGATCTGTTAGTTTTGCTTGTCAATTTAATTTGTGGCTCTATGACTTTGGGTGGCTTGTTAGATTGTGCAACATGCCGGGCTGACGACGTGGCCGCTCCCCAGAGACTGGACACACAGTAAATATGCAATTGGCGGATTTCATTTGCAAGCAGCCTAAGTGTTATGATGATGATGATATGTGCAATGGCAGATGTTTAGAGAATCACAGAGAAGCCCGTTGCTGTTGTTATTACACACCTTAAATGTTTATAGTACTTTTCACTCCTTGCAGCACTTTTTATATCCACCATCTCATTTGATTCTTGGAGCTTTCTTGTGCTGGATTATTATTTTCCTCTTTGTAGCTAATGAAATGGAGACACACAAAGAGAGGTTCAGTAACTTGCTTGAGATCACAGGGTACAGGAATGTGCCAGAGGAAGAAACCTATGTCACCAAAGCCCCGTCAGCGCTGGTGTTGGAGGTTGTCTTTGCCACATAATTGCCCTTTCCCTGCCCTCCTCGAGGAAGGGCGCCCTGAAGCTGTGGAAACAAGTGCTAGAGGTCGGAGGTACAGAGTCCAAGAGGCAGAAATTGTATCTTCAGCTCCACGAGGAGGACGGCAGCTTGCGTCACCACCACTTGCCTGAATTTGCAGCAGCCTCATCTCTGGCCTCCCTCCGTTACTGTCACCTACACAGTGCATGTTCTACCTGTCCCCAGAAGGATCTTTCTTAAGTGCATATCTGAGCAGGTCTGTCTTGCTGCAGACCCACCACTGGCTCCCACTGCCCTCAGGATGAAGTCCGATTCTTCAGCAGATTTCCAGCCTGACCCTGGGGTCTTGCTGCTGGCTCACATCGCTTCTCTCCAGACACACGGAGTTCCTGACCGCTGTTCATTCCCAGTCTCCTCCTCCACTGCTTTCTCTGCGTAGAACACACTTCTGATGAACTCCTGAAACATTGCCTCCTCTGTGGAGTCTTTCCTGACTTCTCCTCGAGGATCCAGGAGCTCCCTCCCTCCATTGCATGCCCACAGCTGGCCCACCAGCCCTGGTTCCTGCACTGTCTCTGCTGGGTGGTCTGTTCCAGGAAGCTTCTAGCTCCTCAAGGGCAGAGGCTGTAGTAGATGCCTGTGTTCTCTTCCCTCCCCTAGGTGTCTTGCAGACTTTGAATTTAAGAGAATAGATGAGTGTGTACACATATGGAGAGAGGGAAGGAGGGAGGGAGGGAAGGAGGGAGGGAAGGAAAGAGGGAGGGAGGAAAGGGAGGAAGTCAGTCAATGAAGAACGAATGAGAAGCCTTTCACAGCCTGAGCCAGCAGGAAGCAGGACGTTCCAAGGTTACATGGAATGTGTCCCACTCCTTTGTAACTTGACCTCTGGTGAAATAAGAGGCAGAAAAGAAGACAAGCTGGGCGTTGCCTGTGACGTGGCATAGAGGGAAGCCTGTCAGGGCTGAGAGGCAGGGCCTCATCTTGGCTGTGTAGTCTCTGACTTCTGCCCACCCAGAAGGTTCTCCCCAAAGTTTGTGGTGATAGAAACTCTTCCTTGGGGAGCTCAGAGCTTTGCCAAGAGTTCCTACAGGCACATTGTGGGCTCCCGGAGTCAAAGCCATTTGTCCAGGAAGAGCCCTCGTGGCTGTGGAGAAGATGTGGGGTAGACGCTGGGTGTGTAAAAGGCCGGGACGGGGGACGCTGAGCCAAGACGTCAGCGCGTTCATGTGATTGTCTCCTAGATGATGTCTGTCCTCATGAACACCATCGTCTTTGAAGACTGTCGGAACCAGTGGTCAGTATCCAGGCCCCTCTTGGGGCTCATCCTGCTCAATGAGAAGGTGGGTGTGATGGCAGGGAGGTCCCCGGGAGGCGGTCATGGGAGGAGGGAGACGCGGTACAGCAGGCCAAGCTAGGAGGGACAGGAGCCGCTGAGCTGGAGCCGGGGCCTCGAGCACCCAGGGCCAAGGCCGTATTCCCCCAGAAGGCCCTTCCCCAAAGCCGCAGATCTTCCGTTAGACAGAGGCCTCAAGACTAGCTCTTCTGAAACCCAGTGCCCCCACACACTGGGCCACTAGGCGGGTGCTTTGATCAGCAGTGATGCAAGCTCAGCCTCACTCGCCTCCCCGTCCCAGAGGACTTCTGAGCAATAATCCTTTTTGCTCCTTCTTTGGCCTCCTTTGAAATCTGGGCTCCCTGCTGCCCTAGATGGTAGCAGCAGCCCCTCAGGGCCACACAGGGCCAGCACCCTTCGTCCAGGCACACAAGTCTGCAGTCCGTAAGTGCACACGCCGCTCTGGGCTGCCTCCCAAGCTCTCCAGCTGCCTCGTGAAGCCACCTCTGTCTCCCCAGCAGTCAGTAGGAACAGTGCATTACTGCTCGGGAGAATGAATTGTCTATACAATAAGATAGTACTGGGGAAAAGGACAGTGAGATTAGAGGCAGCCGCATACATTAAAATTCAAACTGAAATCCCAGCCTTGGAAGGAAACTAATAGAAGAAGAAAATATATCAAAAAGAGAAGCGCTGTCTCATCATTCACCTGTGCTGAAGTATCCAATTTTAGCCACATTCAATAGCACTGCCATTCATCTTCCCTCGGTGTTATTGTGATTTAAATCCAAGCTCTATAAAAGAGAGCAGTTCTTTTAAAATGATTGAGAGGGAATAAGGGCAAATTCAGTGTTTAGAAAAAGCTTATGACATCACAATATTATACTTTACTGATGGAGGCAATATTTCATGGTTTGGGATGAAAAACTAATAATTTTCTATTTGGTGTGAGTCACTGCATCATTATAAAAGGGAAAAATAAGTAGTTTTGTGCATTCCCAGTCTTGTTCAGGAAGACATTGAGGTTTAAGTCTAATGCCTCTGATATATAGTATTTAAGTGTTAGTCTGACTACATATTAATTATGTGTGTTTTTGATGTGAGCTGTTTTAATGTATGATGGAAATTAAATATCATGCTGTTCGGGCTTGGAAGGATAAACACACGACTGGCAAAACATTGTCTTTGTGCTAAAATTAGGCTCTTTCCAAAGATTAGAAGCTGTGTTTAGCCTACAAGCTTGTGTTTGTATGAAAGCCCACAGACCCGGCAGCCAAAGGGCTCGCGGTTCTTTGTGACCGGGTATGACAGACATTTTCCTTAGTGCCAGGAAGTTCTCCCAGAATGAAGCAAGCCCCTCTCGTGCCCACCTCAGCACAGCAGCCCTCAGGGGCTGGGACTTGGAACAAAGCCGGGAGTCGTGTGAGGGGTATTCACAAAGCCATGAAGGTGGCAGGGCCCTGAGTGTTTTCAGTCAAGCTCTTCCCCTCTGCCTGGGAGGGCCCGCCACGTTCAGCCTTTCTGGGGTTAGTGGACACGGGAGGCAGGAAGCCCTCCATGTGTTTGGTCCCACCAAGGAGGCAAGAACTCAGCCAGCCTACATTGTTCAGTGATAATAGACAATTATAGCAAGAGACATCTGTTAGAAAGGTTAATCCAGGTTCTACCTAGGAATGCCTCCACTGCTTGTTTTCTCTAAAGGCTTCTAGTTCACAGTGGACCCGGACCAAAGCTCCTGTGAGAGATAGGAGCCCTGAGCAGATGGGACCTGGTCTAGCACCTCCCCCAGGGCGTTCTCCAGGCGCAGGTTCAGAGTCAGAGCTCTGATGCTCCTTCTGTCTCCCAACAGTATTTCGGTGAACTGAGGGCCAGTCTGATAAGCAGCCAGCCTCTCCCCAAGCAGGAGGTCCTGGCCCAGTGCTTCAGGAACCTGATGGAAGGCGTGGAGCAGAACCTGTCCATCAAGAACAGAGACAGGTGAGCAGTGCCCAGGGAGCCAAGCATCTCTGAGGGAGGGGCACCTACCGGGTTCGTGGAAAATAACTGGATAGTGCTTAACACCGCTCACGCGTGGCTGTGGCTTTTCTGCTACGCCTTGGAATCCGAGGCTCAGTTGAGTCCCCTCCAGTAAATGTGACTGGGTATTGGATTTCTTCCAATGCTGGGCACTATATACCGGTAGGGATGCAGAGGGGAATAAAATGCAGCCTTTTCCCTTAAGTAGTTTATAATCCAACAGGAGAGAGATGAAAGATAACTAAGTGAAAAGGTCAAAGAAAGAAAGCTCAGATCTGCTACGAAGGACGAGGAAAGGCCTCCTGGCACTGGAAGAAGCATGGGATTTGAGGTCAGATGGACTCTGATCTAAATTTTATCCCTGCCCTTTATAAGCTGCATGGCAGTGAGTAAGGCAGTCAACTTCTCTGATCCTCAGTTTTCTCCCCAGTAAAACAGAGATGATGATAATTGGTTGTGCTGTTTCAATGGCAGAGTGTAGTAAAGCATGGTGTCTAGGACATATGACCCCAGTAAATATTACTTCCTCTGCCTGACCTTTAAGAGTGACTGGTCCTACAAGAACAGAGACAGGTAAGTTGCCAGTCCTAAATATGAGGAGTCTGAACTTACCAGCTATGCCTGAATTCCTTCCTTCCTTCCTTCCTTCATTCAGTGCACAAAGTTTTACTGAGACTCTGCTATGTGCCAGGCATTGGGGAGACCAGTGGTGCACTAATTGTTCAAGGCGTTTGCCCTCGTGGAGCTTCTAGTGAAGGAGACAGACAATAATGAATGATGCAGAAAGAAAAACAACTGCCTGTAACAACCTTTCTTAAAAGTGGTGGTGTCCAAATGCTGCACCATTTGAGTCATCCAGTAGCCTCGGGCTATTGTGGCGTCACCAGCCTCGGCTCTGCTAGTACAAGGCCAAGTCGGATGGGCTCTGTGGACACGTTCCCTTGGCTGCTTGTTCCATGCCAAGATCCCCGGTCAAGCAGAAAGGAGCAACCTGTGAGGTCAGCAGAAGAGACTTACTGAATGGGGCAAGCCTAGGTGCCTCCAGGGGAAATTGCTTCATCTGAGCCTTGGGGATTCGACTGCCACCTCCTGAGCAGCGCTGTGAAATGGTGTCAGACAGGCCTCCTCGCTTACAGAGAGCGCTAGCCAGCAAGGACTAGGTGTTTTCCACCTGCCTCTTACCAGCATGGTCTCAGTTCACTCGATAAGCTCTCATTTCCCACAATGCCATGAGGCAGCTTCTCATGTTGGGCACACAGACTGGAGGTTAAGTATGCGTCCAAGGTCACCCAGCTAAGAGGTGGAGCCAGGATTTGAACCCAGGTGGTCTAACCCAGGCTCCCTCTTTTGAACCACTAAGTTCAGTTTTCTTATCTGTAAAATGAGAATACTAATATCTACCTTTGGGAAGACTTGTGATGATGAAATGAATTTATGTGTAAACTCAACCCATTGCCTGGCACATAAGTTTCAGTTCTTTCCTTTATTTTCCTTACCATCTGTGTGTAGTTTGACTTTTAACAATTTTTAAATAGAATAGCCACAAAACACACCCCTCAAAATAGTCAGAGTGTATTTGGTGATAACCCTTGTTTCCTGAGAGGGGTGCTGGTGACAACAGTAATGGTAGTGAAAGTGGACGGAAGGCGCTCAGCCGGATCTCGGGCCCTGTCCACGGTCCTGAACCCCACACCTCCTCATCCAGAGCTTCATACAGCCCCGGCCTTGCCACTGCCCTCAGCCCTTTCCTCCTCTTTCCACAGGTTCACCCAGAACCTGTCCGTCTTCAGAAGGGACGTGGCAGAGGTCCTGCGCAGTGATGGCAGCACTGACCCATGCAGCCCGGACATGATGAGCTGACACGACGTCTCTGACCCTGTGCCGAGCGGCCTTTATCAAGAGACTCTTATGGGTCTGGCTCCCAGGACAGTGATGTCGGCAAGCCCAGAGGAATCTATTTTTCAAAACAAACAACAACAACAAAAGCCCTACCTTTTTATAAGTCTGGCCTAATTATAAGAATTTGTAATAGTGCACAAACGATGTAAATTCATTCTTTGCTCTGAAAAAGCAAAAGTGTTTTCAGTCTTTCTATAAAATATCATTATCTTTGTTCTTCTAATGCTCTGGAAGAGTGTAGAAACAATATGTAACCAAAGAACATAATAAACCAGGTTTGCGTCTAAGTGTGCACCAGTTAATGGTTCTGCAATCAAGGCTGAGGATTTGTTGGCATTGCAGCCGTCAGCATGGATCCTGGATTGAGACAAATACCATTTGAACCTGTTTATTAGTAGTTTGTTAGGAGTCTGGAAGGAACAGCACTGGGGCCTCTGAGCTGTGGGCACTGAGGACGAAGCAACCACAGGACTGCACACAGCCTCGTCTGCCGCAGCAGCATCTGATAAAGTTGAGACAGTAACACAATTAAATGACTTACAAACAACGTTTGCTTTTCACTGGCATAAATCTGCAGTGGTTCCGTCTAGAAGAATTAAGCTGTGCAATTACTGCCTGCAGAGAGATCTCTTTAGGAGGAGCCGGGCAGCCCCAGCAGGACGCGCCCAGGCCTTCTGCCTCCATTCAGTTTTTACGAGAAGCTGAAGGTGTCTAAAATATATTCATTCAAAGCAGCTCTGTCTTCTTGGGCCATCCAAAATAGTTCCAGGTACTAAAATGCAGATTTTCAGACGCTGAGAACAGCTGGTTTCCATCCCGCCACAGAACCTCTTAGTCACACAAGGGGATTGCAACTGAACCCACACCCAGGGCAGGAAGGAGGCCTTTAGTTTGTGAGGACGCTAACGGGGCTATTCATTTTGAGATTGCCTCTATCGAATGGCTTTTGCATCTCACTGCTCTGTGTTCATGGTTCAGGCTTGTAATAAATACTGTGCCCTTTCTTTCTGATTAAGCCATGAGACGTTGGCCTTCCTGTTGTCTATCCAGAGGCTCCTGCTAGAATCTCGTCTCTCAGACTAGTGTTTCTTGAAAGCTTTCTTGACAATGGAGTTTCGTAAGAGGATTGTCACCTAAAAGCAGAGTACGCAAGTTTATCTCAAAATGTTGCTCATCCCCACGTGAACCCAGGAATCAGGGAAAAGTGTGTTATAGATACGGTTACCTCTGGCAGTTCATGGATAAGTAAACCTTGGCTTTACACTGTATTTCATTAGCAGTGAAAAACATGATTTTCCTTGAGAAGGCAAATTCTGACCCTTATAAAACAACAACTGTTTGGAGAAGTCTGAGAAGTTCTAGTTGTCAGGGGCTTATTACTGCACACTCACTGCTCACAAACGCTTCACAGAAGGCCTGTCCCAGTCTGGCACTGTTTTCTTTACAGAAGTCTAGGACCTAAAAGCACTGTGTTATTTGCAGTAAAAGGCTCACAAGAAAGTAACAGTGTGCACTTGCTTTTCTTTGCCTCACTGCCCAAGGTCACCTGGTGGTTTCACCTCAGCCAGGGAAGCTCCCCGGCCTTGGCCTTGGCGAGCTGCTCTCCCAGGAGGATTGTCAGGCCTGCCCCACTGCTCAGTTCAGCGGCACCTGCTTGTGGTGCTGGATTTACGAAGCTCACAGCGGGTGGGGGGCGGGAGCAGGGACTCAGCAAACACTACTGAGCCTCTGCCGTGCCCCTTACCTGTGTTCCCTCCCTTAGTCCTCAAAACAGCGCCAAGGAAGGAGACAGCAGTCTTCCCGCTTCTGAGATGAGGAAACTAAGGCTCAAAGACACAGGTCACACAGGCAGGATCTGAACCCAGGTCTGTTTCACCTCAAAGGAATTCCTGGTCTCTTCCAAGGAACACATAGTTGAGAGTGGTGAGTTGAAACCGTTAATATTTACATCCGTTTCCAATTGTTTGTCAGAACTCTATTGCTACATAACAAATTACCCCAAAATGTAGTGGCTCAGGACACAGGGGTTGTGTCGCGGTTCCTCTGTGTCGGAACCCGTAGCTGGGTCCTGTGCTTCGGGGCCTTGCACAGGCTGCAGTCAGGGTGGTTGGCCAGCGCTGTGGGACCCGCAAGGCTCGCTGGGGAGGATGCGCTTCTATGGCCCTTCGTGGAGTTAGCAGACTCCGTTCCTCACGGACTGGCAGACTGAGACCCTCAGCTCCATGCCACATGGGCCTCGCCATAGGGCAGCTCACAACATGGCATCTGGCTGCATCAGAACCAGCAGAAGAGAAGAGCCTGAGAGCAGCAAGCTGGAGTCACAGCCTCGTCTTACCCAGTATCAGGACGGGCGCCCGTCGCTTTTGCTGCATTCTGTTCACCGAAAGAAAGTAACTCACTAGGACCAGCGCACACCCAAGCAGAGAGAGTACACAGGGCGTGGATACCAGGAGACAGGGACCATCAGGACCCATTTTCAAAGCTGCCTGCTACCACTCAGCTGGTCTGCGCTGAAGAGGCTGAGTCTGGCTACAAGTTTATCCCTTAAAACCTGGAAAAGAATCCTGATTTTCCTTGGAGAGCTCAGTTCCACTCTGTGCCCTTTCAAAAGGAGGGAAAGGGCGTGGGGAAGCTGGGATGTTTCAGGAAGACATTACACTGTGTACTCATCCCCCAGCCCATGGGAACCGGATTTGGAGCTGTGCCGTCCCACCTCCCAGCCTGCCAGTGTCTGCCTTGGTAAGGGACAGTGGGGACTCCTGGGGAGAACCTGGAGGCCCACGTGGCAGTTCTCTGCTGGGACATCCTATCCCAAGGATAACACAAGTGTTCCAAGGCACACAGACTTGCGGAGCCTGCCCGAAAGAGTGGTCGCTGGGTCTGTTCTATGCTCCAATCAGGCCACAGGTGTATCTAACTCACTAGTACAGGCAGTTGAACGGGGCCCACCACTTAACAAGTGTGTGGGCCACAGGGAGGGTGAGATGGAAGGTGTGGGCCTCTGGGCACACCACACCCTTCTGATGAAATTCTGGGGTGCAGACGCGTACTGTGCGTGCAGGGCGGGGCTCTGAGTCAAGCCACCGGCGTCAGCTGATGCTCACGCAAGAAACAGCTAGAAGGTAATTGGCTCAATTTTTGCCTTCTATACTGACTCCAGAACCTGGCCCCTGAGAAAGCTGTATTCTAGATGTTTCCCTCTTTCTGCACGTCCTATTCAGGCTTCTCTGTGCTGAACGGTGGGGGAGTGCAAGGTGCCTGCCCTGAGTGGTGAGTTGAGCAGCCCAGAAAGCCCTCTTGGCTCCGGGGCTCCCTTCCACTACCTCGGAGTGCCTTTGTGTTATGGGACTGGAGGCCCCTTTCAACGTGCAGAACTGGCCTGGCGTGTAGCCCTGAGCTGAGATCAGTGACTTAGGTCAACGACCAGTCGAGAGCTGAACATGAGAACAAAGAGCAGGATGGGTTTGGTGAGAAAAACTGGGGAAACGGAAAGATCTGAATTATGGGGAAACCTTATGTACATGTGGCCAGTCCGGCAGTTTGGGGAAGTGGCATTTGAGAGAACTCAGCTCCTTATGGCGAGGGGCGAAATGCACACCTGAAGGGGAGAGCAGGGAGAGTAGAAAGGGGGCAAGCGACGGTTTCAAGACGAGCATTAAATAAGTAGAACCACTATCATTTACTGAGCACACCCACCTAGCACTGCAAATGGCTATCTCATTTAAATGTAATGCTTCCCAATAAAAATGTCAAATAAGTATTATTATCCCCATTTTAGAGATCAGAAAACTGAGACTAAAGTCTGACCCAAGGCCACATAGCTAAAAAGTAGACAAGCCAAGTCAGGTCAGCCTGACTCCAAAACTCATGTTTTTTTTCCACCTTAATTCCTTAAGTGAGTTCCTCACAGCCAGACTCTGGGGACAGTTGGGCAGGGAAGGTGCATCTGGAAACCTGTGGGACCCCCCCACATAGAGCTGGGCCCTCCCAAAGAAAGGCCAATCCAATGCCTGGGCCCCAGTGTGTTGTGTCTGTGGGTTCTGCCACTGATTCTTCCTCTTCCGTGAACTTTATAAAATCATTCTTGAGACTTTTTAATGTTTTATTGAGGTGCAAGTTTACGATGACAGCAAACCTTTCAAACTACAGCAAGAGTAACCTGCCTCCTTGGCATATTAAAAAATAATGCTAGTGTCGGTTTTTACGTCCCACAGTTTGGATTGCTGATAAGAGCGCTTCCTTGACAAGATTCTGTTTGAGGTTTACAGAAAGCGTAATAAAATATGTAAGTTACATTTCCACAAACAAAAGCTATAACATAAGTTATTTATAAGTGTGAGATACAAACCGTATCACGATAAATAAACCATAAAGGGTACCTGCAACATCCATCTTAATGTAATTTGCCCAACAAAAGTGTTGAAACGAAGTCAAATTTAGTAGAGAAATCTGTCAAGAAGAGAGGAAAGTTGTAGAACACAAAATGGGAAAAATGGTTGCTGGGTGGTGGAAGCAAACGGTGTAAGACGGGGTTGAAGGCCCTCAGAAGGCCAGTGCGTGTGCCTGCCCTCGGTGCCTGCTCATGCACTTGGGCCCTGCCCAGATGCCTCTGCACCCTCCACCAGCCCCCTCCACCAGACCCGTCCCTGGAGAAAGGAATCTCTCTTCCCCACCCCCTTCCGGTCTTGCCCGCTCTTCTAACCAACCCCCAGCCCCATGGCCAGCTTCCTCCTGCTGCTGCCAGCCTCCCTGCCAGGCTGTGCCCTCTTCAAGGCCAGAGCCTGGGTCTGACTCAGCACAAAGATCCTGGAAATCGTTTGTTCATTCATTCATTCACCTACCATAGGGAGTAGTGAATGAGACGGTCTCCGTCCTCAGACAGCTGGTGAGCAGAGTGAATAAGATCTCAGTTCTGAAGGCAACAAGTGCAATGATGAAAATCAGCAAGGAGAGAGACTGACAGGGAGAGGCACTCAGGAGGCTGGGCAGAGAGGCCACAGCTGACCTGGGTCTTAAAGGATGGGAAGAGCTGGGGGAGGTGAGTGCTGAACTGAGTACTGGCAAATTCCCGGACACCCTCTCACCCCTTTTCCTTATCCCTTCATCTAGCTTTGCTGTGTGCTCCTCAGTTTCATCCCCCAGACTCTTGGTGATCCTCCAGTGGGCCAGGCCCTGGGCCCAGCCCCAGGACATGGAATCGAATGCTGTCAGCACTGTTCTGCCCTGAAGGAGCTCCCTGGGCTAGTGGGGAAGACAGAAGTGAGCCCCGTGCTGGCCAGCCCTCACCCCCGTTCCTGGGCTCTTTCACCCAGACCCGCCACGGACGCCCCTCCCAATGAGCCCTGTGACTGAGAATCCTCCCAGAGTAGAAATGGGGGTATGACGTAGAGGGAAAAGCATGGACTTTGCAGTCACGACAGTGCTGGCTCCAAACCCCAGCCCCAGCCTTCCCACTGCCTGCCCCTGAGCACCTGAGGTCACTTCCCTAAGCCAACTGTCCTTTAAGTCTCCTGACTTGTGCTGGGGACCCTGAGAAGCACACAGCACCAGGTGGCCTTTGCCTTCCTCCAGCTGGCAGTCTTGGACCCTTCCCGACCTCCTCAGGAAGTTTCTTCCTCTAGCCCCCACTTCGGGGAGGCACTGGCGATGAGCACAAACGGCATCACCACCAGCAGGTGGGGAAACTAAGGCCCCAAGTTAGCACATGGGCCAGAACACTTGACTAGGTGCTCAGCAGTAAATACGTGTTGAATAAATGAACGAAGGAGTGAATAAATTTTGGCAGGTGTCTTTAGAGCCTTCCATCGTGAGCACTGAAGGGCCCCTGGAGACTCCTAACTAGGAGATGTGAGTAGAGAATGGGGGATGGACAGGTTAGCAACCTGTGACATGGCTTGTGTGCAAGTTACGTATTTGTGTCTTTGTCTTTGGAAGTTGTCCATAATATTTTCATCGATCTCTCAAATAAGGTTGCTGGCCCAAATATGTATAAGAGCCCTGATTCAATCTCTATGCCATTTTACAGACAGGGAATTGAGTTCAGTTCACACAGGAAGTCAATGGCAGAGTGAGCCTGAACCCGCACATGGGCACTTAGAAATTCCAGCATCCTGCCTTTTATCACTGAAGCCCCCCCCCCCCATACACACACACACACACACCCATGGTACTCCCAGCAAAGCCTCCACCAACTCTGTCCTTTCTCCCAGATTCTCCAGGGGGAAGAACAGAAGACGCCATGTATCCTGCAACCCCATCTGGACTCAGGAGACCTGGCCCCACAGCCCCAGTTCGTAGAATTTTGATTTTTCATTTGTATTTGTGTGTGTGTGAGAGAGAGAAAGAGAGAGAGAGAGAGAGATTATTCAATTGGTAGCAGGTAAGCCGGGACAGCAAAAGTATAATCTCAGGAACACCAAATATGCATCAAAACATATTTGGCCAAAAAAGTGCTTAGAGGTAAATTTGTGGCCTTACGTAATGTTTATTTAAAATTAAAAAAGCAAGAATGATTGACAAAAATGAACTAAATTTTCACCTCAACAAAAAAGAAATTAAAAATAAAACATTCCTGTAAGATGACATAAAAAAAGGAGGATCATGAAATAAAAGTCTTTCCTTTAAGACCAATAAAATAGACAAACCTTAGGCAAGTATGATCACAAGGCACAATGGAAAACCACTGAGGACGAAATGCAGATGGTATTAGCTCAGATCACATGAAAGCTTCAAATGATGAGAGAACCTTGTCACAATGTTATAACAAGACATTTGAAAACTGGGATGAACTGGGCCCTATTCTGGGCACTGGCTTCCAAATCTGAGCAGGCGTCAGAATCACCTGGAGGGCTTGTTAAATCGGACTGCTGAGCCCTTCCCCCAATTTCTGATTCAGGAGGTCCGGGCTGGGGTTCACGAATTTGCATTTCTAACAAACTCTTGTTAGGCGATGCTACTGCTGCTCCAGGACCACACTGTGAGACCCACTGGTCCAGGCACTAGGCTGCCCCATTTATGTCCTTCCTGGCAGTGCTGCTCTGTCTGGACTGGGAAAGAGGGAGTTTGTAACCCGCTACCCAAAGTGCCTACTGCTGGGTGATGGAAACCCAGGGTCTCAGAAAGCTGGGCCCTTGCAGTGAGGTGAATGGAATCATCTGGAAGAACTCATGTAATCCCATGATACTGTTGCTTTACTAAACGGGGAAACGGAGGCACAAAATGGATGGATCATTCCCTGAGCCCATAGCTGGTAAACAGAGGTGGGAATCCAATTCTTAAGCACTGGGCCCCTCTCCATGCCCCGGGAGCAACATTGGCCACACCACCCACACCTAATTCTGTGCCCACATACCTGTGGTATGGGCCTCATTAGCCCAATGTACCAGAGCCAAGTAGCAAAGGCCTGGAACTCAGGGCGCTGGAAGCCAGAAGGGAAATGGAACTGATGAGGCACCGACGCGGCACCGACGCCAGCCCCGGAGTAGGGGACTGAAAGCCGCAGGAGCTCTCTGACCCTCAGTTCCCTCATCAGGTAAGAAAATGGGATCAAGAACAGCCCTTTCCTCACCGGGTTGCTGTAAGGAACCAGTGCCCACCGCCTGCCTGGCACCCACCAAGTTCTCAACCTACAGTAGCTGTACTGCTGTCGTTCAAGTTATGTAACCGCCATAGTTTCTCACAGGCACTTCCACAGACCTTATCTCATTTATTTCCCACAGCCACCCTGGGGGGAGACATTACCCCTTCTGTTTCACAAATTAGGAAAATGAGACTCCAGGAGGGGCCATGAGGGACCAAACAGCCCCCAACAGTCCCCAGACCGCCAGTGGCAGAGCCCCGAATTGGAAGCAGGAGGCCCCCAGCCCACAAGCAATGGCATCTACCCCACTGAAGGTGTCTGTCCGCCAGAGGAAGCCGGGAGGGCTTGTCCAGACCCCACCCCACCCTGCGCTCCTCAACCCTCACTGCCGGCGGCCTCCTCCTCCCCACCCATCATTGAGGTTGCTCAAGGTCACACAGCTGGCAGTGACCTACCTCAGGGACCCAGGCCTTAAGATTGCAAATCCGCAGGCCTCTCGGTTGTTGGGGGCGGATTATTAGGAAGAATCCCCAGTATGCTGCCTCCCGCCTTTCTGATCCTCTGAGACTGACCCCACGGTAGACAAACACAGCTCCCGCTGCAAGATGCTGAGCCTCCGCAAATAAAACAAAACTGCAAACAAACAAGAATCCTAAGAATCATACGTCAACCATCACGCTGGGGGGTGGAGTTGGAGGGCAGCTGCCGCGGCTCCGTGCCGACTCTGGGCCAGGCCTTAAACCCTGAGCTCTCCACACCTCACTGCCGGCTCACGACGATCCCGCAATGCACGCATTTTCCTGTCTCTGAATAAGAAAAACCAAAGCCTAAAAGATATGAAGTCACTTGCTCAAGGTCACTCAGCCAGAAAATGACGGGCCTGAATTTAAACTAATTTCTGGCTAACCTCACATCCGACCTCTCACAACGTCCGCAAGACAGGGAGCGCGAGGGGGAGGCCTGACCACGAGTGCAGCAGTCAGTTTGCACCCAGTGATTTTACTAGCTGGTAGAAAACGAGGCTGGTGCAGGGGGTGACCGCCCCGCGTGCGGTCGGGTCCACGGTGCCCCTCGGCCCCCCTGGACAGCCCCCGAGGGCGCGAGCAAAGCAGGGAGTGATCCCAGAGCCCAGGCTGCACTGGAGCGGGAGGGTTACGTTGCTCCCGTTACCCCAAGAAATCCGGCTGTTTGCTCTAAGTGTGAGCCGCCCCGCCCTTGCTCCTTGAGAACCCCAGGTCTTCACACCTGTCGCGCTACGGGCGGGTCCCCACGAGCGACCACAGTCCCGTCCACCCTGCAACGAATTTCGAGGTACCAGATCCCCGCTTCCCACCGGGCGACCCCGGGTCCCTAGCCCAGCCAGGCCGGGAACGCGTGGGCACCTGAGAGTCACGCCTCGGTCCGCCGCCTGGCGGGAGCCAGGGAGTGTCTCCAAAGTGGCCGCTATGCCGCGGCCGAAGCCCAGGCGGGGCCGAATTCTGCCCACGCGGGTTGATGTCCTTGAGAGCGAGGAGCACGCTGCGGTGCTCGCGTCACCTCTCGCGCAGAGCGCGCGAAGCGTACGCCCTGGGGTGCGCCCCTTTCGTTGCTTCCGCGGCGGTGAAGTGTCCAAGACGCTTCCGCGGATCTGCAGGGTCGTTCCGGGGTTGCAACTCCATTGTAATTGAAAGGATTCATAAGGTTTGGTTTTTGCTCAGATGAGAAAATTTGGAAGAAAACGAAAACCCCCTCAGCAAAGGACAATTTCAGAAGCAAAGCACCCTGGCCTACCCCGCGCTGCGACGGAGAAGCGGCCCGGGCCGGGAGGAGCGGGGAGCGTCTGCTAATTGCAGCTTCGTTAGATTTCGGGTTTGGGAGGCTGCGGTTCGGGCGCTAATATCCGCCGCCCATTATCCCGGCTAATAAATTTGACCTATTGTTCGTTTGTTAAAATGATGTCACCTTGGAACAGTCCCTAAGCTCCTATTTCCATGAATTAGGCCTTTATTGAAAGCCGGGAGCCAATGGGAGGAGAGAGGCTTGTTGATCGCAGCCAATGGCTGCGGCGGGAGAGGAATTAGCAGCGGAAACTCCAGGTTCGGTTCAAGAAAGATGACACAGAGCCTGTCGGGCCCGCGCACTCTTGGCAAAGTTTCAGTGCGAGGAGAGGCGCCGGGCGCTCCATGGCCGCGCCGTAACGGGGACCCAGCCGCCTCCCCGCCCAGCCCAGCCCAGCCCTTCCGCCCGCCCAGGATGGAGGCGCCCGCCAGCGCGCAGACCCCACACCCGCACGAGCCCATCAGCTTCGGCATCGACCAGATACTCAACAGCCCGGACCAGGACAGCGCACCAGCCCCGCGGGGCCCCGACGGCGCCAGCTACCTGGGAGGGCCCCCCGGGGGCCGTCCGGGCGCCACTTACCCGTCTCTGCCCGCCTCCTTTGCCGGCCTCGGAGCGCCCTTCGAGGACGCGGGATCTTACAGTGTCAACCTGAGCCTGGCGCCCGCCGGCGTGATCCGGGTGCCAGCGCACAGGCCGCTGCCCGGGGCCGTGCCGCCGCCTCTGCCTAGCGCGCTGCCCGCCATGCCCTCCGTGCCCACGGTCTCCAGCCTGGGTGGCCTCAATTTCCCCTGGATGGAGAGCAGCCGCCGCTTCGTCAAAGACCGCTTTACAGGTGAGCTGGGAGAGCAAATAGGCGCCGGGCCTCGGCCCTCCCAGGGCCAGAGACGCCGCGCCCTGCATGCTCCACTCCGGGAAATGATTCCGGAGGCCCA